>NC_090646.1:157397737-157722737 GCF_040937935.1 Hyperolius riggenbachi
TGGTCATGCCACTTCCTGCCTGCTGGTGGCAGCATTGTGTTGAACTCTGAACTTCCTTTATTCCACCAGCAGATGGCTCTAGAGACTTTGCAGGACCTGAACTTTCCTTGTTCCACCACTGGGTGGCTCTATGCTGGCTGGAGACAGCTCTGCCACTGCAAGGGTTGCTCTCTATGGACTTTGCTTGTCAATCATGCTGCAGGTGTGTCCTCCTTATTTCAGAGCCCTGCAAGGAGCAACCTTGGCCAGAACTTTGTGCTCGCTAGCTGGAGTATCTGGACAACCCTGGTTCTCTGGTATCCTGTATCTGTTATCCTGTTTCTGAACCTAGATTCTGTCTGACCTCGTTTACTGCCTGCTCCTTGTGTACCGTGATTGCTCGATTGTTGCCGACCTATGCTTTGTCCTGACTGTGATTTTGTGCCTGCCTTCTTGTACTGCGTTTGGTGTATATATTGTATATCTTTGTCCGGTGTATCTGTGTGTGTATATATATCCTGTATATATTTAGGTAGATAGATAGATAGATAGATAGATAGATAGATAGGGTTTGGGGTTTTTGCATCTTGCCTTGATTGTATGGTGTGTATGTATATGGTGGTTGCGTTCTTGTATATAATTGCCACTATATTCTCTGACTGCTGTACATAGTGTTATGTGTGCTGCTGCATTGATATTGCATAATACTGTATGCACGATTGTAAATAAACCTTCCTGCATAGTTTATTCCTGTCTCAGTGTCTGTATTGCTGCAAACTGCAATCAATCCCAGTTTCTCCGTTCAGGCTCATGACAAGATCCAAGAGTTTTTAGATATTAGTCCAAAGATTTGATGCTACAACCTGAAAATAAATGTCGTGCAATTCTTTTGGCAGACCAGCTATTTCAGGAGACTGGTCACTAACACTGGCCATGTGCTGGAAGAGTAGCATAGGAACTTTCCAGAAAACATTTGCCAGAAAAGTATGTGGAAAAGTATAAAGAAAGCCCATTTAGTGCTTATTGGCAGTTCTATAGATAACCAACACTAACTCAACATTTGTGTGTAAAAAAAAATCTATACTTGTGGATATAGTTATCATCAAGCATCTATTGTTGGTCAGCGTAGGGTGGTCATTTTCAATGTCAATGATCAACATAACATCTTGATTGGTTTGGATGGACACAAATAAGCAATCAGAATACAATAACTACCCATATATCGTAAACATGATGCCTGTTTCAGAATAGTAAGGTTTGTCTGGTCCACTTCTAACTAGCTCATATATCTGTGTCATAAGAAGAAGAAGAAAGATATAATAAAAAGAAAGACACAGAAAAAAGAGAGAGCAGAAAGAAGAGTTCTGGATTCTTGGTTTATCAGCCAACTTAATGAATTTCAGAATTGTAGTTTTTATGTCAGTCATTTTGCTCAATAGCTACCGCAAACTGTTTTACTAGTATATGCCTTAAAATTACTAATGGGATGCCCACACATTCTGGCATTGAAGCTCAAGATTATGAAGGTCTGCAGAGCCATATTCTATGGATTTTTTTCCCTTCCCATTGAGTGCTTTAGAGGAGACAAACCTTATCTGGAATGCTTTTAGCATTCCATTTTTGCAAGATGGAGTATCTGGCTGCTGTAAGTATGTAGTCACTAGCTACTTGGCTTCTCTTAGCCCCAACAGCCGGAAGCCTAATGATGGAACCTCTTGGCAGCTTTCAAGTCGATGTGTGTCTATATATATATATATATATATATATATATATATATATATATATATACATACAGTGTGTGTGTGTGTTTGTATATATATATATATATATGTTGTTGTAAGTGGTCAAATTTAAAAGTTTCAAATTTGTTAATTCTGGATTATTATGTCCAACTGCCCCTCCTCCCCCATGCTATGTACATGCATCATCATAAACACACGAAATAGAAGTCCGAGTTTATATTGATATATTACTGTTATTTTAGATATTTTAACATTTTTGTTCCTGTCTTTTCAAACCTGTTCGGGCTTTGACATATTTTTCTGCTTTTCTACAGCCAAATCACATTATTACTGAGTACAAAAGTACTGTACCTTTCTGGGGATTAAATGGATTAACTAAACGTTGCTCTGAATTTTCTATTTCCTGTTTTTGGTCTAGGTTACAGGCAAATCCAGGTGATAAAAGCTTGAGGAGAGAGCTGTGTTTGAATGACATTAGAAACAGCAAATGAGAGGACTTCGTGTTTTTAAATTAAAAGAGATTGTATTTGTACTTTGATAAAACTATAGGAAGTGTAAGTGGTGTAAAATGAGATAAAGGGAACCTGGGACGAGAAGCTTTAAAAACAATTATAAATACTGCGGGCTTGCTCCAGCTCCCTCCACACTGATCGATCCCACCACGCACCACCTGGATCCTCTGCAATTCGGCTGCAAAGTTCTTCAGTCTGGAGCGTATTGCACATGCGCATCCTGGCGGCTTCTGCCACCAGGAGCGTCCTGTGCCTGCTACTACCTTAGAACGCTCTCGGCCATGGAAACATGATGGGGAAACGCACATGGTCAGAGGGTGCCTACGCCAATTGGCCCCAACTGCAGGACTTTCTGGGACAAATTGTGGAGGATCCAGGCGGTGCAGGGAGACGGCAAGGGAGCAATCAGCTTGTGGAGGGGGGGGGGGGACTGGAGGAAGCCCCAGGTAAGTATATTGTTTTTTAAATCCCCCCACCGCCGGTACACTTTAAGGCCTAGTGCACACCAAAAACCGATAGCAGATCCGAATTTGAAGCGTGTTTTCTTCTTATTATTATTATTATTATGAAGCGTTTTGCTAGCGTTTTGCGGTTTTGTGTAGCTTTTTTTCTAAAAGTGAAGAGTTTATGCAAGCGTTTTTTGTAGTGTTTGCGTTTAGCGTTTTTAATGCAAAGAGCTTGAAATACCTTAAAGGGTTAAAGTGAGATATATTGATGACACGTGAAGTAAATTAAGAAAGTAGCATTCTGAGTTAGTTGAGGAGAGGTGACATAGTGGTTTTGAGAGAAGAGTTTGTGCTTTTTGAAAATGTATCCAGATTTGCTCTTGTTAATATGTGTAGCAGCATATATGAGACGCAGGCCAAGGACACGGAGATACTGGGTGCATCCAATGCTTCAACAGCGGCGCAGGAAGGGACAATTTAGGACTCTGTATCGTGATTTCAGGCAGCATCCAGACAAGTTCTTTGGCTACACCCGAATATCTGTGGCCAGGTAAGGTTTGTTTTGTTTTATATTTTACATGTGGCTATGTTATATTTTATAGTAGGCATTTTTGACCCTTTCTTTACACTCTGTTATACTATAATTTAAAACTGAAGACACTCATCAATTATGTGTATGCATTAAAAATAAACATTACTTTTATGCTTGTTCCTGGTGTGTTAAGCATACACTGCATAAGGCCTATAGCTAATTATGAGTACCCAGTAACTAGTATAGTATATATCCATTGTAAAGATATGTTATTTGTACAATTAATCTTACCTTAAATTCCCCTGTAACGTACATTTGTACATATAACATTGTCATGCAACAAACAACATCTGAAAGACAGTAATGAAACCTTTGTTGCAACATTTTACTGTTTTTTGTTGTTGGTTTTTTATTGGTTTTGGGCCAACAATATTATAGCCCATGTTGTGACCGTACTTGGTTTGCAACCACAAAAGCAATATGTCAAAATAAACAACTGTTTATATAACAAACAGCATCAGTCAATAAAATATACATTTTGACTATTCACAGTTTTGATGCCCTTTTGGACAAATTGAAAGATGCCCTTCGACGTCAAGATACAAATGTTCATCTCTAAATTACTCCATCTGAGCGGCTCCTTATAACATTGAGGTAAGTAAAATGAACATAAAAATGTTAACATAAAACAAAATGTCAAACAATATAACACAAACTTTCTAGTCATGTTGTGAGAGAAAATCAGACATACTACCAGTACCATGACTGAAATCAGGTGGAGTAGAGTCTGAAGTCGTTTGTGGCTGGGTGTGACCTGTTAAATGAGTGTACATTGGAGTGTCACTATGCATTGCTGATGTTTGAAACCTATTTCCTTGTTCCGAACGCATAGGTGGTGGCATAGGATAATGAGGCTGGTGACCATATGTCAGGTTTGTCATATGCATAGGTGGGTAAGTATGTGGCTCATGCATACGCTGAGTATGGTAAGATGCTTGTGGGTATGGATTATAGTGATGACTAGAAGCAGGCATGTGTTGTTGAGGGAAGTAGTTGGGCAAATTTTCAGCTGGGTTAGTCTCAGTTTGCAAAAATGTGCCTAGTGTCTCGGAAATGGCATGTCTGGCTGCCCATTGTTTATCAGCTGCCACTTTTTGTAACAATGGCACCAAACTTAAGAGATACTGTGTGCATGGCTCTTTTGAGTGTTTCATTTCCTCCTCTCGCTTCTCCATATGATCCACAGCCTTTTCGATAGAACTTATGAGCTTCTGATCGTATTCTGCCCTGCTCATACCTCTTCATATTCTCCTGCCTTGTGCTGCTACCCTGACACCTCTAGACCTCATAGTTGTGCCTGGCCTTGTAGTTTGTGGGCTGTGTTGTGTGTGATCTGGTGTTGTACAGTCACTCTCATCCGGTGTAGCTGTGTCACCATCCTGTGCAGTGATTTCTTGCCCTTCTACATCACTGTTTGTGTTATGGGTAACATCGATTTCGTCCTCCTCAGGATCAGCTGGTAGGCTATCTTCAGTTCTTATGTAAGGGAAAAGCACAACATTAGTTTGTTTATTACTGGTATAGGCCAGTGATCTTAAAGCGAA
Source organism: Hyperolius riggenbachi (assembly GCF_040937935.1). NCBI lineage: Eukaryota > Metazoa > Chordata > Amphibia > Anura > Hyperoliidae > Hyperolius > Hyperolius riggenbachi. The sequence goes on from NC_090646.1 coordinate 157,402,553, forward strand.
CCTAAAGTCACTGATAAGAAATTCCCCTTTTTAGCTCTTTCTTGCTCTCAGAAGCCATTTTCTGCTAGGAAAGTGTTTTATAGTTGGAATTTCTTATCAGTGAGCGTCACACTGTAGTCACTTCCTGTCAGGACTGAGTCAGCCACTTACATATCTGATATTTAACTCTTTCAGATAGAGAAAGAAAAAAGGAACACAGCATAGTTATTTGTGTGCTTGGCACTGTACATACACATGTCTATCTCATCATGTCACATGTCACTTCGGGTATCCTTTAACAGCTGTAGAGGCAACTTTGTACATAAGAGCAATAGGTTCACATTTGCGCCATACTTACTCTGCAGATTCATGATGATGTCTCAGGAATTCAAGGATGCCAGAGTATTTATATTTGGTTCTTTGCGAACTGCCAGACTCACTCTTGGATTAATTATATTGTTTCTTCAGCTCCTTTCTGTAACTATCTCGCACAGACTTCCATCTTTTCTGCAGGAGGCCAACTATGAATAAAAATAAACATACAAATTTCTCTATTATTTTTCAGATTTCTGGCAACAGGGCATTCATATGCTGCACTTCATTATCAATTCCTCATGGGAAGATCTACAATCGGTTACCTAGTTTTGGACACCGGCAAATTGATCTGGAAAGTACTGCAGCCAGAATTTATGCCAACTCCAGATGTGCCTATGTGGGAGGCTAACATGCAGCTTTTTTGGGAAAGACATAATTTCCCTAACTGCCTTATAACAGTGGATGCGAAACATGTCCGACTGGTTATGCCTGCATACAGTGGCAGTCTGTATTACAATTATAAGATTTTTTTTCACTTGTGCTAATGGCTGTGGTGGATCCTAATTTTATGTTTGTATATGTTGATATTGGTGCTTATGGCAATTGTCTTGATTCTGATGTTTTTCAACACAGTAGATTTGGATTAAAACTGCCAAATGACTTTACCACCACCACGACCCTGGCCTGACACCCAAGAACCACATTACCCTTGTGTGTTTGTGGCTGATGAGGCTTTTGAACTATCAGAACATGTCATGAGACCTTATGCACAAAGAGATATGTCCTCATAAGACAATGGTCTTTAATAACCACCTTACCAAAGCCAGGCAAGTGGTAGAATGTGCTTTTGACATTCTGGCAAATAAATGGCCCTCAAAATGCAACTATGCGATAACTGTTGTGAAGGCCACATGTGTTTTGCATAATTATGTGAGAACACTAGATGACATGAACATGTAGGAGGAGGATATCACACCCAGTGCTCTTCAAAATGTGCCCCCTTCTACTTTACGTGGACCTATTTCTGCTATTCAAATCAGAGACAAACTAGTAGATTATTTTGTGCCATAACATGAAGCAATGTTATTACTGCAGGGTGGGTGCTATTTAATTTCATTACTTTATGGTCCTTAGTTTAACAATAAACATTAGTTCAACATATTTGTATGCCTCTATCATTTATCATGCTCTTAACTGTACTATAACAACATAATTCATAATACATGTGCATACATACACATACATGTACCTGCTGTTTATAATGAGAGAGATGTCTATAGAGAGAGAGAAACTGCAAGAGACACATGTGATGATGACACTTCTAGTTGGAACATTATGCATTTAGGGGAGGGGGGTTGACATTCATATTGTAGGCAGAGTGCAGGAATACAGAACTTAAAGCACATAACATTAATAAAATAAATGCTGAACTTAGTTTTTGCCTCCTTGGCCTCTGGTGACAAATTATCCCATTTGTCCCCCAGAAAGTCTTTAGCTATGTTTCTCCAGATGGCAGTCAGCCTTTGGTGATCTTTATGTCCAGGCAACAATGTCTTGTTAAATAGTTCTGGACAATTCTGGATCTTTATGATCGAGTTTTCTATGGTAAACCAGGTCTCTAGCATCTTGCAGCAACGTTCTCTGCACTCCCTCATGCAAAGCTGACAAACAGGAAGTACACTTTGACCTGGAAGAACAACTTTTGCACAAAAAAAAGCATCTAAAACCGCTTCAAAAACCGCTATATCAAGTATTTTATAAAGCGTTTTGCATTTTTCCTATACTTAACATTGAAGGCAGAAACGCCTCCGAAATCCAAAAAATGCTGCAGCCCGGAAGTTTGCGTTTCTGCTAAAACCGAACCGCTCTAGTGTGCACCAGCCCATTGAAATACATTACCCAATCGTTTTGTGATCCGCAAGCGTTGCTAAAAACACTACCGAACCACTCTGGTGTGCACTAGGCCTAAGAGGCATAGGTATAAAACAAATCTTAGTCAGCACCAACAAAATTTGGTTTTAGTGATATGACTGATTTAAAGTAAACCTGCACACATCAAAACAGAATGCGATCACAGGGTGAAAAAATAGACATACAGAAGTTATTTTCTATGAAAACTGTATGTCAAAATGTTCAGTATTGAGATCCAGTGGCCTGTTTATAAAGAAGCAGAGATCTTATTACAAGTTCCCATTGCTTGCTTTGCCTTCAAAAACAAACAAACAAACAAACAAACAAATTCCCCTTTTAGACTGCAAATTTATGAAGGGGCATTTCTCTCTCTCTCTTTTTTTTTTTTTTTTGGGGGGGGGGGGGGGGGTGATAAATCAGCATTTTCATCACCAGCAATAATTACCCTAAAATGGTAATTTGCCACTCCATTGATTTGAATGGAGCACTGGGTTGTGCCTTTAGGGGCATTCTTCAGCTACCCAATGTCTTGTGTTGTTTTGCATTTTGCTATATCTATGCAGTGAATTGTGGCCTACTTGCTCCTGCAAAGCCAAGGCCTTGCTCAGTCTTAAAGGGAACATTCACACAGAAGATTACCCTTTTGTCTTCCTGGCATTTCTATTAGTGATTGATCAGTGAATAGTGCTGGGCGTAATGGAAAAAACTACGCTTACGGATCATCACGCGTAATTTTACGCTATTACGCATTACAGAATTACAGTTACGGCGTAGACATTTATCTACGTTTCATGTCTGTAGTTATGCATGGTCCTTACGCAATTACGCGTAAGAATACCGTAATGCCGGTTTTTACGTTATTGTCATACGCGTAATTTCCTACTAGCAATTAATGCGTAAGGCCATGCTCCCAAGCGGAAAAGTTGACGCATGGATCAATGTTAGGTAGCCGCCGACTTTAAGGGTTAATAGCAAAGCCCCCTTAATTGCTAAGAGCCTCAAATTTGGAGAATATATTAAGGAGATCAGAAGGAATAAGAGGGAATTTTTTTTTTCAAAAAGACCGTATAGTTTTTCAGAAAATCAATTTTAAAGTTTCAAAGGAAAAATGTATATATTTAAAAACCCTGATTTGAAGGAACCCCATTGGTCTGCTAAGGGCCAATGGGGCTCCTTGGAGCCCAAATTTAAAGATGCTTAGAGAGCTCTGAGCTATATAGCTCAGAGCTCTGTCGGGTCCGTGCAGGATGCTAAGTCTCCGCCGCCTCCCGCTGCCCTCCCCGCCTCTCCCACATGTGGGTGACATGTGGGTGACAGATGTGGGCGGGGTGGACAGCGGGAGCCGGCGGGGACTTAGCGTCCTGCAAGGACGCGTAAGTGTATGCGGCGGCTGAGTGGCGAGTGACGTCGGGTGCGGTGTAGTTACAATGTAACAAAGTTGTTACATTGTAATAACTTTGTTACATTGTAACTGATAGAACATATCCGAGGCTATTGTGAGGGATCATTTATTTAAAGGGACAGGTAAGTATTAATGGTTGATTAAGAATATTAAAGAACTTTTTTCGTGGTTATGTTTTTTGTTCAATTAAAATACTTTTTCTAAGTGTTTGTGTGTTTATTTACTTTTAACTCTTAAAGGAAATGGGTAAGGGGTACAAGTACCCCTATACTCATTTCTCCTGGGAGGGGGGTGGGCATCTGGGGGACCCCTTTTTAAAGAGGACTCCCAGATGCCACCATGAACCCCCCCCCCAGGAAATCGCGGCCTCCACCTCCACCGCCCATCGGAGGTGGAGAAGGGCCCCTTGTCCTTGGATTGGACAAGGGCTCGGAGGGGGAGGGGAAAGCTTGGCTGCCCCTCTCCTTCCGAGACCCCCCAATCCATGGACCATGCGGGCTGGTATAGTCATGGTGCGGAGCCCCATGCGGCCGGTGCTCCGCATTCTGGATATCCCAGCCTGCATGGGGGACAAGGGGTTAAAGAGGTCTGGGAGGGGGGACCCCACGTCGTTTTTTTTTTTTATATTTCCCACACTCAGAACGAAGTAAGTAAAACTCTTCCCACTTGGGAGAATCTATGAAAATAATACACTATTGTTACCTGTGCAAAAAAAAATGACATTTTCCGCATTTAAAAGACATTTTTCCCCTTGAAAATTAAAAATCGATTTTCTCAAAAACTATAAGGTCTTTTTGAAAAATGTTTTTTCCTCTTATTCCCACTGATCCCCTTAATATACCCTGGGAATTTGGTGTTCCTAAATTTTAAGCAGGCTTTGCTATTAACCGTTAAAGTCGGCGGGTTTTTAAATGTATACATTTTTCCTTTGAAACTTTAAAATCGATTTTCTGAAAAACTATAAGGTCTTTTTGAAAAAAATGTTTTTCCTCTTATTCCTTCTGATCTCCTTAATATATTCTCCAAATTTGAGGCTCTTAGCACTTAAGGGAGCTTTGCTATTAACCCTTAAAGTCGGCGGCTTTTTTATATTATACTGGAGTGTAATATTACGCGATTACGGCAGACTGTGTAATTTCAATAGGAGTTTACGGTCTTACGCGTAATTTGTTACGCGTAATAACATAACCTATGGTCTACGTGTAATTAATTACGTGTTATACCGTAACCTTACACGTAATGCTTACGGTGCATTTGTAGTGAATTACGATGCGTAATTACGCTAATGCGTAATTTCGGCCCAGCACTATCAGTGAACTGTGAAGTTTTATGGCAGCTTCAATGTGGTGTATCCACTTATTAGTGTGCTAGAAACATTCCCCACTGTGGGTCCTGAGCTTACTAGCTAGATTGCAAGGATGTGTGAAGGTGTGTGTGTTGTCAGCTGACAAGGCTACTATACACGGCCGTGTATTTTATGGGGGAAAAGGGTTTTTCTATGTGGTTACTATTGTGGTTCTAATCAATAAACTTTTTGATATCTGAATGTAGATGCTTCCGTAGTCAAATTTTGACTTATAGTAGGTAGTAGAAATCTGACAGGACTGACATGTTTTGGCTAGTCCATCACTTCATGGGGGATTCCCAGCATGGCCTTTATTTTTTATAGAGACATTCTCAGAAAATTATTAATACAAAGATGCTGGCCAGCCTCCCTGCTCGCTGCACACTATTGGACAGAGCAACTGACATTCACTAACTGCTTTTAAAAATAAAGAAAACCACGAGAACCCCCCTGTGAGAAGATGGGCTAGTCCAAAATCTGTTGGTAATGTCACATTTCTACTACCTACTGTAAGTGACAGCAACATAGGCAAAAAGTAATTTATGGCTCATTTTACTCTGGGAGAAATGTGCTTCTTATTTGTATGTGTTTTACATTTTAAGATTTTCGCAACAGTTCCTCTTTAGGTATTGGCTCACACCTACACCTAATTACACCATAATTTACATCATAATTTACATCAATATAAGTAACATTACTCTGCAGCAGCTAAAAAGGTTATAATCATTGCATTTTTCTTTCTTTTTTTATATTATTTATATTTATTACTGTGTCATTCATGATCACATTTTTATTTGTTTTGTTTGTCAGAAAAATATTACTAAGCAACTTATTCTTATGATACCGTAACAATTTATTTAGCCACCGAAAAGGAAAGCGATCGTCTTCTTTGAAAGTTTAAAATAAAAATATAAACAAATTATTTCCCAATTTTTATCGGAAAATATCTAAGCAACACATGAATGTATAGCAAATTCCAGACATCCTTCATCACAATGATTACTATGGAGTGTATTTACTATGACATTATTCTGACTTGGCTTCTTAGTAAATTCTACTTTATTGCTATGGGGAAGAACATTTCATTATATTGCTTTTATTGAGAAGTTTTTTTCTATGAATTATTTATTAGGGCTGTTGGAGGTATAAAGCAACAGAAGCTTGTTGTTATTGAGTTAGAGGATGTCAGAAAGTGCTGATGTATGTTGAAAACCCAGACACAAAAAAAGAGAGGAACCAAAATTGATTCCCAGACAGCCTGTATATTGTATGTTTGTGAACATTCAGAGGAGAAAATCTTTCTAGAAATACAACAAAAAAGGATATTACCTCTTTTGCCAGTATAAGTTATTGTTAAGACACTGTCTACTAACGTAATATTATTATTATTATTGTTGTTATTATAATTATTATCATCTTTAATTTGTAAAGCACCAGCATATTATATATTTCCATACATAACAAATATACACTATGACATGGGAAGAAAAGAGGGCCCTGTTTAATTTTGTAACGATCGGTGTAAAACAGAGAGGGTCTGATTACCGGTGATCTGCAGTATCACCGAGAATGCAGAATATACCCGATTATTGATGATCTGCAGTATCACCGATAATCAGATATATCTTCTAACCTCTGGACACCTGAGAGATGAGAGTGTTTGGTGCAACAGTAATACTTTGAGGAAAGCACCCGTAAGATAGGTGCTAGACAGTAATAGCTACTGCTATGGATCAGATTCCTTCCACAGGTCTGATGCTCCCCAAGAGGCGGAGCCAGACTGAGACAGTGGGAAGGACAGAGCGTGAGTGACACCAATGGGCAGTGTCACTAACGGATCTGTGAACTATCTCTTAACAGGAGAGATAGTTCTCGAGGTCGGACAGGCCAGGTCGTAACCACACGGACAGACACAGTACAGAGACAGGAGACAGATGCAGAATCCAGGGACTAGCAGAGTTTGCAACAAGGTATCAGAAAGACAAAGGTGCAGAATCAGAGATCAGAAGAATGGTCAGGAAGGCAGAAGGTCATAACAGATAATCAACAATGCCTAAGCTTGAGTGTGAGCTCCAAGATTCTCACACTCCAGGAACTAGACTAGATAATCACAATAATACAGATGGTATAGAATTCCTAGACTAAGGTGTGAGTTCCTTGGCCATCAACACCTTGGAAACTGGTCTAGAGTATAATACAGATAATAAAAGAATTCCTAAGCTAAGGTGTGAGCTCCGTGATCATCAACACCTACGAAACTGTCTAATAAACACAGATACTGACAAGGTCTGAGTGCTACCACGTAGTGATCGCAATGCCAGACAACCAGAGAATGACCAGCACCCAGTATATATAGCAAAGCGCTCTCCAGCGCCTCCCCTAAGTGCTGGACCAATGGAAGTTGCTGAAATTGTCAGCTGACCGGCTTGGTCAGCTGACCCTCTTCTGACTGCCATAAAGGCCCTGCCTCTCTGCGCGCGCGCGTCCTCCTAAACCAGTGTGGACTATCAGTCCCAGCCACACCAGTCATGTGTTGTAATGTTTCTGCTGTGTTGGATGCGGAATCCGCCGCACCGCTGTCCGTGCGTGCGGCGTTTTCTCCGCATTCCACATTACTGAGAGGAGCAGGCCTATGCGTGCAACTTGCCGCATTGGACGCGGGATCCACCGCCCTGTTATTTGAGCATGCGGTGGTTTCTCCGCGCTCTGACTGCGCGCCAGCTGCCATGTTGAACCCGGATTCAGCCGCCTCACTCTGAGTATTGGCGGCGGCTTTTCCGCGTTTCCTCACAAATTTACTTGCAACCTGCATTTGACAGAGCTGTAGCAGCATGTTTGCATGTACTGTGTATAACAAAGCTACCAGCATTATGGACATGTGCACAAAAAGTGCAGATTTGGGCATCAAGAATAAAATGTAAGTGGGGTCCAAAAGATGCCTGCCCACATTGCCTTATTTTCCTAAACAAGAGATCCAGCTATCGTGCTATTGATCCATTCATTTTCCCTATAATACTGGACTTTCAAGAAAATGAAGTTAAAATTTCACATCCATCCCTAAAAACAGGGACATGTTAGAAAATATCTCATTCTTCCATTCAATATCAGAGGTACAGGAAAGCTCAATATTGATCAATATTGATCAATGCCAGGCTATTTTTAGGGTGTTTTTGTGCATGGGCCCACCTGCAGTGCCAGTCAGTGGTACATGGACCCACCTGCAGTCAGTGGTACATGGACCCACCTGCAGTCAGTGCTACATGGACCCACCTGCAGTCAGTGCTACATGGACCCACCTGCAGTCAGTGGTACATGGACCCACCTGCAGTCTGTGCTACATGGACCCATCTGCAGTCAGTGGTACATGGAGCCACCTGCAGTCAGTGGTACATGGACCCACCTGCAGTCAGTGCTACATGGACCCACCTGCAGTCAGTGGTACATGGACCCACCTGCAGTCAGTGCTACATGGAACCACCTGCAGTCAGTGGTACATGGACCCACCTGCAGTCAGTGGTACATGGACCCACCTGCAGTCAGTGCTACATGGAACCACCTGCAGTCAGTGGTACATGGACCCACCTGCAGTCAGTGCTACATGGACCCACCTGCAGTCAGTGCTACATGGGCCCAACTGCAGTATTTTGTACTAAAGGAGTTAATTAAGTGAAATGAGGACAAATAAAGAAGAACCTAAAATGAGAAAAAGCTGAAAGACTTTTGGAAAAGAGACATGAATTAGAGCACTGAATTTTTATAAATTCTTTTTGGGAGAGCAGTCAGATTGCACCATATCCCTACCCAGGGATGTAACTAGAAGGCAGCAGCCCCTGCGACCACAGGGGGGCCCAGAGCTGTAAGGAGGCCCCAACTACTACCTTAATCTCTCCAATAAACGGGTCCATCCTTCAGATCCGGTGTTTTTGTGGCTACACCTGTTATGGGTGTAAATAATATAATGTCCACACTTGTTTTATGACCCTTGACTTGCAAGATGGGCCCCTAGGCTGTGAGGGTCACCAGGGGTACGCAAGCAAAAGTGTGTGAACAATGAGTGGCTCCATCAAAGTTTTGCTGGGGGCCCCGTGATTTGTTGTTACACCTCTGAGCCTACCTCATTGTATTGCCCCAACCTCTTTCTGGAAATTGAAGCCCTTATTAAATCACCTCCATAATGTGTTCGTAGACCTGACTTCAAGTACTCAAAAGCACCAAAAAACAAGGCAAAATAGTATTCTGACCTGGGGTTAGGCTTTCAGAAAACTGAAATTGCACTTATTTGTGAATTGTTATGAATTCCTGTTTTTTTTAAGTTTTTATTATTAAATATACCAGTTTGTGGTCTCTCAAGCCATTTGAATCAATGCTGATTAGAATAATTTCACATTTGTACGACGCTATATCTTTCTTTTCGATTTTTGATTTTAGAATGCAAAAGAAAATCTTAAAACAAAAGCTTTGGCTAATTCACTTTTATTTAGTTTAAAACTGGAACATTTGGAAATGAACTTTGCTGTTTATGAGATTACAGTTTTAATTAGACTGTTTACCACATACAGTAATTGCCGTGTATTTTCTTCGGCTGAATTATTTTTAGCGTTCACGCTGGTTCAGTGTGCCTTGTTTGTATGGGAGAGCTGCAGGAGGATATGACCTATGCTGATATCGACAACAAACGCATTATTGTTCCACAGTGCTTCCCTGAAAAGCAGAGAATTGTGATGAAAAACAGTTTGTCTGGGGCAATTAAGTAGAAGTCATTTTGTGTTCAATTGGACCACCGAGTTCACTTAGATCATCTCAGAGGGCTCGTATAATTGCATGAAAAATTGTAAGCGTTATGTTGTTTAGTTCACAGTACACCATCAATTGTTTCTCCGCATAAAACTGCATCACAGAGACATGTTGTTGGGCTGGGAAGTAATGGGATTTTTGAAAAGAAATGCAGTTTATACTCTACATGTATTTATCATCATTTTCCAAGAATGAGATTCGTAAATCCTTTCTTAGTTCAGTAACGAAGGAATTGTTCTAATGTCAACCAGTTCCTTGTGTATTAGCTACCAGCACCACCATCACAAGTGTTCACTCTCTCTATTGCTAAACTCTTTTTGCCTTGACACAAACTGGATTGGTATGTAATTCCTAGCAATTTTGTGGACTCTGTGTATTTCATACCATATATTCACCACTTTTCTACTTTTCCATAGATTCTTTTATGTTGGTTCGGGGGACTTTTAGTTTTTTTTGTACTGGATATTAATACCAATCTAGTTTGTTTCATTTTATAGAATTGTTTATATATAAATTGGCCTGATAAACGGCATCTTACAGCCTGAAACGAACACGTGTCATTGCCTCAATAACTAACTACTTTACCACATCAAGCCAGATTACAGTATTTGTCAGTTTCATGAAAAGTCTACTTTTTGGATGCACTTGAGTGTTGCTCATGAAGATTGATCTCACGGGTCAAGAAAGTTTTTATGGATATGTCTATTTTTGTATTTTTGTATTTGTGTCAATAAAGTTGAACGAAGTTTTGTACTGCAAGTTTGCATCACAGTCTTTTTACAGTTCTCTTTCTAAAGTTAAGTATAGTCAATTTGGGTGAGGTGGATCACCTGTTAAGAGGACTTTGTGTTGTTGCCCTTCCTTTAGAAAGGGTTATACCCGATTATATACTAACTGAAATTTTAGGCTAATCAGAAAATTCAGCATTAAAATTACCACAATTTAAAATGCAGCATTAAAATTACCACAATTTAAGTATTGTGGTAATTTTAGGCAAATCACAGGACTTCCGAAATATTAGGCCAATCACAGAAGGCAGATTTTTTTAGCAGAAATCGGATTACCGCAGACATTTTAGGCCAATCAGAAGACTTTGGAAGTATTAGGCCAATTAGAGAATGCAGAAATTTACCAGTCAAATATGTGGTTTCTGCATAACAGCGTACATCTGCAAAAAATAGCGCATTTGCTCACACGCCCGTTCCCTGCAGCTGTAAACATCAGTGATCCATGATCAGCCTGCCAGCCGTGATCGGAGCTGGCAGGCTGAAATATAAAAAAAAGATAAATAAACATTTGTACAGTGCTGCAATCTAGCACAGCACTGTACAGGGGACAGCCCTGTCACTTAACTGTCCCTCTGACTGGCTCACAATAATATCTCAGCTGCAATCAGATCTCACCACAATGAAGCTCTATTAGTGGGAATAAAAGGAGGTAGAATTCATTTGGGTGTTAAGTTGTATGCCCAGCAATAAAGCATTAAGGCTGTGATGTGCTGAATTATAAAAAAAAATCACCTGGCCACTAGGGGGGTATAAACCTGTGGTCCTCCAGTGGTTAATGACTCATCTAGAGACACAGACAATTTCCTATGCGTCACTACGGGGTTGGTGATATCCCTATATCACTCATTGTGAAAACCTATATATAAATTATGTAAAAAATACAATTACATTTAGTAACTCTTTTTGTTAGAAAAGGTGACACATGCTGTAACATCTCAACTAAAGATAAGGGGCTAGATTAATACTTCATGTCCCAATAGGTTGGCAATCTTCTGGCACCTGCCAAGGCTTCCATGATGTGCGTTTTCATTTCCAAGAGCAAACCAATTCCCCTAGTTTTTGCTTCAATGCTATAACATATAGAAAGTGGTTGTAGAAGGGATCCTTATGAATATTATAAATCAAGTATTCAATGAGTCAATCATCTCTGCCTGTCATCATTATTTAGGGAACTAAAATACATGTGTCACATTTTCTCTAAATCATTTTTTGATGCTTTGGATCGCATAATCATCAGCTGTAGAGAGATTAGCAGCCTATAAGCACCACATAGTCCAGCACTGCCTTGTCACATAATCTGTAATTCAAATATCTGTAGCATTTCCCAATACATTTGATAATGTGAATGTAGTTAGAACTGGGAAACTCTATGTTCCAGTGATTGCAGTTAGGTATTGTTCATAACTGCTTTATAATAATGCAGGTCTTGAGGGGCTGGTTTTAGTCTGGATACAAAAATTGATTGTATGCTTTAATGATTTTACACCATATGCATACCATATACGGTATACAGTAGAATCCCGTAATAGTAAACTCCAAGGGACCAGGAAAAATAGTTTACAATATCAGAAGTTTACTATATCAGAATTGGTCATACATTGTATATTTGTACAGGTGCATTTGCTGGGAACTGAGGATTGAGTTTACTATATCCAGAGGTTTACTATATCAGAGTTTACTATAACGAGATTCTACTGTACCATATACATACCACACATGCATACCCAATATATACTATATACAGTATATACACCATACCATACATGCATACCATATACAGTATATGTATATATACACCATATACTGTATATACTATACCATACATGCATACCATATATACTGTTGAGAAAATGGCTTTTGTATCTTTGCTCTGATGCGGCTTGCAAAAAAGAGGTCTATCCCTGTTGGTCAATACCCAAAAAGATTTTCTGTATCCAGTAGAAGTTAGCCAGTGCACAGGACAGTGACCAATCAACACAGCAGAGTGCAGCTTACCAAGTGAGCAACAACTATAGCCAAGGGAGAAGCAAGTGGAAGAGCTGGTCCAGCTTCAAATAAAACCTGTATTCCAAACCTATTAAAACCCTGCAAAGTACAAATTGAGAGGTGCAGGCAGTTAGAGGGTCAACAGCTGTTTGGCGTTGTCACAAAGTGGCGCTTCATTGGTAAAGTTTTTCTTGTAATTTTACTTACATACAGGCACTTGAAAGGAAGGAGGAATGTTTTTCAGAAAGTCTTTTGTAATTATCATAAGCCATCTTGAGATTTGTAAGCCCATCGCTTAGTTGCAGTGCATTATTGGTGGTTTCTTTCTTCAGTGACAGTTACATAGACTTCATAATATTCTCTTTCTGACTAAAGTAAATCCATAACAAAAGCATAGTGTTTTGGGGCAGAATGTGCCAATTCACCAATGGCAACGGACAGCTCAGTTCCCCTCCAGCTCTGGAAAACAGCTGAGCTTCTGCTCCCAGCCAGCTACCTGATTAGCTGATTAACAGCACCTGTGCTCTCAGTACAAAGTGAAAAGCCTGGATAAAGGATCCAGCAGCCAGGGCGCTCACTATGTCTTCCCTCTAAAACCCAAACTGGCTTTCATAAAGCCTCAAAAGCTCTCCTAAACGCCTCATTGTAGGTGTCACATCCATTGCATCCTCCATCCAGCATTTTCCCTCGAATGTATTGAAAAAAATCTTGCATTCCCTTCGCTGGGTGCATTCTGCATCTGTGTAGCACTATCTGGGCAGGTGCAGAACGTTTCCAGCGATGGAAGCGCGATGAGGGGGAAGCATGGCCAGGCTGTGCATGCGTAGGGCAGCCCTGCTGATGCACCTGCAGTTTACCTAACAGGAAGGATTGCAGATGAATGGAGCCACCCAGGAGGACAGCGAGGGATCTACAGAGTTCATGGGGCTATAGGAAGCCCCAGTACACTTTCTTCTGCTGTATATACTTTGTCTCAGGTACACTTAAAGTATCATTTCAGTACTGAACAAGTGGCCAAAGTCAGGGAGAGTTCACTACTTGTGCTTAACATGCCTCATTTCACGTGACTCCAATGCCACCAAAGCCGGAAGGAGGAAGTATCAGAGTCCCACGAAATGCACCATAAAGCGCAAGTAGTGAACTCCCATGTCTGCTTGTTCAGTAATGAAATTGTAGTGAAGTTTTTTGTTCGGTAGTATTTGGGTGTTGCAAATCCATTATGCCGAATTTGAACACTAACACTATATACAACTATACAACTGTACAGTATATTGTCTGTATTGCCCTTGTTACCCCTTGTTACTTTCTTGGTAAATACATTTGTACAGTGACACAATAGATGATGGAACTATTTAAATCACTAATAATAAATAATTTTGTGCTTGATTGTCTGCTTGGTGTAACATCTCAGTTCTCAGGATGCATTACACATACCTCAGAGGTATAATTCAGCATTTACAGGAGATTTCAGTTCATCCGTCACTTTATTATAAACGTATAAAAAAATAAGAAAAAGTATGAAGTACACCATAGATTTCTATTCAGCATACTTCCTTGTCTACCACAAGCATGGTGCAGCCTGCAGATTCCAAGAAATTGCCGTCATATATGTAAAGCAGGATAGTAGCAAATCCAGGAACATGTGCAAATGTCCAGCACTTTTAATAAAGCCTCTTAAAGTAGAAAGACTTTGGGCTCAATTCTGAAAGCATTACCACATTCGGTAATGCAACAAAAACAGCTGATTTTACAAAAAATCTAATTCTAGTAGCTTGTTACCGCATGGAAAAGTGAATTTACCGAGCAGTGAGGTAAATTACCGACTTGTGAGGTAAAATCCTCCTTAAAAGTCAGTAAATGTCAATTCTGAAAGGTTAGAGCATTTGCTAAAACAAGCAAAAGTAATTGCTTTTTAAGACCAGCTCTAACCTGCCGGTAACTTCATCTTATCCATGTGATAAGCTGTGTGGCTAGTGGAAGGCAGGAGGGGGAGAGTTTCCTACTAGTCACACATCTGATTCCTGGCTGATGAGGCTGCACTGGGGGCCAGGGATCTCTGCAGGGTGAAGGCATGGCTGGAGTGTCTCCTGCCGGGGGCTGTGGTGTCTCATTACACCCATTCCCGCTCTGTGCTCCTGGCTGATCCTCCCTGCTCCTGGCTGATCGTCGTCACTGATATGAGACAGCTTAGCATGAAGGGGGGATGGTGGAGGCCGGCTAATGTAGAGAGCTGCTGGTTCGTGGATGTGACAGCACAGCCCCTGCACTCAGTCCGGATGCCGTCTTCCTGCCCATCAGCCTTGATTAGTGAGCTGAGGAAGGCAACCCCCTCCCTCACGGCACACATTTATGCAGAAAATTACCTTATTAGGAAAAAGTTTTAAGAATAGTTTAAAAAAAAAAAACAGAAATACCGAATGAAGTATTTCTCCTCATGTTTGTTATTTTACCCAGTGGCCTTTCAGAATTGAGGCCATTTTGCATAAAAAACAGTGGATAAAAAAAACATTGATACTTATCAGGCACATGTATAGGGACAAGAGGTGCATAGGAAGGTCAACGATCGTTTCACCAGTAGGGCTTTCTCAACACCATATGATGGTCTTATGGCCTTGACAGAAGCCCTACAGGTGAAACGATCGTCGTCCTTCCTCCACTCTTCCTGATAAGTATCAATGTTTTTTGAATCCACTGTTTTTCCTGCAAAATTTATTTTTACCTTAAGAGAATTTATTAAAAATGTTGGAAATTTGCACGTTTGGATTTGCTGCTCTCCTGCTTGAGATTTCATATAAATGATTTGAGGGGGGAAAAAAATGTAAAGGATATACAAATAATCTGGATAAGTATTTTAATTCACCAAATAAAATGTTTGGGAAGCATGGAGTTAGGGAGCCCTCCTAAAAAATATTGTGTCAGGAGGTACCTGAGGTGATATCAGTCAGAACTCGGGGTACTGGATAAAGTCATCTTTCATAAAGGAGAACATTCTGGAATAATGTAGAGAAACACATCCAAATGCATTCCTCTGAAAGTCTTGCAAATATAGATGGCACAGTGCCTCCAATAGCATGCTGAGGTTTGTGATTGTTTTGACGTCTTTTATTTGAATAGTGCCACAAAGTACACAGTACTTTAACACTCAATTAGAGATGTATAATCAAATGCATTGAATGGAATTAATTAAGTTCCAGCATAAATAGCTATGCAGACATAACCAAAGGCAGAAAGCACTTCAGATTCAATGAAACATTTTAAATGGTAAGCCAAATGTTATTTTCATTTTTTTAGTTAGATATTTTTTAGATTTGCTTTGCATTTTCTTTTGATAAAGTTTATCTATTATTTTTCCAAGAGAGGATGGCAGCCCTTTTTCTTTCTAATTATGTAGCTGTCACATCTCACTGCTTACTAGGATTAGTGCCTTGATTGGATTTTAATTGGGTATTAAAAACCAGTAAGTCCATTTGCTTTGCCTTTGTGTCATCTCTGTCTACTTTAAGGAAGACCTGAACCCCACATTTACCTTTTCTATTTGCTTAAGAAACTTTTTCTTTTATTCATGTTAAAATTAATCTTGTCTAATGCTATAAAACCCTTTTCTCCTATCCATATTAAAGCGGATCCGAGATAAAAAACTAACTTTTCTATATATCTTATCTAAAGTTTAGATAGTTTACACAGCAAATCTAGCTGCAAACAGCTTTAATAGAATATGATTATTTCTTCCTGTGATACAGTGACAGCAGCCATGCTGTTTGTAAACATTACACAGAGGCAGGCTTATCTGTATTTTGAGCAAAAAAACCTAATCCCCTCCCTCCTCCCTCCTCCCCTCTGCCTCTGAAATCTCTGGCTAGTAATACCTCCTCCTCCTCCTGCCCAGACTGAGCTCCCATGAGCCCTTGCTACTGTCTGAAAGTGCCTTGGCTCTCTGAAAATCTGTGGGCGTGGCTTGTTTAGTTTATAGGGAATATTAAAACAAAAAAGTATTTGGCTTGAGGAATGCCCTATAAACCATAGGAAAGGAACACAATTATGTAATGAGTAAAAGTTCAACTCGGATCCACTTTAAGTAAGGGCAGCCAGGGCCTGGTATAGGCAGCAACATATTCAATTGCATTATATATGTATATGTACGTGTATATGAACAAAAGCAACTTTAGACTATTAGGCTATTTTCAAAATAAAAAACGTGTTAACTAGATATCTATTTTACCAATTAAACAAAACCTAGAACCCCTTGCTTCTCATCACTTTTGTTGAAACATTTAATAAAGTAGTTACATAATTAACACCTTGATCAGTTAGCTAGACTTTTGGTACCAGTAGTAGGTAGATTACTGATAACTGTACTTATAGAATACTGAAAAGTTACATTTCAGAAGCGATGGAACATCTAAAAGAGAAAAAAGGTATCCAGTTGAAGACACTTATATTTTTCTTTGGATATACTAGAAGTCAGGTCTGGATTTACATCACAGGAGCCTGTAGGCATAAATGTCCTGGCACCCTAGACTTCACCTTCCATGAACCTACAAACACCTGCTGAGCCGCAGCGCAAGTGTGCTGGCTGGCCCAGTTGTCACTTCACCCTTACTTCCCTTACCTGTCATAGGTAGCTACAGGTGCCACTTAGCATTAGGTAGCCAGAGCTATCCTCAGTATTAAGTAGCTAGAGGTGTCCCCAAGTATTAGGTAGCTAGAGGTGCTATGGTCTATGGAATTCCGAGACCTCAATAAGTAACCTCTCATTTATACTTCACTCGGGACCCTGCATAGATAAGAGAGGAGGGAGGCACTTGGGGAGTAATGAGCCGCCTTTCCATCATCTGACACCTGTAGGCATGTGCTTACAGTGCCTTATGGTAAATACAGCCCTGATAGAAGCTAAATAAATGAGAACTGCCACAGAAATATTAACTCTCTTTCTCAATATATACATTTATCCTAACTATAATGATTGTAAGAGATACATCCTAAGTATACTCCCCCAGAGCCTACTAACTTCTTCTGTGCAATGGAGGTTGAGAAAAGCCCATTCCCCTGGAAATGTACAAGGGTGATTTGCAAAGGGGACACAAATGTCATCCCCTTCTTGTAGACCACCTCACCATGGTGAGAACTATTGTCCAAGCACACATTTGTCAGCTCATTTGTTCTAGCAATTCCACAATGAATGAGCACAAGAGGATTAAAAGGTTTGGCAGAAGGCATTTATAAATATAAATGTAAAACAAATATATTGATTCAAATAAATATATTAAAATACTACTATTACTAATTAGGGCTAATGAAGCAGTAAGCAGTGATGTGTGGTGCTGAAAATGCTCTGAAAAAACTCAGTACACTTAAACAGCAACTTTATGCTGAAGCCAAATGTTTTAAAGGAAGACTATTAAAGTTTTACTTTTTTTCTGAACACATTTCACAGGCAGAAGGAACTTAGTAAGGACAAATAATAGTAGTAAAAGAGAAAAAAGCATTCATCACCTTATCAGACCTTACATATGGAGAGCTGGGACAGTGGTATCGGGTGACGGGCTGCAGGCAGCAATAAGAATGTGTAAGACGTTTTCTCCCTCCTTCTGTATACTGTCCTGCTTGGATACACAATGCACGCTATGCTGATAGGAGAGTCTTGGGGCCCGGGCACATTTCAGTCAGTCTGATTCAATGATCTGCCCGCCCACAAGACAACCTCATGTCAGCATAGCGTGATTTGTTCATCCAAGCACACAGTGCAGAGGAAGGGAGAGAGCTTCTTACACATTTTGTTGTCATCACCCTACTCCACTCCTACCTCATATGTAAGGTCTGATTAGCTAACAGATGTTTTTTTATAAGTGTTCAGGAAAAAAGTAAAACTTTGATAGTGTCCCTTTAATACACCAGGTGAATTAGTGTTCACACTGGTTTTGTAAGCATTACATTTTTATTTTAATCAACCGATAAATTGTGAGTAATGATATCTTTACTTGCACAAGGGCAAGTTTTTTTTTTCCTTTGGGTTATTTAAGAGACATCAAAAATATTTTTTAAAAAAGTAAGTATGGAGTTGTCTTTATGCAGAAGAAAACCCAGTCACGTTTGCAGACATGTTCCTGAGCTGTATAGTACATTGTAAGTCCAAAGTCTCTGTTTTACTGAGCACAATACAATACTCTGCTGATACTTTGTTGACAAAAGCTGGTTTATAATAAATGTTTTAGAAATACATCTGTCAGTATGCTCAGTCTCTGAATGCAGCCCACATCCAGATAGAAATATAAATGAACTTTAAGTATGAATAATATATCCACAGTTTTCAAGGCTGCAGAATATGAATGAAAAAATAATAAAATGCACAGTAAAGGTCTATTAGGAATAAATAATTGATTCTGTGCTGCATTTGCGTGTTTAAGTAAATTATGCATTTCACAATGATGTATTGGAACATGTAGTCTTGTAATTTTAATAGGGCCAAGAAGAGTAAGCTGAACTTTTTGCACTGCAGATGTATAACTGTCTGTAATGAAGAAGAGTGATACATGCCAGGTTAACTGACTAAAAGCCAAGAATAAAGTACACAGAACAAAATCTGAATTCACTTTACTAAAAATTGCTTTGAAAAATTCATAGCTTTACACTAATACATTATCCTCGTAGGAAAAGGATTATTATTCAGGCACAACAGTAATTAAATACAGCACAAACTAATGCCTTAAGGAGGAACAAGAGGAACTTGTGCATCACCTAATTCCTTATTCACTTATCAACTATTTATTCAGTGTTTGCCAATTATAAAATATTACCAAAAATTAACTTCACACTAATTGATATTCTTAACCCGTAGACTGCTGGCAAAGTCTACACAGGCATTTCTGTGTTTCTGCATCCATACGCCATATACCACATATGTCTTAAAGCATTTTTGTAGAAAACGAGTGTGATTTGGGCTATGAGAAGCAATGAGTACATATCTACTCATAACCAAAATTTAAATTAGATAAAACTGTCTGCGACAGAGGGGTTAACTTACTTATATCGCCTATAGCTGATGCCTTTCACTCATGGTCCACATAATTATGCCACTACTTCCTCCTTCCGGGTTTGCAGGAGGAAGTAGATGACTTATGTGGACTGCAAGTGGAACGCATCAGCTGTAGGCAGGTAAGTTAATCCCCCCCTCTGCCGTGGGCAGCACTATCTAATTTAAATTTTGATTACGATTAGCTATGTACTCATAGCTACTTGTCGCGAGCATCACTAAAAACTAGTTCTGCCTGCTGTCAATGTGTGTAGGTGTTTTTGTTCCCCCATATTCCTGTACTACAGATGTCTAAAGGCATTTAGTGCAAAGTTTTGGCTCAGTGCCATCTTTCTACTTGGTTTGAGATATGCAAACAATTTCAAGTTGATGCAGAACTGTGCATATGTTACTGCAAATCTATGCAGCTTGAAAATGCGGGATTGACCAGCAGAAACTGCTGGGCGCCATGGCTGTGAACAAGTATTTTGCAATGCAAAATAGCTGCTCCGTCTATCACTGGGCACATACCTGTTCTCACCCCACTGTGCTGTGTCTCTTCTCATGATCTCTTATGGATGCACTGATTCATGTGGAATACAAGTTTGCAAAACGTCTCGAATGCTGCAGTGCCGCTGATGTGTTGAATCCTTCTTCTTTGTCGAGTTGTACTAACTGGTCTGAGTTGTACTAACTGGTCTATACTTTATCGGGTTATACTACTAGATAGATGAAGTGAGGGGAATACCTAGGTGGTCTAGTGGTCTCTGTAACACCAATTTACCCTCAACCTCTGCCTGAGCTAACCTCTCCTCCTCCTTCTCCATGCCTAAAACTAAACTCCACACTCCTAACGCTAACTTGCCTTTAAACCTGCCCCTATGGGATAAGTACCGGTAAGCCTGTGGAGGGATATGAGAAGGACTCTACTGAGCATGTGCAGATAGGATTTTACCATGCCTCAATAACAGGCATATTTCAGCACCACGCTGCCTCCATTCCTTCTGAATGGATCCTCACTTCATGTGCTTGTGGCTGGGTTCTGCCTGCCACTGATTTGTGCAAGCACAGCAACCAACCACCTAGTCCTAGTCTGTTCCACCAAAACATTAAGTATGCTGACTTTCTTTACCTTTGTTTCCACATTCTGTGGTGCACAGACTGCTGGTAATGAAGGTGTTTGTAAGTATAAGGAAGCCATATATACTAAAATCTACTTAGGGACACATAAGTACTGCATAATTCCACAGTTTCCCTAATGATCTTAGCAAAGAGGGGTCAAATTAACATATTTGTGTTATGTATGCACTTATCTTTTGTAACAACGTGTCTTTAAATTGAGCATAAAAATAATTGCAGATAATAATAACCGTCTTGCATAATGTTTTTATTAAACCGATACTCCAAAAACAAGTTCACCTTTCAAACAGTAATTAAAATGTCTGAAATAATTTCCCAGCACAGTAATTTGGGAGAATTGTAAATGCAGTGTTGTCTAATACAGTATAATACGATAAAATTGTGATATGGTTATAAAAATATCTAGCTGTTAAAGCAAGCGGTGCACAAACTGCTTTACATGGCCCTATATCTGTGCAGCTATAGCATTAACATACTCTAGTAGTATAAGTTGGCCATAGCAATGTAAAGGGATAGTTTACATGGCCCTGCTCAGTGCTCACTGCTTTTAATGCTACCTTGACAGCAGAGCTGTTGGCAGCTGTAGCCTTGAGGAGAGGAGTAAGATCAGCTGAGTAGCCACTGGAAATATTGAGGGGTGAAGGAGGGGGATCTTTGCATTAGAGAACACAGACTGCTAGATTGGTAACTTTCAGAGTGACCTGTGCAATATTGGGGTCTAGCCTATTGCAATGGTGCAATGGCAAACATTACACATCTAAAACACAGTATTTTGTCATTAACAACTACTTTTAAAATAATAAGTCAATACAGACAATGCCCAGGTATTTTTCGTGCTTTGCTCTGCAAGCTCCATGTCCTCAAATACTTCATCACACTTTTTCATCAATAAACTCCACATACTGAATGTTTGCTATTGCACCATTACAATGGCCTAGCCCCCCAATAGTGCACCCTGGGAAGGAGGCATGGAACATAATACAGCCTTCCTCTGCTCTTCGCTTAAGACTCATACACACATCCAACATAGTGCACAACCAACCGCAAACCATGACCAACCACACCACAAGTTGTTTACATGACAAATATGTACTCACGTGCCAACCAACTAAACAACCAATTCACTTAAATACTCTGCACACAAGCTAAACGTCAAATTGCGCAACAACTCTGCATTCAAAAACAAAAAAAATGTTCAAAAGACGAAAAAATATTCAAATAGAGTAAAAAATATCCCAACTTGCATCATAGTTGGGCAGGTTGATCCACTGCTGGGTCTGGCAAACAACCTGTTATCAGTTGGTCATCTGATTGTTTGCCCGCAGTACATATCCCCAACTATCTTCCAACAGACCAAGTTTAGAAGATAGTTGGGCAGATTGTTGGGATGTGTGTGAGCCTTTAAAGGGGTGTGGCTGTAACATCCACTAACTTCCTTTCCTGTTTTATACTGAAGGAAGAGGCCTGGCTAAGGTGCTTTGAGAGGAATTGTGGGATATGCTGTGGGTGGATATGAGAGGGGGTGGAGCTTTGGTGCCACTCAATCTCCTTTAATCTTAGCTTAATGAACCCTTATGTAAGTATCATGGCGATTTTATTTTTCACTCTGTCCGATGAAAGTAAATGAAAAATTCCTGGAATATTTTTAACTTTTTTATTTATATTTTCCCTTAATGTTTTTCCATTTTGGAAGGAACGATGACAAAGCATACCATAAACTGAGAATAAAATTCAAGGTTTGATGTATTTATAACAGACTTTCAAGTGCCAGTATCCTTGAATAATCAAAATCCTTTCCTGCATGCCCAGAGACCTGAATAAATACAGAAGATGCCCTTGGTTTATATAGGCATTGAATGCCCTTCCCTGGAGCTCTGATTAGATCTGTGGACCAGTGAGAGAAGCCCTGCCAAATTCAAAGATGCTTTGTGCCAAGACTCCATGCTCTTTGCACACCAATGCTATAGTAAATACACAAAGAACCTTGGTAAAGCATCTTTGTTTCTCCTATCAAGGCTTCCTATTGGTCCATTGAACCGACCAATGAGAATACCCAGGAAACAGGATAAAAAATGATGGAAAAACAGAGATAAAACAAATTATATGGTCCCTTGCCTTATAAATACAAATGTTCCATGTGTTATATTCATCTGGTCATCTGCATGAAGGGTGAATTTTGAAGTCCCCAATGACACACATGCACTGTGGAATTCCACCACAGCAATAACCAGGATCCATGGCATAAGCATCTTTAATTTCCTGCCGAGGTTTCCTATTGCTTCATTCATAGAGACCAGCATGATTTTCATTGTTCTGGATCAGTGCACTAAGGGGAAGACAGGAAATTCAGAATTACTTTTTTTTGAGAATAAATTCAGCTGCCTAACCTGTTAACAGCCACTAGCGAGTTATCTCACTTATAATAATATAGATAATGCACTGCTTTTGTCTTCAGCTGACAGAACTCGTTGTGCTGTAAATTGTTGACCTGCTTTGATCTCTTTCTCGAAGCAGAAAACATAGAAACTGAAAGCAGAAGTCCTCTTTTATTATTTCACACTGCCCCCTAGTGACAAGTGGCCATAAATACACATTACAGCAGTACTAATTAGAAGGTAGGAAATCAAACAAAGAAGAAATAAAAAATGTGTTAAAATAAATTGGCCTGGAGCACTTGTAAGCCTCTAAATAGCTTGTTTGCTAAAGGGTTAAACTGGGGCTGCTTGTCAAAGCTCTAGTGAAGATGTAGCAGTGTGTATAGGGTTCCCCTTGTGGAAGAGGGTAGTGTAATGTATTTTTTTTACCCATTCCCCTGGAAGGGATGGATATCTGAGGGTCCCCTATTGTTAAAGAGACTTCTAGATTTCATGATAATTTTCCTCCACCCTTTTTAACTATTGTACCGTGTTTTGGGGGCACCAGAACAATCCCTCATCCTTAAAGAGAATCTGTACTGTCTGATTTGTACAAAAAAAAATGTACCAATCGAGTCACTGTGATCTCCTGGATCCCTCTTTGCCGTTTCCGACGCTCCCCGACACAATCCTGGCTTGTAATCACCAGTTTCCGGTAGTGTTTACAAGCAAAAAACATGGACGCTAACCAGAAAGTGATGTTTGTATATATTTATATATATATATATATATACACACACACACTAATATGTGTGTACGTATATGTGTGTGTATATACATCATGTTACAGTATTCTACAAGTTTGCATTACATAGTGAATTATCTGCACTCCAGTCTGGGATTCTCACAGTTTCTCAGCATGTGACAGGCAGCTCCCTCCCCCCTCAGCCTCACACTGTGAGGAGTAAACAAAGCACACAGAGCCTGCATGGGACATGCATAACTTGTATTCATTACAACAGAGGCAACCCATTCCTCCCTGGGTCGCCAAAGCTTGACAAGGTAAAGAGGATTAGATATAATACAGGGACAGTGCAACTAGAAAAGGCTGCAGTAATCCAGACCACATTAGAACAGGTATAGGAACTTATAGGATAGAAGAAATAAGGCTGAAAATGTTGGTACAGAGTAGTGATGCTCAAATACCCCTTTTCAAAATTCGAGTTAGGTCGAATTCGAATAGTAAATTATTCGAGGTCTGTCGAATATTCGAGTCGAATAATTTTTACTATTCGATTCGACCTCGGACTTCGAGCTCACTATTCGAGTCGGTATTCGAGCTCACTATTCGAGCTGACTATTCGAATTGGCCTTAAATAGCTTCCAACACTTGTTTTGAGGGTGAATGATGCAAGAAACATCTTTTTTTCCAAGTAACAACAGCAAGTGATTATGTGGGGATGTTCCTTTAAAAAAAAATGTGGAAAGAGAAGTTGTGTCCTTAATTTTGTTCAGTAGTGTTACTGTATATACTTGTTCTTCTTCTTCTTTATCTTTCTTCTTCTTCTTCTAGATCTTCTTCTTCTATATCTTCTTCTTCTTCTTCTATATTGTCTTCTTCTTCTTCTTCTTCTTCTTCTTCATCATCTTCTTCTTCTTCTTCATCATCTTCTTCTTCTTCTTCTTCTTCATCATCTTCTTCTTCTTCTTCATCATCTTCTTCTTCATCTTCATCTTCTTCATCTTCTTCTTCTTCTTCATCTTCATCTTCTTCATCTTCTTCTTCTTCATCTTCTTCTTCTTCATCATCTTCTTCTTCTTCTTCTTCATCTTCTTCTTCTTCTTCTTCATCTTCTTCTTCTTCTTCTTCTTCATCTTCTTCATCATCTTCTTCATCTTCTTCATCATCTTCTTCATCTTCTTCTTCTTCATCTTCTTCTTCTTCATCTTCTTCATCTTCTTCATCTTCTTCTTCTTTTTCATCTTCTTCTTCATCATCTTCTTCATCTTCTTCTTCATCTTCTTCTTCATCTTCATCTTCTCCTTCTTTTTCAATATCGTCTTCTTCTTCTTCACGTATTTCTCTTTTCAATTTTTTTTTTAAAGAAATGCAGCTATTTTTGAGCGTAACAAATAGCTGGTGGGCGCACGCATGTTGGAAGCGCCATTGTATGTGCTCCCTGGCAGTGGAAACACAAAGACAGCAGGAGGTAAATTCAGCAGCAGGAGGAGGAGGATGAGTGTGTGGCAGCAGGCAGTCAATGAGGCAGGCAGCTCGCCGTGACATAATAGCCCTGGTACCTAGCGGTGATACCAGGGCTGTAAATAAACACAACAGGAGGTCCCAGACAGCGGTCGTGCAGCCCACATTGTGTCCAATACACAACTGGGACAACACAGTTTTCAACCCGGGCACCTCAGAAAAATTAAACCTTTTTTTTTTTTTTTTAATGGTTTGTTTGGTTTTGGTTTTGCAACCAATATAGCTATTGTTTGACGTAATAGCTGGTGGCAGAGTGGCAGCAGAAGGTAATTCTGTGTACCCTGGCAGTGGGAAACACAGACAGACAGCAACAGCAGCAGGAGGAATGGAGGAGTAATGTGAGCAGCTATTGTTTGACGTAATAGCTGGTGGCAGAGTGGCAGCAGAAGGTAAATCATCTGTGTAGTGTACCCTGGCAGTGGGAAACACAGACAGACAGCAGCAGCAGCAGCAGGAGGAGGTATGGAGGAGTAGTGTGAGTGTGGCAGCAGGTAGGCAGCGTGACATAATAGCCCTGGTACCTTGCGGTGATACCAGGGCTGTAAATAAACACAACAGGAGGTCCCAGACAGCGGTCGTGCAGCCCACATTGTGTCCAATACACAACTGGGACAACACAGTTTTCAACCCGGGCACCTCAGAAAAATTAAACCTTTTTTTTTTTTTTAATGGTTTGTTTGGTTTTGGTTTTGCAACCAATATAGCTATTGTTTGACGTAATAGCTGGTGGCAGAGTGGCAGCAGAAGAAGGTAATTCTGTGTACCCTGGCAGTGGGAAACACAGACAGACAGCAGCAGCAGGAGGAGGAATGGAGGAGTAGGCGAGCAGCTATTGTTTGACGTAATAGCTGGTGGCAGAGTGGCAGCAGAAGGTAAATCATCTGTGTACCCTGGCAGTGGGAAACACAGACAGACAGCAGCAGCAGCAGCAGCAGGAGGAGGTATGGAGGAGCAGTGTGAGTGTGGCAGCAGGTAGGCAGCGTGACATAATAGCCCTGGTACCTAGCGGTGATACCAGGGCTGTAAATAAACACAACAGGAGGTCCCAGACAGCGGTCGTGCAGCCCACATTGTGTCCAATACACAACTGGGACAACACAGTTTTCAACCCGGGCACCTCAGAAAAATTAAACCTTTTTTTTTTTTTATGGTTTTTTGGTTTTTGGTTTTACAACCAATATAGCTATTGTTTGACGTAATAGCTGGTGGCAGAGTGGCAGCAGAAGAAGGTAATTCTGTGTACCCTGGCAGTGGGAAACACAGACAGACAGCAGAAGGGCAGTACACAGCAGCCCACTGTAGGTGTAAAATGTGTGGCTGCAGGCGACGTAATAGTCAAAGTGAACCAGGCTGGCTTAGTGAGCAGGAGCCAGGAGGTGGTAAAGGGTGGTAAGGCACATTAACGATGGTTCCGGCAGCCAGTTCATGTCCCCCTCTCGCCGACAACAGGGGCCAGGAACTCGCCTTCCACCCACGCCTGGTTCATCTTGAGAAACGTCAGTCTGTCCACAGACTTGTGAGACAGACGTGAGCGTTTCTCGGTGACCACGCCACCAGCTGCACTGAAGCAGCGCTCGGACAGCACGCTGGAAGGGGGGCAGGACAGCACTTCCAGGGCGTACTGCGCCAGCTCGCTCCAGATCTCCATGCGCTTGACCCAATACTCCATGGGATCAACAGGGGCATCGCTGTCAAGCCCGCTGTACGACCCCATGTAGTCAGCCACCATGCGGGTCAGGCGCTGGCTGTGACCGGAGGAGGATGCTGCTGCATGCATCTCCTCTCTAGTCACTGCTGCCGGAGCCTCTACAGTCCTGTAGAGCTCGTGGCTGAGAGACAGCAGGTCTGTGGGGCGCTTGCTGCTGCTGGATGCAGGCACCTGCTGCTGCCTCTGTGCTGGCTGCTGGACAGTGGGGGTGGAAGGCTGGGGGAAGGCTTCCTCCAAGCGCTCAACAAGGGCCTGCTGCAAGCTCCTTATTTGTTGCGCTGGGTCTCCTCCTGCAGGCGGCAGGAACTGGCTCAACTTCCCCTTGAGGCGTGGGTCCAACATCATGCTGATCCAGATGTCCTCCCTCTGCTTCATCTGGATCACCCTGGGGTCCCTGCGCAGGCACGTCAGCATGTGCGCTGCCATTGGGAAGAGGCAGGCCACGTCTGCTGGCACATCGACGTCAGTGCTGTCCTCATCCTCCTCCTCTGCCGCCTCATCCTCTCTCCACCCCCGCACCAACTCAGCTGCGCTGTGCTGATCCCCCTCATCAGCAGCCAGGTCAGGGACCTCCACCAAGTCCTCCTCCTCCTCCCCCTCAGAGGTGGACTGCGCAGCTGGTTGCCGCTCCTGCTGGTCCAAGGCTGCCGCTCCCTGTTCCAGCAAAGCATCGAGGGCCCTGTTCAGCAGAGAAACCAGGGGCACCCACTCGCAGACCATAGCATGGTCCCTGCTCACCATGTTTGTGGCCTGCAGGAAGGGAGCCAGCACAAAGCACACCTGCTGCATGTGCCTCCAGTCATCATCGGGGACGATGGACGGGATGTTGCTGGTCTTGTCCCTTCTCTGAGCGGCGGAAACAGTGGCCAGGGCAAGGTACTGGTTGACAGCGTGCTTCTGTTCAACCAGACGCTCCAACATCGCCAGGGTGGAGTTCCAGCGAGTCGGAACGTCAAGGATCAGCCGATGGCGTGGCAGATCCAGCTCCTTTTGCACGTCTTCCAGGCTCGCACAGGCTGCAGCCGAGCGCCGGAAGTGACGCACAACATTCCTTGCCGTTTCCAGCAGTTCGCCCATCCCCTGGTAGGTGCGCAGGAACTTCTGCACCACCAGGTTCAGCACGTGGGCAAGACAGGGGATGTGGGTCAGGTTTCCCCTGTCTATTGCGGCAACCAGATTGGCCCCATTGTCGGCCACCACCTCTCCGACTCTGAGGCCTCTGGGGGTCAGCCAAATCCTCTCCTGCTCCTGGAGTTTGGCCAACACATGGGTTGCCGTCAGCTTGGTCTTCCCAAGGCTGACCAAGTGCAGCAGCGCTTGGCAGTGGCGTGCCTTCACGCTGCTGCTGAGGCAGGGGGTTTGGCCAGGTGTGCCGGAGGATGGCAGAGGATCGGAGGAACCTGCTGCAGTTCCCCTGACCCTGCGGGGTGGCACCACCCACTGTGTTGCTGCTGCTGCTGTGCCCGCTGCTGCTCTCCCATCCTCACCCCCTTCCACCAAGCTGACCCAGTGGACAGTGAAGGACAGGTAGCGGCCTGTCCCGAAGCGGCTGCTCCAGGAGTCCATGGTGACGTGGACCCTTTCACCAACCGCGTGCTCCAGCCCTCGCTCCACATTGGCCATCACAAAGCGGTGCAGTGCAGGAATGGCCTTGCGGGCAAAGAAGTGTCTGCTGGGGAGCTGCCAGTCTGGGGCTGCGCAAGCAAGCAGCGCACGAATGTCGCTCCCCTTCTGCACGAGCGTGTACGGCAGGAGTTGGGAGCACATGGCCCGTGCCAGCAAGCCGTTCAGCTGCCGCACGCGACGGCTGCTGGGAGGCAGAGCCCTAACCACCCCCTGGAAGGACTCGCTCAAAAGGCTCTGGCGTGGCCTTTTGCTGACACGGGAATCAGCAGACACAGCAGAGGAGGCCACTGAGGACTGGCTGCCAGAACAGGCCTCAGTGTCGGCGGCAGGAGTTGCAGAGGGGGGAGGAGCAGTGCGTTTCCGCACTCCTGCTGGTGCTGCTGGAGGAGCAGGAGGGCGGGTGGCTGCTGTTGCTGCTGCTGCTGCTGAAGGCTGTGCAGTGATGGGTGTGGTGCCACTGCCAGCACCAGATGCCTTCAGCCTCTGGAACTCCTCATGCTGGTGGAAATGTTTAGCCGCAAGGTGGTTGATGAGCGAGCTGGTGCAGAACTTTAAGGGGTCTGCACCTCTGCTCAACTTCCGCTGACAGTGGTTGCAAGTGGCGTACTTGCTGTACACAGTGGGCATGGTGAAATATCGCCAGATTGGTGACTTAAACATCCCCCTACGGCATGGAAGCGCTGCTGCCTGTCTCCCTGTGGTGGTTGGGGGGGGGGGGCTTGGGGGGCTTGGGTGCGGCTGGTGGTGGTACTGGCAGATGCTGCTGCTGCTGCTGCTGAGCCTGAGACACCAGCAGGCTGTGGGACCTGCCTACTGCTGCTGCCAATGCTTGCAATGATGCGCCTCCTTGCAAGGCCCACAAGAGCATCCTCCTCCTCCTCCTCAGAGCTGCTGAGGACGACATCCCCTGGAGGTGGTGGCACCCAGTCTCTGTCTGTCACCGGGTCATCATCATCCTCCCCCTCCTGAAACATGTCCTGCTGGGATGAGGACCCCCCAAACTCCTCTCCTGATGCATGGATGGGCTGCTTGACTGTCGCCACAGTCTTGCTGTCCAATCCCTCATCCCCCAAAGTGCCCATCAGCATCTCCTCCTCAAAATCGCCAACAACAGCAGACAATTGACTCATGATGCCTGGGGTCAAAAGACTGCTGAATGACAGGTCGCCAACTGACGGTGAACTGGCCTCCTCCCCAGGCCCTGCTGGGCGGCTGCTGCGAACAGGGGTGGTGGTGGTGGTGGTGGTGAGGGTGGAGGCCTCGGATGCAGAGCTGATGGCGGGCTGCTCATCCTCCGTCATGAGTTGCACCACAGTGTCTGCATCCTTTTCCTCAATGGGACGTTTCCGACCCGGCTGGAGGAAAATGGGAGCAGGTGCTACACGCTGCAGCTGCTGTGTCTCTGCAGCGTGAGTTGCAGATGCTCCTGCTGGGCGGCGCCCAAGGCGTCCACGGCCAGTGGCTATGGGAGGAATGTTAGCCACTGACGCTGCTGCTGCTGCGGAACTGTGCATGGTGGCGCGCCCGCGGCCGCGGCTTGCCACAATGCTGCTCCCTCTCCTCCTGATTCCCTTGCTGCCCTTGCCCTTGCCCAAACCGCGCTGGCTGCCACTTCCAGACATCTTCAATGTTTTGGGCGTATAGACAAAAGTTTTTTAAAAGGGCGGGTGAAAAGTGGGGTACTTTAATGAGGTGAGTTGGTTGGTTGGTGAGGTGACTGAGTGAGTGTCCCCTAGTACAGTAAGTAAGTAGTAACAGTCAGGAAGTACAACTAGCAGTTACAATAATCAGTAGTAATCACAAGTAAATTTAGTGTGTGTACACTCAGACAGTGAGTGCACGCACGCAGGAGCTAGTAGCCTATGAACACAGTGACTGAGTGTCCTAGACTCCTAGTACAGTAAGAGTAAGTAGTAACAGTAAGTAGAACTAACTAATTACAATAATCAATCAGCGATCAGAAGGAAATGGAGTGTGGGTGTGTGTACACTCAGACAGTGAGTGCACGCACGCAGGAGCTAGTAGCCTATGAACACAGTGACTGAGTGTCCTAGACTCCTAGTACAGTAAGAGTAAGTAGTAACAGTAAGTAGAACTAACTAATTACAATAATCAATCAGCGATCAGAAGGAAATAGAGTGTGGGTGGTGTGTGTACACTCAGACAGTGAGTGCACGCACGCAGGAGCTAGTAGCCTATGGACAGTGACTGAGTGTCCTAGACTCCTAGTACAGTAAGAGTAAGTAGTAACAGTAAGTACAACTAACTAATTACGATAATCAATCAGCGATCAGAAGGAAATGGAGTGTGGGTGTGTGTACACTCAGACAGTGAGTGCACGCACGCAGGAGCTAGTAGCCTATGAACACAGTGACTGAGTGTCCTAGACTCCTAGTACAGTAAGAGTAAGTAGTAACACTAAGTAGAACTAACTAATTACAATAATCAATCAGCGATCAGAAGGAAATGGAGTGTGGGTGTGTGTACACTCAGACAGTGAGTGCACGCACGCAGGAGCTAGTAGCCTATGAACACAGTGACTGAGTGTCCTAGACTCCTAGTACAGTAAGAGTAAGTAGTAACAGTAAGTAGAACTAACTAATTACGATAATCAATCAGCGATCAGAAGGAAATAGAGTGTGTGTTGTGTGTGTACACTCAGACAGTGAGTGCACGCACGCAGGAGCTAGTAGCCTATGAACACAGTGACTGAGTGTCCTAGACTCCTAGTACAGTAAGAGTAAGTAGTAACAGTAAGTAAGTAGAACTAACTAATTACGATAATCAATCAGCGATCAGAAGGAAATAGAGTGTGTGTTGTGTGTGTACACTCAGACAGTGAGTGCACGCACGCAGGAGCTAGTAGCCTATGGACAGTGACTGAGTGTCCTAGACTCCTAGTACAGTAAGAGTAAGTAGTAACAGTAAGTACAACTAACTAATTACGATAATCAATCAGCGATCAGAAGGAAATGGAGTGTGGGTGTGTGTACACTCAGACAGTGAGTGCACGCACGCAGGAGCTAGTAGCCTATGAACACAGTGACTGAGTGTCCTAGACTCCTAGTACAGTAAGAGTAAGTAGTAACACTAAGTAGAACTAACTAATTACAATAATCAATCAGCGATCAGAAGGAAATGGAGTGTGGGTGTGTGTACACTCAGACAGTGAGTGCACGCATGCAGGAGCTAGTAGCCTATGAACACAGTGACTGAGTGTCCTAGACTCCTAGTACAGTAAGAGTAAGTAGTAACAGTAAGTACAACTAACTAATTACGATAATCAATCAGCGATCAGAAGGAAATAGAGTGTGTGTTGTGTGTGTACACTCAGACAGTGAGTGCACGCACGCAGGAGCTAGTAGCCTATGAACAGTGACTGAGTGTCCTAGACTCCTATTACAGCAAGAGTAATTAGTAACAGTAAGTAGAACTAACTAATTACAATAATCAATCAGCGATCAGAAGGAAATAGAGTGTGTGTTGTGTGTGTACACTCAGACAGTGAGTGCACGCACGCAGGAGCTAGTAGCCTATGAACACAGTGACTAATTGTCCTAGACTCCAAGTACAGTAAGAGTAAGTAGTAACAGTAAGTAAGTAGAACTAACTAATTACGATAATCAATCAGCGATCAGAAGGAAATAGAGTGTGTGTTGTGTGTGTACACTCAGACAGTGAGTGCACGCACGCAGGAGCTAGTAGCCTATGGACAGTGACTGAGTGTCCTAGACTCCTAGTACAGTAAGAGTAAGTAGTAACAGTAAGTACAACTAACTAATTACGATAATCAATCAGCGATCAGAAGGAAATGGAGTGTGGGTGTGTGTACACTCAGACAGTGAGTGCACGCACGCAGGAGCTAGTAGCCTATGAACACAGTGACTCAGTGTCCTAGACTCCTAGTACAGTAAGAGTAAGTAGTAACACTAAGTAGAACTAACTAATTACAATAATCAATCAGCGATCAGAAGGAAATGGAGTGTGGGTGTGTGTACACTCAGACAGTGAGTGCACGCACGCAGGAGCTAGTAGCCTATGAACACAGTGACTGAGTGTCCTAGACTCCTAGTACAGTAAGAGTAAGTAGTAACAGTAAGTACAACTAACTAATTACGATAATCAATCAGCGATCAGAAGGAAATAGAGTGTGTGTTGTGTGTGTACACTCAGACAGTGAGTGCAGTGCGCACACGCAGGAGCTAATAGCCTATATGAACAGTGACAGTGAGTGTCCCTACGGGTACAGTAAGAGTAAGTAGTAAGTAAGTACAACTAACTAACAATAATCTATCAGTAATCAGAAGGAAATAGAGTGTGTGTACACACAGACAGTGAGTGAGTGCACACACGCAGGAGCTAGCTAGTAGCCTATAAACAGTGACAGTCAGTGAGTGTCCTACTCCCAGTACAGTATAACTACAATACTATTAGTAAAGGACAGCAGAAATACTGGTATAGATGAGAGAAATAAACAGAGGACAGCTGCCCACAGAGGCAAGGCCCCCCTGAGGCCTAAACCTGTAAGCTTGCAGCAGCTGCCTGTCTCTAATGTAACACACAAGCTACTAACTAAAATACAATGTCTATCTAACTAACAACAATATAGGTGTGTATAGGAGGTGTATGTGAGCAAAAACGCTAGGTAAATGACCACAATAGAGCTCTTGCTAAGCCAAAGCACAAAGGAGCAACTCTCTCTCTGTACAAGTCTCAGGCAAGCACGGAGAAACGTAACATGGCGGCCGCTATTTATAGGGTAGGGGCTGGCCAGGGTCCCCCTCTGTGATTGGCTGCCGTCAGAGGGCCTGGGAGCCCTCTGATTGGCTCTAAGGACATCAATCTGGGCTATGACGCTATTCGAGCTCGGTACCGAGCTCGAATAGCGCCGGGTTGCTCGAATAGCTCGAATAGTGAATGGGCTATTCGAGTGTACTCGGATAGCCCATTCGAATAGCTCCAGCTATTCGGAGCTCGAATACCGAGCTCGAATAGCTGAAAAAGAGCTCGAATATTCGAGCTACTCGAATATTCGAGCTCTGCTGAGCACCACTGGTACAGAGTCTCTTTAATACTTCATGAGATCTATGTGGGCTTATATTGCTCAAGTGGTGGAGCACACTTGTATTAGAAATACACTCGTATTAGCCGATTACTGTAGTAAGTGAGCTTCTCTGTGGGACAGTTAGTGACATTACTATATACACAGTAAAGTGGTAAGGAAAAATTAATAAATACAAAATAACAATAATAATGTTAGTACACCCATGGTTGACTGTGGTGCAGTAGTGGTGTCTATTAGATTCACATTTGTTGCATTTTTTGTGGTCCATCTAGTTGGAATAACATTTGTTTTAGAAATATGTTTGACTTTACTAGGTGTTGTTAGGGTGGTTAATGAGATGCTAATAATTCCAAGTAGATGCAAATTTATACAGCTTGGGGCCTCTTGCACAATACATGCGATTCCGATTTTTTATTCCAATTAAAAAAAGTACTGCATGCTGCTAGATTTTTAATCGGAATCAAAAACCGGATCATATAAAAAATCAGAATCGCATGTAGTAAGCAAGAGGCCCCAACGTTAGGGTTTTTTTTAAAGCATGTGTGATAATAATAAATAGTTCTGGCATATTGCTAGTAGCTATTTTTCTTTTAAAACATCAGGAAATTTTACAAAATAAAATGAGGGCATGTTTTTTCCTAACCTATAATGGAAACGGTAGAAAGCTAGCAATTATGTGATGCTCATTTGTGTAATATATTTTACCCTATCATTACACAAATGCTGTCATCATTATCCCACAATAAATTCAGTATATCTTCATCCATTTGACTCTAATTAGTTTTTTAGGAATGCTGCTCCAGTCTTTCATACGTAATTGCCTAGGATAGAAACTGCTGTTTTTACAATTATTATTATTACCTCCTAGGCATGTCTATTTACATTACATTTACATGGAAAGTCTTTAAACAGTCAAGGTTGAATAAGCCCAATGTTTAATAAAAATATAAATAACCATGTATGCACTGGCGATATTTAATGTTAACTTTACTGAACGATAGTAGTAGTGGGAAAACATAAATCATAACATTGCATATTGAGAAGATAGAAAATAGAAGATAGTTTTCCAAATGATTGATATGCGCTGTGTTATTCATTCATGTGTTTGATCTACCATGAGCCTACATCTCATCATCTTAACTACTGATAGACAAGAAAAAGAAAAAGACAGATAGCACCAATTACCATTATCTATAAACCCACCCACTAACCCACTATGTATATATGCACAGAGGAAGATACAGCTTGCTTGGCAGTTGGAAAAACAGCATTTAATTCCCACAATGTAATGAGGTTAACAGACAGGAAACTGTCAGGGCCATGGCCCTGACTTCACACCATGGAAGGAGTTTCACCACAATGTCAGCCATACAGATGTCCCTGATGCACTATTTGAGAAAAGGTAAAGATTTGTGTGAAAGGGGATATTGGCATATACTGATTGGTATGAAGTTCAATCCTGGGTTAAAGTTCCTCTTCAAGTTTAGTTCCAATGAAGATATTTTTCCCATTCGTATGGGTCTGGAGTGAGGGAGTAGAAAACAGAACTCTCACCAGCTTCCCAGGTCTGTGCTCCCACAGTACCCCACATTGCATGATTTCACACTTGACGTTGGTAATGTATCTAAATAATTTTTTGGGCCAATTGGATCTTAACCACTTAAGGACTGCAGTCATAAAACCCCTTAAGGACCAGAGCCTTTTTTTCCATTCAGACCACTGCAGCTTTCACGGTTTATTGCTCAGTCATACAACCTACCACCTAAATGAATTCTACCTCCTTTTCTTGTCACTAATACAGCTTTCTTTCGGTGCTATTTGATTGCTGCTGCGAGTTTTAGTTTTTATTATATTCATCAAAAAAGACATGAATTTTGTCAAAAAAATGACTTTTTTAACTTTCTGTGCTGACATTTTTCAAATAAAGTAAAATTTCCTATACATTTGAGCGCGAAAGTTATTCTGCTACATGTCTTTGATAAAAAAAAAACCATTCAGTGTATATTTATTGGATTGGGTAAAAGTTATAGCGTTTACAAACTATGGTGCCAAAAGTGAATTTTCCCATTTTCAAGCATCTCTGACTTTTCTGCGCACCTGTCAGGTTTCATGAGGGGCTAAAATTCCAGGATAGTACAAATCCCCCCCCAAATGACCCCATTTTGGAAAGAAGACATCCCAAAGTATTCAGTGAGAGGCATGGTGAGTTCATAGAAGATTTTATTTTTTGTCACAAGTTAGCGGAAAATGACACTTTGTAACAAAAAAAAACAAAAAAAAAAGTTTCCATTTCTTCTAACTTGCGACAAAAAAAATGAAATCTGCCACGGACTCACTATGCTACTCTCTGAATACCTTGAAGTGTCTACTTTCCAAAATGGGGTCATTTGTGGGGTGTGTTCACTGTCCTGGCATTTTGGGGGGTGCCTAATTGTAAGCACCCCTGTAAAGCCTAAAGATGCTCATTGGACTTTGGGCCCCTTAGCGCAGTTAGGCTGCAAAAAAGTGCCACACATGTGGTATTGCCGTACTCAGGAGAAGTAGTATAATGTGTTTTGGGGTGTATTTTTACACATACCCATGCTGGGTGGGAGAAATATCTCCGTAAATGACAATTGTTTTCTTTTTTTAACACACAATTGTCAATTTATAGAGATATTTCTCCCACTCAGCATGGGTATGTGGAAAAATACACCCCAAAACACATTATACTACTTCTCCTGAGTACGGCGATACCACATGTGTGGCACTTTTTTGCACCCTAACTGCGCTAAGGGGCCCAAAGTCCAATGAGTACCTTTAGGATTTCACAGGTCATTTTGAGAAATTTCGTTTCAAGACTGCTCCTCACGGTTTAGGGCCCCTAAAATGCCAGGACAGTATAGGAATCCCACAAATTACCCCATTTTAGAAAGAAGACACCCCAAGGTATTCCATTAGGAGGATGGTGAGTTCATAGAAGATTTTTTTTTTTTGTCACAAGTTAGCGGAAATTGATTTTAATTGTTTTTTTTTCACAAAGTGTCATTTTCTGCTAACTTGTGACAAAAATAAAATCTTCTATGAACTCACCATACTCCTAACGGAATACCTTGGGGTGTCTTCTTTCTAAAATGGGGTCATTTGTGGGGTTCCTATACTGCCCTGGCATTTTAGGGGCCCTAAACCGTGAGGAGTAGTCTTGAAACCAAATGTCGCAAAATGACCTGTGAAATCCTAAAGGTACTCATTGGACTTTGGGCCCCTTAGCGCACTTAGGGTGCAAGAAAGTGCCACACATGTGGTACCGCCGTACTCAGGAGAAGTAGTATAATGTGTTTTGGGGTGTATTTTTACACATACAGATGCTAGGTGGGAGAAATATCTCTGTAAATGACAATTATTTGATTTTTTTTACACACAATTGTCCATTTACAGAGAGATTTCTCCCACCCAGCATGGGTATGTATAAAAATACACCTCAAAACACATTATACTACTTCTTCTGAGTACGGCGATACCACATGTGTGACACTTTTTTGCAACCTAGGTGCGCTAAGGGGCCTAACGTCCTATTCACAGGTCATTTTGAGGCATTTGGATTCTAGACTACTCCTCACGGTTTAGGGCCCCTAAAATGCCAGGGCAGTATAGGAACCCCACAAGTGACCCCATTTTAGAATGAAGACACCCCAAGGTATTCCGTTAGGGGTATGGTGAGTTCATAGAAGATTTTTTTTTTGTCACAAGTTAGCGGAAAATGACACTTTGTGAAAAAAAAACAATACATATCAATTTCCGCTAACTTGTGACAAAAAATAAAATCTTCTATGAACTCACCATACTCCTAACGGAATACCTTGGGGTGTCTTCTTTCTAGAATGGGGTCATTTGTGGGGTTCCAATACTGCCCTGGCATTTTAGGGGCCCTAAACCGTGAGTAGTCGTCTTGAACCCAAATGTCTCAAAATGACCTGTGAAATCCTAAAGGTACTCATTGGACTTTGGGCCGCTTAGCACAGTTAGGCTGCAAAAAAGTGTCACACATGTGGTATCGCCGTACTCAGAAGAAGTAGTATAATGTGTTTTGTGGTGTATTTTTACATATAACCATGCTGGGTGGGAGAAATATCTCTGTAAATGACACATTTTTGATTTTTTTTACACACAATTGTCCATTTACAGAGAGATTTCTCCCACCCAGCATGGGTATGTGTAAAAATACACCACAAAACACATTATACTACTTCTCCTGAGTATGGCGATACTACATGTGTGACACTTTTTTGCAGCCTAGGTGCGCTAAGGGGCCCAACGTCCTATTCACAGGTCATTTTGAGGCATTTGTTTTCTAGACTACTCCCCACGGTTTAGGGCCCCTAAAATGCCAGGGCAGTATAGGAACCCCACAAGTGACCCCATTTTAGAAAGACGACACCCCAAGGTATTCCGTTAGGGGTATGGTGAGTTCATAGAAGATTTTATTTTTTGTCACAAGTTAGTGAAAAATGACACTTTGTGAAAAAAACAATAAAAATCCAATTTCCGCTAACTTTTGACAAAAAATAAAATCTTCTATGAACTCATCATACACCTAACAGAATACCTTGGGGTGTCTTCTTTCTAAAATGGGGTCACTTGTGGGGTTCCTATACTGCCCTGGCATTTTACGGGCCCAAAACTGTGAGTAGTCTGGAAACCAAATTTCTCAAAATGACTGTTCAGGGGTATAAGCATCTGCAAATTTTGATGACAGGTGGTCTATGAGAGGGCAAATTTTGTGGAAACGGTCATAAGCAGGGTGGCCTCTTAGATGACAGGATGTATTGGGCCTGATCTGATGGATAGGAGTGCTAGGGGGGTGACAGGAGGTGATTGATGGGTGTCTCAGGGGGCGGTTAGAGGGGAGAATAGATGCAATCAATGCACTGGGGAGGTGATCGGAAGGGGGTCTGAGGGGGATCTGAGGGTTTGGCCGAGTGATCAGGAGCCCACACGGGGCAAATTAGGGCCTGATCTGATGGGTAGGTGTGCTAGGGGGTGACAGGAGGTGATTTATGGGTGTCTCAAGGTGTGATTAGAGGGGGGAAATAGATGCAAGCAATGCACTAGCGAGGTGATCAGGGCTGGGGTCTGAGGGCGTTCTGAGGTGTGGGCGGGTGATTGGGTGCCCGCAAGGGGCAGATTAGGGTCTAATCTGATGGGTAACAGTGACAGGTGGTGATAGGGGGTGATTGATGGGTAATTAGTGGGTGTTTAGAAGAGAGAATAGATGTAAACGATGGATTTGGGAGGTGATCTGATGTCGGATCTGCGGGCGATCTATTGGTGTGGGTGGGTGATCAGATTGCCCGCAAGGGGCAGGTTAGGGGCTGATTGATGGGTGGCAGTGACAAGGGGTGATTGATGGGTGGCAGTGACAGGGGGTGATTGACAGGTGATCAGTGGGTTATTACAGGGAAGAACGGATGTAAATAATGCACTGGCGAATCGATAAGGGGGGGGGTTGAGGGCAATCTGAGTGTGTGGGCGGGCGATTGGGTGCCCGCAAGGGTCTAATCTGATGGGTAACAGTGACAGGTGGTGATAGGGGGTGATTGATGGGTGATTGATGGGTAATTAGTGGGTGTTTAGAGGAGAGAATAGATGTAAACGATGGATTTGGGAGGTGATCTGATGTCGGATCTGCGGGCGATCTATTGGTGTGGGTGGGTGATCAGATTGCCCGCAAGGGGCAGGTTAGGGGCTGATTGATGGGTGGCAGTGACAGGGGGTGATTGATGGGTGGCAGTGACAGGGGGTGATTGACAGGTGATCAGTGGGTTATTACAGGGAAGAACGGATGTAAATAATGCACTGGCGAATCGATAAGGGGGGGGGGGTTGAGGGCAATCTGAGTGTGTGGGCGGGCGATTGGGTGCCCGCAAGGGTCTAATCTGATGGGTAACAGTGACAGGTGGTGATAGGGGGTGATTGATGGGTGATTGATGGGTAATTAGTGGGTGTTTAGAGGAGAGAATAGATGTAAACGATGGATTTGGGAGGTGATCTGATGTCGGATCTGCGGGCGATCTATTGGTGTGGGTGGGTGATCAGATTGCCCGCAAGGGGCAGGTTAGGGGCTGATTGATGGGTGGCAGTGACAGGGCGTGATTGATGGGTGGCAGTGACAGGGGGTGATTGACAGGTGATCAGTGGGTTATTACAGGGAAGAACGGATGTAAATAATGCACTGGCGAATCGATAAGTGGGGGGGGGTTGAGGGCAATCTAAGTGTGTGGGCGGGCGATTGGGTGCCCGCAAGGGTCTAATCTGATGGGTAACAGTGACAGGTGGTGATAGGGGGTGATTGATGGGTGATTGATGGGTAATTAGTGGGTGTTTAGAGGAGAGAATAGATGTAAACGATGGATTTGGGAGGTGATCTGATGTCGGATCTGCGGGCGATCTATTGGTGTGGGTGGGTGATCAGATTGCCCGCAAGGGGCAGGTTAGGGGCTGATTGATGGGTGGCAGTGACAGGGCGTGATTGATGGGTGGCAGTGACAGGGGGTGATTGACAGGTGATCAGTGGGTTATTACAGGGAAGAACGGATGTAAATAATGCACTGGCGAATCGATAAGTGGGGGGGGTTGAGGGCAATCTAAGTGTGTGGGCGGGCGATTGGGTGCCCGCAAGGGTCTAATCTGATGGGTAACAGTGACAGGTGGTGATAGGGGGTGATTGATGGGTGATTGATGGGTAATTAGTGGGTGTTTAGAGGAGAGAATAGATGTAAACGATGGATTTGGGAGGTGATCTGATGTCGGATCTGCGGGCGATCTATTGGTGTGGGTGGGTGATCAGATTGCCCGCAAGGGGCAGGTTAGGGGCTGATTGATGGGTGGCAGTGACAGGGGGTGATTGACAGGTGATTGACAGGTGATTGGCAGGTGATTGACAGTTGATCAGGGGGGGATAGATGCATACAGTACGCAGGGGGGGGAGGGTCTGGGGGGGTCTGGGGAGAATCTGAGGGGTGGGGGGTGATCAGGAGGGAGCAGGGGGCAGTTTAGGGACTAAAAAAAAAAATAGCGTTGACAGATAGTGACAGGGAGTGATTGATGGGTGATTAGGGGGGTGATTGTGTGCAAATGGTGGTCTGGGGGGTGGGCAGGGGGGGGTCTGAGGGGTACTGTGGGCGATCAGGGGGCAGGGGGGGGCAGATCAGTGTGTTTGGGTGCAGACTAGGGTGGCTGCAGCCTGCCCTGGTGGTCCCTCGGACACTGGGACCACCAGGGCAGGAGGCAGCCTGTATAATACACTTTGTATACATTACAAAGTGTATTATACACTTTGTAGCGGCGATCGCGGGGTTAACAACCCGCCGGCGCTTCCGATTGGCCGGCGGGTTGACGTCGCGGGTGGGCGGAGCCTATTGCCGGTGGATGCGCGCGCATCCCAGCGCGCGATCCCCGGCCAGAGAGTGCCCCAGGACCTGACGCCAATCTGCGTTACGTGGTCCTGGGGCTGCCACTTTGCCGCCGCCAATATGAAGTAGGCGGTCGGCAAGTGGTTAAAGTGTAACTGTCGGGCATAAAATCAAAAATCAATTCTTTATTTTTATCTGGTAAACAAGTAATAAGGATGCTGATCAGGCATCTCCAAATGTTAAAATCACTATTACTTTTCTTGCTGATAAATGATCATTCCCCAGTTTACCTGACTCTTATTTGGTACGTTGCCGCACAGAGGAGGTTGCAGGGCATGCTGGGTTGTCCTTTTGTGCTTCTGTACATTAGTTTAGTCTTAGGGGAAATAAAGAAGCAAAAAAAGACAACCCAGCATGCCCTGCAACTTCCTTTGTGCGGCAACGTACCAAATAAGAATCAGGTAAACTGGGGAATGATCATTTATAAACAAGAAAAGTAATAAAGATTTTAACTTTTGGATTGCCTGGTTTGCATCCTTATTACTTGTTTACCAGATAACAATAAAGGATTGATTTTTTATTTTATGCCTGACAGTTACATTTTAAACATGGGAGCTCAACCATAGCTAAACTATTACATTTGGATGATTTTGTCTTTATTTTGAAAAAAAACTGATCAATGTAATTACCTCAAACTTCTGCATTTAAGAATGACTTGCCAAATCAAATAAAATGACTACAAAAACTAGAAGCCTGCTTTAACATTTCCTGGTGTCTGTATCTTGCCATTGTTCAGTGGGGTTATAGAGAAAGGAGTAAAAGGCTATGAGAACAGTAGTTTTGTCTGCTTTTCTACATGATACAGTTATGATATTTACAGTACAATGGTATGAAAATCAATGCACAACTGAGGGCATGCAAGCATTCCCAATACCCAGACATGTGAGCAGTGAAGGGGTTTACTTATGTTCGACAGTAGATTTTATATAAATGTCAGGGAATGGTAAGTTTGCTAAGATTTTTTTTGTTTAATTAATGAACAAAGATGTGCTTTTGCTTCATCCAGTGCTATTGAAACTATTTTAATAGGATGTGCTGTTGCAATTGGTTAGCCCAGATAGTATCAAGGATATAAACGTCAGGGAAAGTTATGGTTAGTGTTAAAATCTA
Organism: Hyperolius riggenbachi; assembly: GCF_040937935.1. Lineage (NCBI taxonomy): Eukaryota > Metazoa > Chordata > Amphibia > Anura > Hyperoliidae > Hyperolius > Hyperolius riggenbachi. The sequence continues at coordinate 157,444,799 of NC_090646.1, forward strand.
GAAATGGTCAGTGTTAGCATTAAGTCTGTGTTTGATTCAGATTAGGACAAGCCTAGAGTTATTGCTCGGGTTAATTGAAAACATAGGCTTATATTAGGTTATTAGGCTGAATGACAGTTTTGGCTTTGGCTAGCTGTCATTGAAAGGGCTGGGTTCATTTTAGGCACATGTCAGCAGAAGAGAAAGGTTCTGTGCAAAGTTAAGGTAAGGGCTTTTGAGAGGGCAGCAATTAGCAAGGGAAGCTAGAATTAGGGAAATGGCAAGGTGTGACGTAAGGGATAGACTTGCTGAGGACATCATTCATGGAGAGAAAGGAAGTGATATTATGTGACCAGCTGAGCAACACCGGTAATCTGGCACCTCACCTTATGTACACCAATACAGGATACAGCATCAGTATAGTTCCCTCTATAGTGTGGTACATGCATTCATGCTTATATTACTTATTATACAAAATGTCATAGTAATGAATTCTATATGTTCTAAATATAATATAAGTAAAGTAGGCAGACGTGTGTCTCAATATTGTAATGGAAATTGGAAGTTGGAATGATTAATTTAGTCATTTGGAATGAAGAAAGCCACAACATTCTTCAAATAATAACTGACAGGAGCAGGATTTGCATAATTTTGGCAAATGATTGTCATCATGAACTATGCGAGGCTATGCATACACGAATGCTGCTTATGCAAGGTTTATGTAGCCATATGTGAGGTGCACCAAAACTGCATCTGTCCATGTATTAACCTCCCGAGGACCGCAGTGCTAAACCCCCCTAAAGATCAGGCTTTTTTTGGTTAATTGGCCACTGCAGCTTAAAGGCCTAGCTGCAGGGCTGCACAACTCAGCACACAAGTGACTTTCCCCCCCATGCCCCCTTTTTTTTCTACACCAACAGAGCTTCCTGTTGGTGGGGTCTGATCCCCCCTCATCCCAGTGTTTATTTTTTTTTGTAAATATTTATGTTTATTTTTGTATTAAAGAGAACCCGAGGTGGGGATCTTCCATGGCAATCCCCATACAGAGGCTGGGTCTGCCTATAGAGCCCAGCCTCTGTTGCTATATAGCTTCCCCCAAAGACCCCCCTGCGCGCTGTCAGACCCCATAAAACTCACGCAGCGTGTCGCAGCCGGCTGTGATTATCTCACTAATGCCAGTATCGCCGCTCCCCCGCCTCCTGAATCGCTCCGGTCCCCGCCCACGTCCCTTCCCTCCCCGCTGATTGGAGAAAAAGGACGCGGGCGGGGACCGGAGCGATTCAGGAGGCGGGGGAGCAGCCGAGACTGACATTCGTGAGGTAATCACAGCTGCATAGCGCAGCTGTGTTTTATGGGGTCTCGCAGCGCGCAGGGGGGGGGGGGGTTTGGGGGAAGCTATATAGCAACAGAGGCTGGGCTCTATAGGCAGACCCAGCCTCTGTATGGGGATTGCCATGGAAGAACCCCACCTCAGGTTCTCTTTAAATGTGCCTATGTGCACGCATTGGTGGGGTCTGATCGCTGCCCTGTATTTATTTATTTTTAATAAATATTTATGTTATGTATTTTTTTGTACACCATAAGTGTCTGTATGTGTGAAAACATGCATGTTTTATCAGAGAAGCTAATGTAATTGATAGGGAAAATGCCCCCCATGCTTCACTGCTGTCAGTTTTTATCTGCATGGGGAAACACATTCAAGTGTGCAGTAGCCAACTGAATAACTTTGGTTCTCAGTTTACCTGTGCAGAGGGGGCTCATCCAAAGTTTTGCAGGGGGGCCCAGTGATTTCTAGTTACGCCCCTGCCTACACTGACCAAATCTATGCTGTAGCCTGTCACAGTGGCATTCTAAGAATATTTGTGTAAAAGAATTTAAAGAGGCACTGTAGTGTTGTATAGTAGAATGCAGTAAACTATTCAGGATACCCACTTTTCCAATTATATTCCTGGCTTCAGCATCAGATACATTCCCTATATCTATATATTGTGGTATATTGTTGTGTAACCCCACCCTCTCAGTGATACTTAGCTTAGGCTGTTTAGATATGCGGAGTCTTCCTCCCAGAGGATTCTGGGAGACCAGGTATTATTTGTACTGTCTTTGAAACCCCCAGTAAACAAACATTCCGCAGAGATCACTTGACAGGACAAAAAACATTGCCAGCTGTGATACATTTCAGAATGTAAATCGGGGTGAGGAAAGATTTTACAGTGGGCAAACACTGACTAAATAATGTATAAATTAACATTGTAAAAATTATGTTACATTGTTTTCATTACAGTTTTTTTCTAAATACAACATTTGACAAGGTATGACTTATTACAAAATTTGGCACACATTTGCCCCAATTAAAAAATATTCTAGAAAAACAGTTGGATTGTGTTGCAAATGGACTCACAAATCTCTCCATAGTTGGCCCATGTACTATGTTGACAGCTAGGCTCACCAGTAATTTTGGTGATATACCCTTAAAGAGAAGCTGAACTGAAAATTCAAATTTAAAATAAACATAAAAAAGTCATACTTACCTCCTGTGTAGTCTACTCATCAATCTCTTTCTCCTCTCCTGCGTCTTGTTTGTCCACTGTGATCAATTTAATTCTCTGTCCTACATTTTGAAAATGACCATTACCCCATAACAGCTTCCTGGCCAGCACACTGCTAAACTGTAATATCGCGCACTTAATCCATAGGGAAACATGGAAATTACCTTGCACATTCAGTTGTAACTGACAGCAGCTGATATTTAGCTGACAGCAACTGGTATATTTCAGTTCTGACAAAATATTGTCCGAACTGGAAGGGATCACTGTAAGAAGAAAATGGTGAGCCTCTGAGAGAAACTGACGGAGATGTTAGTATGTAATATTCATTTGCAGCTACGCCGTGTGTTTATTTTAAATAATTTTACTCAGTTCAGGTTCCCATTAAGGCTAGACTTTGGTTCCCATGTGTATATACACCCTAATGTCAGAACATAAAAATCATACTTATTTTTCTGTGAAAATACTCATTTACATATTAATAACCTTCTTTTAGCACATAACTTCACAAAGTTGCACCCTATTAGTCTGCAACTATTGTTCTTTATATCACTGATGATTAGAAAACGCATGCATATATTCCTGACATTTTCATTCTCTTGTCTGAATTGTTATGTGCTTTGAACACCAGTTCAAAACAGTCTTTCACAAGTATTATATTAGACCTTATTAAACTAGTCAGGTTTATTTATTCAGGAGGAAGTGCAAAGAGCCAATAGAAAAAAGAAAGATATGCACAAAGCAGCAGCATTTAATAAGATTGAGTGTTATTCAATTACTACACTGTTTATGTGATTGTACATGATGTTTCCATTTTGAATTAGCCACTACTAGTCATTTTGTTTATAATTCAGTGTTCATCTTTATTTTAAATTGATTAAGAGCTGTGCTACACCGCAAGCACGTTTCAATCTGTCTTCGTTTAAAAAAAAAAAAAAACATTCCCATCAGGGCCAGTTCTAGACTTTTTGCTGCCTGAGGCAAACTTGTGAGGATGCGCCCCCCCCCCCCCCCTCGATTTGTAATGATTGCACAGCATCCGACAATTTACTCTGCTTCATTTAATGTTCTCACATGACATGCTGCAGCTCAACACAATAGCACACTGGCTAGCTGTGAGTTTGTCACAAACAAACTGCTCACCCTCAGCCACTCCATTCCTCCTCAGTAAGGTACACACAGTACAAAAATGCTGCCCCTGAAATCTCTGCGCCTGATGCAAAGATTTCACCTTGCTTCATTAGAGAACCTAAGGCTATTTTGCCACAATTGTTTAACAAATGAAAAAGGATCAAAAAGCACTTGGTGGTTTATCACTGCCCCAAACCCCACACCTATAATACCATTGTTATATCTAAATGAATAAAAACATGTACAAATCTATGCTCCGCATTGTACAAAGTGATGGTGACATACAACAGTGTTTCTCAACTTTTTAAACGCAAGTACCCCCTGTTGCAATTCAGTTCCAGCCAAGTACCCCCTGAATTGCGATTAATACACTTAGATAAAATTTAAGCCTGCAACCATTATTTGAGTATAGGTAGCCAGTATTGTTGCCTCCAGTATGGGTAACCAGTATAGTTGCCACCCAGTATAGGTTAGCTAGGTAGGTGCCTCCCGTATAGGTAGCCAGTATAGTTGCCATCCAGTAGAGGTTAGTTAGGTAGGTGCCTCCAGTGTAGGTAGCCAGCATAATTGCCACCCAGTATAGGTAGCCAGTATAGTTGCCACCCAGTATAGGTTAGCCAGGTAGGTGCCTCCAGTATAGGTAGCCAGTATAGTTTCCACCCAGTATAGGCAGCCAGTATAGTTGCCACACAGTATAGGTTAGTTAGGTAGGTGCCTTCAGTATAGGTAGCCAGTATATTTACCACCCAGTATAGGTTAACTAGGTAGGTGCCTCCGGTATAGGTAGCCAGTATAATTGCCACCCAGTATAGGTAGCCAGTATAGTTGCCACCCAGTATAGGTTAGCTAGGGAGGTGCCCCCAGTATAGGTAGCCAGTATAGGTTAGCAAGGCAGGTGCCTCCAGTATAGGTAGATAGGTAGCCAGGGGGAAAGGCAAATCGGTTGGGCATAGCTTAACAACTCACCTTCTGGGATCCACGACAACCTCTTTCTACTTCTTCTCCCAGGCGTCCCTCGCGTTAGTACCAGTGCACCCTGCGATGACATGCGGTTGCATCATTATAGGGGGCACTGTTACCAACGTGAGGGATGCCTGGGAGAGGAAGTAGAAAAAGGCTGGGGTGCATGCAGGAAGGTGAGTTGTTAAACTATGCCCGACAACCCCCGCTGCTGCACCCTTCCCCCGTCACGCCACCCAGGTGGTCAACTGGTCCCCCCGTCTGTAGTAACAGTTCTGGTGCTGTGTACCCCTGGCTGTGGTCTCTGTATGATGATACGTGTTGAGAAACACTGACATACAAGATGCCACCTTGTGACATCTTAATACAACACTTAAAGAGGAACTCCAGTGAAAATAATGTAGTAAAAAAAGTGCTTCATTTTTTACCATAATTATGTATAAATTATTTAGTCAGTGTTTGCTCATTGTAAAATCTTTCCTCTCCCAGATTCACATTCTGACATTTATTACATGGTGACATTGTTACTGTGGGCAGGTTATTTAGCTGTTTGTAGCTGCTCTGTCTGTTACAGACAGCTAATAACAGCTATTTCCTGTCTCTGAACATTGTTACATTGTGGCAGTTTGCCAGCAGTACCGCGGTATTCAGAGCCTCTTGTGGGAGGGGTTTCAGCACAAAATCAGTCACACAGCGCCCCCTGATGGTCTGTTTGTGAAAATCATTGTCTTTCTCATGTAAAATGGGGTATCAGCTACTGATTGGGAAAAAGTTCAATTCTTGGTTGGAGTTTCTCTTTAAGCTCAACACACACTATACAATCTTGGTTGTACAGATTTACCAAATCTATGTAGTATAAGGGCCAACAGATTGAAAATACCTTAAATGATTGATTGGATAAGCTCTTATACTACATGAAAGTGGTAAGATTGAACAACCAAGATTGTATGGTGTGTGTTGAGCCTTAATCACACTTAAAGAGACACTGAAGCGAAAAAAAATATGATATAATGAATTGGTTGTGTACTATGAATAATTACTAGAATATTAGCAGCAATGAAAATATTCTCATATTTTTATTTTCAGGTATATAGTGTTTTTTCTAACATTGCATCATTCTATAATATGTGCAGATTACACAACACTCAGCATTCAAAATGATTCTTTCAGAGCAGTCTGTGAACTAATGACCTCTCCTCTGTCAGAGAAAAAGGAATTTGTTTAGTAACAGTTGAGATAATAAAAGTCAGATAACAGCCCTCTCCACGAGTTTGAAAGTCGTAGAGCTTAAGGGCTTTTTTTCATAGAGATAACAACTGGAGTTTCTTAACTCTTCCTGTACTGGAAACAATTAGCCTGATGTATCTGATCTTAATGTTTTATTTCTTAGCTGTACTACACATACAAATCATAATATCATAATTTTTTTTTCGCTTCGTTCAGTGTCTCTTTAATACAACAAACCAGACAGTCAGTTTTCTAAGGTATGCCACTGACCACACAGACAATGATTAGAAAAATTAGGTGCAAACAGCAGAAAATAGTGTCTATGGTCTAAAAATAAACAGACACGAGACTGTCTGGATGAACAAAGCAGTAATATATGTTCCAAAACAGTGAGTGAAGCAGTGCACATTGGGTGTATGTTTATCACACGCTTAAAGAAGAAGACAGTATGTACCAATGTAATATGTGGGCAAACAAGTAAATGTAAAAATGCAATAGCATGTAGGCCAAAAGGGAAATGCTACAAAAGAAGGAGCACCAACGCTTAAGGGTGCAAGACCCCTGCAAAGGCTGCGTATCTCTTGGCGCTCAAGACACCCCTTATATTCATCCTTCCCTAATTGCTAACTAGAAACACTGACTCCCCGGATGTATATGAAAACAGTGGTGTCACGCCCACCACACACGCACATACGATCTTCACAATATGCAGGTGTCAACCAACTGCAAAGAGTTTGTGCATCAGCAGTGCATTATTAATTGTATTCCCATTTTAAAGAACAAGTGACACCCATGCTAACCTAGAAATAAAAAACACATATATAAGTAGATAAATACTAGTTCTACCTACATAACAGGTGTATTGCACTGTCCACGTTATGATTCCTGTGAATTTTAGAAAGGAAAAGCAGAAAATCTTATTCTAGACAGTTTCCATCTTGGTTACATTTGAATGAAGCTAATCCTGACATAATTTCCTCACTCACTCCTTTTTCTCCTCTTGCTAATTGTGTATTTGTTACCCGCCCTCCTCCCAGAGTCTTCAGACACTCCCACTGAGGTCTATATTAGAAAGTGCACACTGTCTCATGTCATTAAAAGGGAGGGTAAATAAAGGGAAAAGGAGGAATATATTATGGATAAAAAAAACCACCCAGCAAGCAACTGTTTTGCCAGCCGATGGCAATGGCAATTAAAGGGCCAGAGGGCCGGTGCTCCTAAAGTATGTGATAACTCCATACCATAACAGCAAAACAAGTTTTGAATGCAGGATTAGCATTTTATTACTTTATACACTCAGACCATTTGCTGTTGAAATTTGATTTTTATGGTGACAATCCCACATTAAAGTAATGACCTGTTACTTTTAGGGTTCGGTCACACTAGGGGCATTTTTGCCCTTTTTTTAGCGCAAGCAATTTTCAAAATTTCCCCTATCTCTATGAGAAGGTTCATATCAGCGCGGTTCGTATGCTGTGTTTTCAGCAAGGCTGTGCCTGGACCATTTTTGGGGTGATTTTGCTATAATGGAAGGTATAGAAAGAGCTAAACAGTCACAAAATCGCTTTGTGGGGCAATTGTGTTTGCGTTTTAAAGAATAAATACATTGTATTTATTATTTTCCGGGTCAAAGAGTTCACTTCCTGACTTGCATCAGGGAGTGAATTAAAAAAACGCTCTAAGCGCTTTTCACAAAAACAGAACACCCACCCAAGTGCCGGGAATAAAAAAAAAATAATTGCGACAAAAGCACCCCCAACGCGAACGCTAACGCGAGCAGAATGCAATGTGAACGAGCCCTTACAGTGTACAGTATAAGCTGTTATTTCTGTGACTATACTGATAGTAAACAAGCGGTGGTATGTCGTGATCCATGTTTGAAAAACATCAGAAACACATGTACTTGTTTTGCCTCTTTCTTACTCTTTTTCTGCGCTGCTTAAAATCCCCGGGCAACTCTTATATTCATACAACTGTACATACTAATAATGAATCTCAGTGTGAATATTGTCAAATGTCAATATTTTAACAGCATTTTGAAACAAAGCTAAAATCATTAATAAAAATATATTATATTATTGATCAGAACCTAATTTTAAAGCATTTTATCAGCAAGTAAGTATAGGCATACTAACACACGTTCTTGCTGAAAATGCATGCTATTTTCTGCAAGCAGAATTCTGTGTTTGCAAAGTTTGCATTAAAAAATTCACACTGCGATATTTCAGTGAATAGCAATGAAGCTAATTTCCATGTAAATATATCCAGTTAACTTCAAAATTGCATGCACATTTTCACGCAAATATTGCACACCTACCATCCAAATTTTAAATGCTGCAAGTTAAAGAGACCCTGAAGCGAGTGAGTTAGGATTTGATTCGTGTAAAGCACCTTACATAGTGCTAAAACGCTGCAATGCCGTGGCAAAATGTGGGGTCTTTACCCCCAAATCCCTTCTTCTAGGTCTGGGGAGCGCTTCCTGCTTGAGGCAGAGCTAATGGCTGTAGCTCTGCCTCTCAGCGCATCAATCCCAGCTGATCACCGTCTCTCCCAGCCCCTCTCAATCTTCCTTCACAGAGAGAGGCGGGGGAGAGGCGGAGATCCGCGCTGTGATTGATGCGCATGGAGGCAGAGCTACAGCTCATATGCTGCTATTGCGGCAAGAAGACCGCAATAGCAGTATAGGGGGAAGAATCACTCGCGTTCCCATGCCTGTCGGCCGGTGACGGCGAAACTGGAAGTCGTCGCCGGCGGGTCCAGCAGCATCGGAGCCGGGCTGCGAGGGCACCGATCAGCTGCAGGGGGCTGAGGGAAGCCCCAGTTGAGTTAAACTCCTTTTTCTCCCTGATTTAAGGTTCCCTTTAAAGGGAAGTGAAAATAAACTTATGATATAATAAATTGTATGTGTAGTACAGCTAAGAAATGGAACATTTGTTGCAAATATATGAGTCTCCTATTGTGTCCAGTGCAGGAAGAGTTAAGAAACTTGTTATCTATGCAAAAGAGCTTCTCTGACCTCTCCGACCCCACTTAGATCGTCTACAGTGCTAGTTTCTATAGAATTTAAAGGGATACTTAAGCCTAAGCAAAAAAAAAAAAAAATCAGTTTTACTTACCTGGGGCTTCTACCAGCCCCCTTCAGCCGTCCCGTGCCCTCACAGTCACTCTCAGATCCTCCTGTCCCCCGCAGCCAGCTACTTTTGATTTTGGCTGACAGGCTTGTTGCGCCTGCACAGGCCTGGCCACGTGTCACCTTCCCGTCTGCAATATCTCCCAGCGCAGGACACTATTACAGATGGGAACTCGTAGAAGGAGATGTGTGGCCAGGCCTGTCGAGCCTGTCGGCAAAATGAAAGTAGCTGGCGGCAGGGGACAGGAGGATCCGCAAGTGACTGCGAGGGCACAGGACGGCTGCAGGGGGCTCGTAAAAGCCCCAGGGGAGTAAAACTAATTTTTTTTGGGCTTAAGTGCCTCTTTAATGCATCAAAGAAACAGTGAAAGAAAACTTCAGATAAGATAAGATTTTACTGCAGGAATGTTCACAGGGTCATTCGCTCTGCTCTGTTTCATAGTTTAGTTTGTAAACAGCAAATATTAAAAAATGATGCAATGGTTTTTTTTTTTTTTTTTTAAAAAGGCTATACCGTATAACTGAAAATAAAAATATGAGACTCTTTTCTTTGCTACTAATGTTCTATTTCTTAGCTGTATTACACATGCAATTCGTTTTTTCATAAGTTTTTTTTTTTTGTTTTTTTGCTTTAGTGTCACTTTAGCACAACTTAACACAAAATTAGAAATACAATGCAGTGCCATTAAGTTCCATTAAATCTGCGACAAACACAATTTTGCAATTTCCCAAACCGCATTAGAAGTTTAGTTAAATGAGAATCCTGCCTAACACTTCAAAGTTTTTCTGATTTTATGTCATGTGAAAAGGAAAAAAAAAGCACATGTATGTATAACATCACATTTAATCAGTACTGCATGTCAGTTCTAATTGGTTTGATTTAATACATTCATCCACACTGGGTGCCTGGAGTCAGTGGCATATGAAATATTCTGGTTGATGTTTACAGATTATGAGCAGATTTCAATTATCAGAAGAAAGCAAAATGGCTGTGACATGCATCATCAAATTGTCGGTTTAACTCCTATAACGTTTGTTTCCAAAAAGACAAATACAATTTTAAGAAACAGCAAAGGAAAATAATATGATATTTAAAATATATTGAATATTTTAGAAGACATATTTACATTTGTAGATTAAAGCAGACATATATTAATGAATACATCAAAGGGAACGAAAAAATTACTAACGATTTCAATTCATTCACACTGCTGATTTGTTGTACTACATAGTAGCCTTATTCCCATCAGGGCTTGCTGCAGAAATAATTGTGGTATTGCCATAACAAGGATTTTTTTCAAACTTACAGCAGATTGAAACATAAAATAATTAAAAAAATAAAAAGATACGTACATCAGTAGGGAGAAGCCTCTGGATGTTCCAGAGACTACCCCGATCCGCAACACCTCCACTGCTGACCTCTCCGCTCTGAATCTTTGCACCCACACTCCCCTCCATGTACGAGCACAGGCATCAGTGGGTTCACACCTGTTCAGTAGCATGGAGCCACTCATGCACAGAAAAAAAAGCAATGCACGAGCGGCTCTATGCTACTGTGCAGGTGTGGGCCGTACTTTGCGCCTACACAGTCTGAACGCACTCATACACAGAGGGGAGCATGGCTGCAAGCAATCTTCATCTTTAATGTTTAAGATTGCTCAGAGGGTCCCAACGCAGTGCAGGAGAGGCATAAGGAGACCGGAGGAGCCTCTGGACCATGCAGAGGCTTGCCCCTACTGAGGTAAGTATCTAACTTTTATTTTTGTTAAGGTTACAGGTACCTTGGAGAACCTACTTCTTTTTTTATCTTTTCTGATGAATTATGCCCCCTGTGTAAACTGTAGCTAACAAGTTTACTGTCAGTACAGTATAAAAATGTGATGGGCTTCAAATTTATTTTTTCCCAGGGCCCCATTCTACCTAAAACTATCCACGTCCCTTTCATCCAGGTAGTCTCCTACAGTACTTCTGAAACATTGTTGTCATCTTTGATGTATATTCACCTTGTCCAATGAAGAATTATTGAAAAAGGTTTTTGAATTACAGTGAAAGGTCTGATTGGTCTGCTTACATTTTGCCATAAAATATAAGAACAATTACTTAATAAAAGCTCTGGAACAATACGTGCTTCTGCCTGCTAATGATATATAAAGGTGTGTTGTAAAACTGAACATTTAGTGCTATACAAATAGTAAATAATATTAACAGTTTTAAACCTGAACCTTGTTGCTATTAGGCATTCATGGTGAAAATTAAACATGACAAAGGCAAGTGTTAATGGGGTGACTGCATAAAACTCTCAAACATGGTCATTGTGATAAAAGGGTGGGGAGGAGGCAACCAAAATATATGGGCATTAAAACTTTAAAACATAACGTGTAACCAAGAGGTAATCCAGTATCTGGCAGGACCTGGAGCACCGAGCGGGTGAACTCCCCGCAGGTTTATACGGTGGTTACAGGAACTGCAACCCACCTTTGTGAGTATATAATAATCTATACTTTCAGCCCCTTATACCTAACGATACTGCACTATTGGGCTCTTGGTCTCTCTCTACTTCTTTTAGGTGCTCTTGGTCTCTACAAGAACCACCGAACTCTTTCTACGTGGTCATTATGAGGCATATTTTCAGTTCTTCTTCCAGGAGCCCCATCTTCTGTAGACTAACATTGTTTCATGTTATTACTGTACATCCTAACATTAGTTTCTGGGAGAGTGTACCACCATAAGATGTATCAAAAATAGGAAAGATAATGTGATTCTGACTGTGGAAGGGAAGCCCACTAATATTTTCAAGAGTAGGCCTATCCCTATTTACCTATGGAAAAGTATCAAACTGGGAATGAACAATCTAGGGCAATCCTGCAATTATTCATCTGTTTTTTTCCATTCACTATGTTTTTTTTCCAAATGTGAGACCTTGCGCTCCATCCCTTCCAAAGGAGAAAACATTTATAATGAGCAGAAACTAACATGTATGTGACATACACATATTTCTGCATTTCAGCAGAGGCCAGGCTTTGAAGGGACTAGAGAGGTGGCTAAGAGTGTTGATGGTTAGGGAGGGGCATGGAGTGGGTAGATAAAGCTTAGCATAGGTGGAAAGGGGATTTTGATCCATGAAGCAAAAAAATTACCAGGAACCCAGCAGAATCCTATATTCCAGTGAGCTGGAAAAGTGGCATAGTATTCAACCTCACCATTGGTTTGCTGTCATGCAGTCTCATCAGACTGATTCAAAGTATTTCTGTTCGCAAGCATAGTCACAGAAACTTCCACTTATCTGTGACTCACATCTCAAATCCTCTGAAAGACAATCACATGGATACTTAAAGGAAATTGGAGCTGTTGTAAATAAAACGTTAAATACATACCTGAGGCTTCCTCCAGCCCCATACGCACGGATCGCTCCCACACCGCCATCTTCAGTCTTCTTGCAGCTCCGATATCGGGTCCCCGCACTTCCGTCAGTCGGGCCAGTCTACGCATGAAAAGTGCGCCCTCTATGTATCTCTCCAGCGGCCGCTGCAGAGATATGAAAACATCTCACTTCACTTACATCACACTGGCTCCGACTGACAGACGTGTGGGGACTCAGTATCGGAGCTGCGAGAAGACTGAGGACGGTGGTGTGGGAGCGATCCATACGTATGAGGCTGGAGGAAGCCCCAGGTATGTATAAAACGTTTTATTTAGAACAGCTCTGGTACACCTGAAGTGTAAAAAAAAGCAATTTCAGTTACCTGGGGCTTCTTGCAGCTCCCCTGCAGTCATGCCTGGGCCGTCCTTCTGCAACCCTCCAGTCATCAGCAATGACTCTCTCAAAGCTAGCCAGCTGGTGAGAAGCAGGCTACTGCACATGCGTGTCACCGAGCCATGCGCATCCTGATTCCACTCCCGTTGCCAGTAGTGTTCTGTGCATATGCAGTAGCGATTTTCCCATACTGCACATGGACAGAACGCTGCCATGCGCAGAGGCGTGATGAGGAGGTTCATGGCCAGCCAGCATTGAGGGGGTCACTGATGCTAGCTGGAAGGTGTAAGGCCCGCACAGGGCACAGGATCACTGTGGAGGGCTGCAAGAAGACCCGGGTAAGTTAAACTGTTTTTGTTTTGTTTTTTACACTTAAGTTTTCCTTTAACATCACAGTCTGCAATTTTTTTCTAAATACTGGAAACATTTTTTCTTTCCTGAAAGTGGAGTTTAATTTGAAAGCAAGTCATTTTTTAAGAATTTATGAAAAATAATGAAGTCGTCTTACTCGTGAAATTATAATTAAAGAATGGGATGGGGTTTTTTAAACACCTATAAGGTGTGTGTTTATCCCAGCCTAAAATGTATTGTGGATGGATTATTTCTTATGTAGCTGTAACTTACAGCAGTTATGATCAATCTGACGGCGTTAAACTCTAACTAAAATGTTTTGGACCAGGCAATCTTCTCATGGGGGATTCTTGAGGTTTCCTTTATCATTTTTAAAAGTAATGGCTTCATGCCACTGTCTTTCAGAGAGTGCTTTTGAAAATAAATGAAACCTTAAAAATCCCCAAATGGGCTAATGTAAAATGTGTAAGATGTTCAGAGCTGTCATATTACAATACCTACTACAGACTACCCAGATAGCTTATGGTGACCCAGAACCACTTGGAAAGCAAAAGGGGCTAAAAGAGACCAAAGAGCCCTCTTACTAAAAAGCAACGCTATAGGCTCATTATAGACCAGCAGATCTGGATGTGTGCCTGGCTTTCAGGGGATTAAAGAGATGATTTGCATATCCGGGAGTGATGCATCATGGGAAACTACAGCTACTCACTTAAAACTGAATTATCGCAAATACCTTCTGTTTTAGGAAGGCAAAATTATTTTACATTACCTACTGTAGGGGACAGCTACAAAGAAGGTAAAGCAAAAGATAAAAAATGAACAGTGCTTCAACTTTGTGTCAAATGTATGTATGTATGTGTACATATGTAAAAGATGTACAGGTTTTTCCCATAATGCCCCTTTAAACTACATATAAGGAAAAACATATTATAAACATTATTGTATTGTCTGCAAATTGTCTAACATACGTGCCTGTGTTTACAATAATGCATGGAACACTGCCATTTGTAAATCCAGTACCAGACCCATGATTTTAACAGTTTAAGAAAACAATCAAGTAGTGTATCGAGTGAGACAGACAGTTCTGTATCGCCATTAGGAATATGACCCCCCCCCCCCCCAGTGTACGTATTTGACAGATCAGATGAGTATACTTTACTTCACAGCAAACCATGCGTGTTTGTCTATCAAGCTGGCATAGAAGAGGATCTTTTGCTTCTGCAGTGATTTCATAAGGCCCAGTAAACATTGGACAAGGAATGCATAGCCATTAAATAAATTGTCTTCATGAAAATAAACACACATCCACTGAATAGCATATAGCAAAAGGTTACCTTCATCATACTAGTATTTCATAACTATAGTGAGAAAAGAACCAGCAACTGGAGTTTCCTCCCTACAGCGATGACCCCAACGTACCTGCCTGAGCATCCATCACCGCAAGCATACGCTCAATCTGGCCAATAATTCCATATTATTTAGACAACAACAACTGAACGATTACGAGACTTTTCAGAAAAAAAAATCCTAATACTAAATAAAATAACTCAAACTCTTATGCCTTTTACAATGTTCTGGTCAAGTCTAGTTACATAGACAAAACACTAATCATCCAATTTCCCCATTGGCAAAAGAAAAAATCCTAATGGCTTTCTACATAGCCGGCTAGTAAATGTCTATTATTACTCTACCTCTTTATTATAAAGTCCCTGAGGCTCTTGCAGAAAATAATAGAATATTCTTGCTGCAGTCCCAAACTGCGCAATAGGTCATTATTATAGGTTTGCTGCTTGGGTTCGAGATTGAAGTAATGAAAATAATAACTGTGACAATTCAGAACGATGTAAGAAAAAAAATAATAATAATACATTGAAATGTCCAAACAATATCTGGCCTAAAAAGACAATATTTTATGTATTAAAGTAGATTATCAAGTAAAAAAATACTTTGCTATAAATATTAGATGAAAGGAAATAGAAGAAAAGCTTATTTCAAGAATCAATCATTGCGGGCTTGCCCTACTGCTATTATTCCCCTTGGTCTTCTTGTATGATATTATACTGGGGAGACATTATAGTTGTGCTGAATTTTCCCATTTTCAAAATAATCATGTGATTCAATGACATATCCTGAAAGCCTTGCACAGTAATCTCTAATACTTTTCATTCGTGCAATCTACCTCAAAATTCCTTTGTGTAAGATCCTTAAAGTGAACCCCAGGTGAGGGTGATAAGGAGGCTGCCAAATGTGTTTCCTTTTACACAATACCAGTTGCCTGGCAGCCCCGCTGACCTATTCGGCTGCAGTAGTATCTGAATAACACCAGAAACAAGCATGCAGATAATCTTGTCAGATCTCACAATATGGTCGGAAACACCTTATCTGCTGCATGCTTGTTTAGGGTCTATGGCTAAAAGGATTAGAGGCAGAGGATCAGCAGGATAGTCAGGTAACTGGTACTGCTTAAAAAGAAAATAAATTTAGCAGCCTGAGCCTCCATGTAACTCTCACATTGGGTTCACTGTAAAAATGTTCCTTTACCTTGATAAAGTTTTACATATCTATGATATTATGGAAAATACTGATGGAGAAAATTCAAATGATCAATAACTCTTGATCAGCTTGCTTGTACAATAGAGCTCTCAATATTATAAAATGCTTGACAAAAA
The DNA here is from genome assembly GCF_040937935.1 of Hyperolius riggenbachi. Lineage (NCBI taxonomy): Eukaryota > Metazoa > Chordata > Amphibia > Anura > Hyperoliidae > Hyperolius > Hyperolius riggenbachi. The sequence continues at coordinate 157,460,546 of NC_090646.1, forward strand.
CAAGATTGCTTGTATACCTAGTCTTTTTAATTATGATCTGACTGTATCTCAGACTATAGTTTTAAATCAATACTACTTTGAGGCTAGGTTCACAGTGGTCAATTGCATAACTCGCGTTATAATTCAATGTAGACTGGCCATAGATATAAAGGATACCCGAGGTGAAAAAAAACATTTTAAATAAACAATTGTATCTATCCTCCTTCTTCTAAAAATGACTTTTAAAGATATTCCAAAGTTTTATTTTAAATTTAAATCTACTTTTTACATTTTTACCTTTTTATTGTTTTTGCTCTATGACACATTCATTGATATTGAGCTAAAATCTATGAACTATCGAACCTTTTTATCGCTTTCCTGCTCTCAGAAACCATTTTCTGCAAGGAAAGTGTTTTATAGTTGTAAATTCTTATCAGTGAGGGTCACACCGTAGTCTGATCCAGTCCTGACTCAGACAGGAATTGCAACTTACATACCTGATGTTTAATTCTTTCAGGCAGAGAAAGAAAAAAAGGAACACATCATAGTTATTTGTGTGCTAGGCACTGTACATACACATATCTATCTCATCATGTCACATGTCACCTCCAGTATCCTTTAAATACAAAGCCTGCATGCAGCGAGTTAGAATAACAGGATCCGTTACTGTGAACAGCTGCATAGATTTGTATGGGCAGTGAGTTGACATGCAGAATTATACTGCAACACAACTGAGCACTGTGAACAGGGCCTGAAACTTGAAGGCCACATTCACAGTGGTCATTGCAATTGATTTGGGACGCGCATGTTATGCATGTGTTGCGTCAGATACAGTGAGGCTAGAATCACAGTGGGACGTTACGTTTTGATGTGACGTTAAAGTCGCAACGCAAACTTACAACGCAACGTGCCCAAAAAAGGTCGCAACGCAGCGTTACCAACACGTACAGCAGATACAGTAGGAAAAACAGGCAATGAAAAGTATGTTCCAAGTCAGTACTGAGCATGTTCAAACAGTCTAATGCAGCTATTAACATGTATAACGCACAGCATGCAGCTCTTTCACTTAACTTGCAGCGTTAGACACCAACTCAACGTGTGCACTGTGACCAGGGCATTGATTTTTCATTGCAGTGCGTTATTCTGCATTAAATGTTGTTTTAACGTGCGACTTTAACGTCTCGCTGTGAACTTAGCCTCAAGCATACAGTCAATGAAAAGTATGATTATCTTTTACTGTTAGCGCGTGTGTTCACAATAATGCACTGCGGTGCATTATGATGCCGCAACTCGTTATTCCTCAAAACACACCCCGCACTGTGAAACTTCAGAAAAGGCCGTCCCGAACTCCCCCCGGTCCTCATTGAAGGCACGGAGGTGGCCACGGTCCCGCACGCACGTTTCCTAGGCACCACCATATCCAGCAATCTAAGGTGGGAGGCAAACGTCACAATGGTACAGAAGAAAGCGCAACAACGGTTGTTTTTCCTACGACAGCTGAAAAAGTTTGGAATGTCGCAAGACATTATGACCTGCTTCTGCACTGCTGCCATTGAGTCAATAATTGGCTCTTCCCTCATCGTGTGGTATGCAGGGGCCTCTGTGAGCGACAGGTACAGGCTACAAAGAGTCATAAAGTCTGCCGAAAGGATCATCGGTACCCCCCTCCCACCACTCAACATTCTCTACTCGTCCAGACTACGCTCAAGGGCCGCTAGGATAGCAAGTGACCCCACCCACCCTGGCAACCGCTATTTCAGTCTCCTCCCCTTAGGCCGCCGCTACAGGTCCTTACCCACCAGGACCACTAGACACAGAAACACCTTCTTTCCACAAGCCATCGACCTCCTCAACGGTCCCCCCCAAGCGCACTCCCTAGCTCCAGCGCTTACACCCGGGAAGTAGCCCGCCCATGGTACATCCCCTTAACTATCCTGGAGCTATTCAACTACGCTACTGCCCTCCTGTACTAATACTGTATAATTGTATATCTGTTTATGGTAAATGTATATCTGTATATCTGTATTACTTGTCTTGTGTATGACTCGAGCCTGCCTGTGCCAAAAATAATTCCAGGTGCAACCCCTGCACTTGGCCAATAAACTTGATTCTGATTCTGATTCTGATTCTGATTCTGAATGTCACATAACTGGTGCACTGCAGTGTGGTGAGCCGCATTACAAAGCAGCCGACACACCACAATGCACCACTGTGAATGTGGCTTAAAGCGGAACTGTAAAGTGTTTTTGCACACATAGTTTCATTTACCTGGGGCTTCCCCAAGCCTCCAGCAGCCATCCTGTCCCGCGCCAGTCCTGCCCGAGCCGCCGTTCTCCCGCCGCTGCTCCGTTCCGTGCCGTAGACTTCTAAGTTGACGCCAGCGCAGCCCTGCCAAGCGCATCTTTTCTTCGCGTTCCTCTCTGCAATAGCAGGGGACGCGTAGAAAGGTTACGCGTGGCCAGAGCTACGCAGGCACAGTGGCCCGGCGGCGAAACCGAAAGCTGCTGGCGGCGGGAGAACGGCAACTCGGGCAGGACCGGCGTGGGACAGGACGTCTGCTGGGGGCTTGGGGAAGCCCCAGGTAAGTAAAACTATGTGTGTAAAAACACTTTACAGTTCCGCTTTAAAGCCAATTTTGAAAACAATCACGTTGATTAGTACAAAGAATAAGTGTTACCTTTAAAAATTAATTTTTCAAAATGAGAAATGCCTTGCGTAGTGGCGGTCGCCTGTATCTAAGCATGAATCTATATAGACTTTAGACCTCCAGCACCTGACCAGTTTTCTGTTAGCAGACTGAGATCCTCCAATTGCTTGCCTGTGAACTACAAGTCTGCCGCCTCACATAAATCAGTCCTGAATCAGGACAAAGGTCCTGATTCAGTTAACTTTTCTACTGGATTTTTTCCCCAGGAGATATTTTTCCCATCTTACATACAAACTAACATTTTAGCAACTGACAAGTTGAAAGGTCCATAAAGTAGATAAGAAAATCATTCATATCAAATGTAGTATTTTGTGTACTGTCTGGCTTTTTGCTTGATGGGTGCAGAGAAGGTATTCTATTTCTTTTTTTCTAAAATTGTATTTGAATCAGGGCCAAGGTTTCCACTGTAAAGAAATAATCAGAGCTGCTCAAATCCGGATCCGGGAGACATCCGGATTTTTCTATCCAGATATCTCCCAGTTACCTGTGCGGGGTGGGTGGGGGGGGAGCGTAAGTCTTACCTGTCTGACGTCTTCTTCGGTCCATCCCTTGGCGCCTCCCATGATGCGGTCCAAGCGGCGGTCACGTGATTACAAACACTTCCTCCTTCCGGGTTGAAGGAGGAAGTAAACACTTCCTCCTTAAGGGTTGAAGGAGGAAGTGTTTGTAATCACGTGACATGCATGGACCGCATCGTGGGAGGCGCTGAGGGATGGACGAAGAAAACGTCAGACAGGTAAGATTGACCCCCAGCCCACACCGCACAGGTTTACTGGGAGATATCCGGATAGCAACTATCCATGTATCTCTCGGTTCCGGATTTGAGCAGCTCTAGTAATAATGTACATGTGTGGGAAGTATATCTGACATTTGCTGCTATTATTTTGATACCTGATTACATTTCCCATTGAGGCCCTTTTTACGATGTGGAGGGAGTTGGGGTAAGCTATATTACTGCAAGAGGCCACTAAGTCAATGAAAGTCTACAGAAACTTTCACACTTGCACGATGTGCTGTGCCGCACCAGAAGTAGTTAAATTGCTGCAAAGCCACCTCAAAGTCATCCATGTGTTACCACATGATCCGGGCCTACAGAATTGATTATGTAGTAGTGCAAGTGTATGGCAATGCAGTTGGTATAAATGATGGAGCCTGGGGTGGCCCGGATGCGCAGAGTAGACCAACAGGAATCCCGGTGATGTACTTCCTGCCTACCTGAAAGTATGCCACACCTATGCATATGATCCTGTCTTCGCACTCTGCCGCAGGGTCATTTAAACTACTGATTCAAGTAGTGCGGTGATCCCAGTGTACAAGAAGCCTGAGTGAATGCGAAGAAACAAGGAAGAGAGCTGTAGAGCAGGTTTCCAAGCATATTTGGCTTATGACAGAGGAATTCTGTCCACCACTTTACTTCTATATGGTATTTTGTATTCATGTATCAACAGTGGTGTAGCTTAGAAGATGTGGGCCCCAGTGCAAGTTTTGCATTGGGGCCCCCAACCATGCTATACATAACAATTGATACAGCGCACCAAAATCCATCAAGGACAACCACAATGTTAGAGGTGCAAGAAGGGGGTGGGGAACAGTGTGTTAATGATAACTATTATTCAAAGCATATAGAAGGGGTTATTACAAGCACAGGACCCACAAAGAGCTAATACTGTGGTTGAGGTGGGCCCCCCTAGCCCAAGGGCCCCAATGCGGTTGCTACCTCTGCACCCCCTATTGCTACGCCACTGTGTATCAACCTGGTTTCTCATAGAACTTTTCTTGTTGAATTCTGGTTTAGTTTAGCCTTTATCTCTAGAGGCTAATTTATATTAAACTGTGAAGTACCTGGAGGAAGCAAAAAGTGATATTGAAAAAAAAAAAGAAACTGATGTTTGGAAATATTTCAAATGGTTTAAATTGAAAATTCTCAATCCTACAGGCTGTAATTATTTCTGTAATGAAATGTACAAATTCTGTACACAAAGTGCAAAATGAATATTTAGTAGGTTGGGAAGGATTGCCAAATATTTTTTTTTAAATTATACAACAGACAAGATATGAGGTTAGTTTTTATTAGATTTACAGCTAAAGAGCAAAATTGTTTGTTTGTTTTTTATTAGATTTGCAACTGGTTAGCAGCAAATAGTAAAGAGTAAAATTGTTAGTTTTTTTATTATATTTGTGACTGGTTAGCAATAGCAAGTAGTAAAGAGCAAAATTGTTTGTTTTTACCTTCAAGTGCCATTTTTACAAAAATTACAAAAAGTATAAGCCAAAGCACTGTTTCCAGAGCTGCAGCTGCATTGAGGCGATATGTAACATATACAAGCTTTGAGACTTTGACAAGTCAACATCATTACTCTTTGCCACAGCTCTGCTCGTCTTCTGTGCTTAGAAGGAGGTTATATCACTTCCCCTCCTGTCCTATAAAAAAAAAAAAAGAATTATCCAAAGCAAACTGATACAAGCACAGATTTTCATCCAGCAAATTATGTTTTATTGCTTTTTACATCTGTGCAATAAACATTGGTGAACAGTTAAAAATGGGTGATAGGTGGCTGGATTGGAGTGGATCCGAGATAAACATTTACTCATTGCATAATTATGTTCCTTTCATATAGTTTATAGGACATTCCTCAAGCCAAATACTTTTTTTGTTTTGTTTTAATACTCTAATTCCCTATAAACTAAACAAGCCTCGCCCACAGCTTTTTCAGAGTGCCAAAGCACTGTAGCAAGGTCTTATGGGAGCTCAGTCTGGGCAGGAGGAGGAGGAGGTTACTTGCCAGAGATTTCAGAGGCAGAGGGGAGGAGGAAGGCGGAGAGGGGACTGAATTTGGCACATTACACACAGGCAAGCTGATAGCATCTCCAGCCCTCAGCCTGTGACAAACAGAACATGGCTGCCCACATTGTTTCACAGGAATAAATAATCATAAACTGTTGAAGGTGTTTGCAGCTAGATTTGCTGTGTAAACTACCTAAAGTTTAGATTAGATATAGTTACTAGTTATAGTTAGTTTTTCATCTCGAATCCGCTTTAGGTTTCCTCTGACAGAGGTCTCTAGTAAACCAGCTGCCATATGAGCTCATTTATTGAATGGAGATACTAGTGTGTGCACTGAGGTTTTATTATCATGATCCTCTTGATCACATGGTGTTTGTTTTCCCAGTGGTTTTCTTATCAACAAATCTGCATTACTTTGATACTGGGAAAATAGGTGTGATACTTGTTTTTGTGAATGCCAGGGATAGCTCACACAGGCAATCAATAGCAATGTTTATTGAATATCAAAATGACAGAGTTGGCTGATCCCCTTCCCCTTTTTCTTGTTATGTAATTTTGGTTTACCAGCACTGTTCACTTATTGTTGTCACACTGAAGAAGAGGACCTGCATCCTTGAAACAATCATCTGTACACCACTATGTACATTGTATTGACCAACTAAAAGGACCTTTACATCTTGAGCCAGTCCTCTCCTTATTTAAGGCTGTACGGGCACTCCTAAAAGAAAAAAACATTCTGCCTGAGACTCACTTGCAGCATTGTTGCTGGCGTTTGTATCTTGAAAAATGTTCTCTAATTCACTTGAATGAGAATTGTGCCAAGATTGGGGCAAAATCTCAATTTAGCCACAGTTTTGCTGCGATTCTCATTCAAGTGAAGGAGAGAGCATTTTTCAAAACGCAAATGCTGGCTAAATGCTGGCAAAATACACTGCAAGTGGGTCCCAGGTCAAATCTCCAATCTAAAATGCAATATATATATTTAAAAAAAACACCTTTTTTTGCATTGAATTTGGTGTAGTAGAAATTAACTTGACACATAGTCATTTTTTCCTGTTGCGTAGCAAAAGTGAGATTAGTACATGATGAAAGATAAAACCTGAATGCTACAGCAGTAAAGGGAGATCATTTTCTACTAATAAAACTTGTCCATCAGGACATCAGATGGAACTTCTAAAAAGAATGAAAGGTGCATTTACTGTATAACATTCCAAAATATTCCAGATTAAAAAAAATAAAGAATAGTTTTCTCATTCAAAATAATAAATAATTTATATAAAGCACCTATAAGCTTTCTCAAATGTTATGCATTAATGGGCTCGATCCAATTCACTTTTTTTCTCCTAGGTCATATTTTCACATCTCTCAATACTTTTAAACAGAAAGATGAAACAGAAGATGAAAAATGATCTCCTAGGAGAAAACTTAAAATGTGTGTTGGATTGGGCCCAATATGCCTTATGCTGACCAGTGATCTATAGTAATAGACTTCCAACAATTCCATTTGTTCAGGGAGCAAGTGACATGCAATGTTTTTACTCCCAAGACCTGAGTGTAGCCCTTGAGAGGGTTAAATTAGTGAAAGGTATACTTAACATGGTGAGCTAAGATTTTATAATCTTATAAACAACAGTAACATACATGTTTGTTCTTACAATATGCTGATCTTTTAAAACTTTGAATTTGGTAAGAAAGAAAAGCATTGAGTGTAGTGAATACTTAGTAAATTGGTATAATCAAGCAATATCAAAGCATAATAATTTTGGATTCAATCAAATATAAGTTGGTGAGTAAGCTTGGCTGGTATATTACTGTTACTGATTGGCATGAAAAGATAATATGAGCTACGTTGATGAGTTTTGGAAACATCTAGTGATTTACTTGGTCGGTTTTAAAATCCTGCTAAACAATTAAAGCAGGAGGGTCAGCCATACTATCCCAGGACAAAAAAAAAACACATATGCTGGTAGATAAATACTTGCATGTTTGTACCTACATAACATACTGCATGTATTTTACTGTCCTGATCCTTGATGTCTTTTCTTCGCTTACTCTTTTTTTTCTCTTTTTTTCTCCTCGGCTTACAATGGTGTATGCAAACTACACTGCCATACCTGGTTAGCGTTATAAGCACATGTGAGCACAGCATAGATAGGACTTCAGTAGCGTCTGCAGAGGGGTGAGGTGATTTAGCTTTTATTTCCCTTCTCAGCCTCATTTCACACTGAACTGACCTCAGCCAATCAGCCAATCAGCAAGGAGCAGGAATGTGGGAGGGGAAGAAGTGGAGATAACAAGCTTCCCTCTCCCTGGCAATGTACAAGAATAGAGCCAGGCTGGCTGAGACAAGATGTATTACAGCAGACACATTTATGATAATATTGGAATGCTTGCAATGCAGGGTCGTGAATATAGACTACTTAATAAACAGAAACAGTGGTTAATTGTAATTTGATTTTATGGCTGACAGTACCACTTTAAAGAGAGCCGAAGGTGGTCTGGAACACAAAAGAGAGATACTAACCTAGGAAAAGGAAAATCTCTGGATTTTTTTTTTTGCCACCACCACTCCTTGGGACCCTCTGGAAGTTTGTGGCCTTTCTCTTCTCTTTATGCACGAGCGTAAAGAGAACTTGCATTTGCTCGAGTACCAACGTGCCTGCGCAGTAGGCTGGAGTCGCTTATCCTTGAGTGGACCGGCTAACTGCACAGGCCTGGAAGTACTTGTGCAGGTACAGTATGGCTGCACTCATACACACAGGGAAGAGGGGGGTGTCAACGATAACATATACAGCAAGCTTTTGTCAGATATCTTCAGAGGGTCTCCGCATGCCAACAGTGGGGGCCTAAGAGACAAGGGAAGCCTCTGGAACATCCAGAGGCTTCCCTTTTCATAGGTAAGTATCTATTTTTTTTTTCACAATCCTCCTCAGGTACACTTTAAGTCGATTGGAATGAAAGGAATTGTTCTGCAGTATCTTTTTACTTTTGTTTTGAGCTGTTCTGTATTATTATCACTGACAAGTCATGTTATCATTTAATACCAAATGTAACAAACATTGCAGGAATGTTCAAAGAAACAGAATGCATGCGACCTTGCTTGAGTTTTTATTCTCGGCTTTATGAATAAGATATATTATACTAAGTGTATTCATTATATTTATAGTGCTTTGAAAATACTTTTTTCATAGAGAATAAGTGATATGCTTTGTACTAACAATAGTTTGTTTGATCTGCTTCACAGGACTATCGTCTAAATATTTTCCTACGGCAGAAATGGAATGATCCCCGTCTTGCTTACAGTGAATACCCAGATGATTCTTTAGATTTAGATCCTTCTATGTTGGATTCTATATGGAAACCTGACTTATTCTTTGCAAATGAAAAAGGTGCTAATTTTCATGAAGTCACAACAGACAACAAGCTTCTGAGAATCTTTAAAGATGGGAATGTCCTGTATTCTATTCGGTAAGTTTTACAATAACTGGGAAACCATTGTTTGCTTTTGCAAATGTTTGATTTGATTTTGCAAAAAGGTGTGCAATATATGTATGCACACACTCATACAGTCTCCAACATAAATAATTACATGCACGGCAATCAATCTGATAAATATGTGGGGGAAGGGCATACATACTGTATGTACCACATAAAGAGGAGAATCTGGTGAATATATTCCACAGGGCACCATTCATTTGGATACTTATAACATGTTCAGAGGGCAGTGTTGTTAAATGGTTGATATGGGCTGCTCTACCCTCTGATCTTGTATCGAGTCCATATACCGCACTGGCACATGGCACTGATTATCCATTGTATATGTTACAAGGGCTTGATTCACCTGCTGTTACTTTCACAATTTAACACTGAGCACCTTAATGCACACTATGCGCACTATTGGCAGCATAGCTTGAATTATTCCCTGTAGTCAGAATAATGCTCGCTATGCCCAGCATTGCGAGCACTTGTAGCAACGCTGTTTTAATTATCAGTAACGGGCGCTCTGATCATCCCGCCCGGGACCCCTTCGGGTCCAGTAACTTTTAAGTAAGTGATCCTGGCACTCTGATTGGCCCAATAGACTGCCTTTCATGTGACATCACTTGACAGGCAGTCTATTGGGCCAATCAGAGTGCCAGGATCACTTACTTTAAAGTCACTGGACCCAAGGGGGTCCCAGGTGGAATGATCAGAGTGCCCGTAACTGATAATTAAAACAGTGTTGCTACAAGCCCTCGCAATGATGGGCACAGCGAGCATTATTCTGACTACAGGGAATAATTCAAGCTATGCTGCCTGCCAATAGCGCGCATAGCGTGCATTAAGGTGCTCAGTGTTAAATAGAGAGAGTAACAGCAGGTTACTCCCGCTATTTACGTTAGTGAATCAAGCCCATAGTTCCTCATTATCTTACTGCTCATAGTAATCTTTGCATTCTGTGTTATTTTTGCATTTGACTTTCAATGAAGGTTTGTGTTGTGGCTGATTTTGTGCTTAATCAAAAGACTTTATACTTTCTGTAGGTTTCATACCTAGAATTCCAACACGCTAGCAGTTGTTGAATATGATGACATTTGACATTGTAAAGGGTTAGGCTGTGGCTGTAGTGCACAGTGAAAGAACTGATACCTACAATATTTTTCTTAAACTGCCTGCAAGAGAGCTGTTACAGTGCTGCCCATAATTATTCATACCCCTAGCAAATTTTGACTTGAAGTTATTTTTATTCAAGTCCAGTCCAAAATTATTCATACCCTTCTCAATAATCAATAGAAAAGCCTTTATTGGCTATTACAGCAATCAAACTGCTCCTCCTATAACTGCAGACCAGTTTTTTTTTTCATGTCTCCACAGGTATTTTTGCCCATTTATCTTTAGCAATGACCTCCAAATCTTTCAGGTTGGAGGGTCTTCTTGCCATTTCCCTGATCTTTAGCTCCTTCCACAGATTCTCAATTGGATTTAAGTCAGGACTCTGGCTGGGCCACTCCAAAACATTAATGTAATCATTTTTTCACCACGTTTGCTGTGTGTTTTGGGTCATTGTCATGCTGTAATGTCCACTGGAGCCCAAGGCCAAGGTTCTCTGCAGACTACCTGATGTTGTCGTTAAGAATCCTCATGTATTGCTCTTTTTTCATATTGCTGTTTACTGGGATTAGGTTCCCTACCCCTGGTCCATTGGCTGATAAACACCCCCAAAGTATTAGGATCCCACCACCATGTTTGACAGTAGGGATGGTGTTCTTTGGGTTGAAGGCTTCTCCTTTTTCATGCGAAATGAAGGAAACATCATTGTGATCAAACAATTCAATTTTTGTTTCATCTGACCATAACACAGAAGACCAGAAGTCTACTTCTTTGTCCAGACGAGCATTTGCAAAGGCCAAGCAAGCTTTTCTGCACCTTATCTGGAGAAGTGGTGTCCTCCTTGGTCTGCATCCGTGGAACCTAGCAGTGTGCAGTGTCCTTGCATTGTCTGCCTTGAGACATTGCCATGAACAGAGCCCAGAGCCTATTTATGTAGTGTACCTCATTACGATATACCGTATACCAACCGGTATCATGTTGCTGATAAACAGACATAAAGTAACTGACTAAGGATTTGACACTGGCATTTAAAGCAAACCTGAAGTGAAAATAAATGTATGAAATATACTGTATGTGTAGTACAGCTAAGAAATAGAACATTAGGAGCAAAGATATGAGTCTCATATTGTTTTCCAGTACAAAAGAGTTAAAAAAAACTTCAGTTGTTATCTATACAAAAGAGGTTTTCTGAGCTCTTCAACCTACTGAGTCAAACACAGTGCTGTTTTTCTGAAACACTTGAACATCCAAGAAACAGTGAGAGACAGCTTGAGATAAGGTTTTCCTGGAAGAAAGTTCAAAGAGTCATTCCTGCTTTGTTTTATAGCTTTAAAGACAGAGTGTGGTTTCTAAACTGCAAATATGACAGAATGATGCAGTGTAAAAAAAAAGTTATATAACTATAAATATAACTTTGCTACTAATTAACTATTTGTTATCTGTTCTACACATACAATTCATTATATCAAAGGGGTTTTTTTGTTTTTGTTGTTGTTTTTTTGCCTCAGGTTTGATTTAAACAATTTTCTTTGGCAAGTTTCTCTTTCATTGCCCCTATTCACTTAACTACCTCTGGGTGATGATAACAGGGTTATCAGAGCTATGTTTTCTACTGTGTATATTGAGTTTAAACTAAGGGAGTAATCATTTTGTCCTACCAGTAATTGTATGAGAGAGTGTTAGTTGCAGTGATGGTGGTTTCTGGTTACTGGTATGTTGAACATTAGGTCAATAACATGGATTACAGTTTAAAAGGTGATGTATTATCTTTGTGATGTATTATCTTTGTAAAATGCACACAAAGCACTATCCACTTTACAAGAGAAAAGCAGCGTCATATATTTGAGTCAAATAAAAAAAGATGAGAAAATTGAATTTAAGAAAGACTGTCGAAACAATTACGTTGCGCACACATTACTGAATGATACTCTTTGAATAAATTGTTACTTACTTCTTTCCATCACATCTATTTTACCCAGTGCAAATGTTCTCCTTTCAGATCTCCCTGCCACGCTATTACAGCATCTTGAGCTAAATAAATTATTCATATTTCAACATTCCTGTTGGATTCTCGTGATGCTCATGCTCATCCCTCTGTCTGTGCATTTTTTTTATTAATTCCATAGAAAAAAAGGAAGTCCTAGACTCTGAATCCATGCAGTAAGATACTACACCCCCAGGTCTCCTATCAGGGGGCTGAATAAGTAAACTGCAATTATAATAGTAAATCAATTCCACTGCTGTTTTCATGGGCAGCAGCAGCACTTTAGTGACCCCTACAGCACTGACAAGACTAGTGGTTAGTGTTGCTTGCGAATTTTCGCCAGTCATTTTGGCATAAAAAAATGCTATTTTTGCCTTTAAAAATATATTCGGGAAAATACATTGTATTTTCACAATGCAAAATTTCGCCAACATTTTCATCAAAATTGCGATAATTTTTGCCTAAATTGCCATTCATGAGTTAAGAGCAAATTACCTTCCAAAGCTAAAAATAGCAAAAAAAGAAAAAAAAAATCACACCCTTTAAAGCGAAAAATCGCTAAAGACTAGAAAAATCATAAACGTATTACTAAAGCATTTTCGCTCAAAAGTCAAATTCTACATTATTTTCACAAAAAGTAATGCTAAAATAATTTCAGCATGTTGTCTCATCCCTGCTACTGGTGAGTTAGAATGGCTTTTTGCAGAGGTTTTCACATTTTCACAAATCATGGTAATTTCACACAATGCAGATCTGTTTGTGTGCTTGGCTTTTTAGGGACGTGAAGAAATGATTCACATGTTAACGCACTGAGTTAAGTGAACTACAATTATTCCCTCTGTATAAAGCACTTATCAGACTACATCTGGAGTATGAGATACAGTTTTGAGCACCGCACTATAGGAACAGATATTAACCAGTTCACCCCCAAGGGTTTTTATCCTAACGGACCAGAGCAATTTTCAGTTGTCAGTGCTCCTCCCTTTTATTCCCTAATAACTTTATTACTACTTCTCACAAGAAAATGATCTATACCTCGTTTTTTTCGCCACCAATTAGGCTTTCTGTGGATAGTACATTTTGCTAAGAATTTTTTTTATTCTAAATGCGTTCAATGAGAAAAACCGAAAAAAAAAGAAAAAAAATCATTATTTCTCAGTTTTTAACCATTATAGTTTTAAAATTAAACATTCTCCTGTGGATAAAACAAACACGGTTTATTTGCCAAGTTGTCCCGATTATTAAACAGTTTAAATGATGTCCCTATCACAATGTATGGCGACAATATATTATTTTGAAATATAAGTGTTATTTTTCTGTTGTGTTTTTTTTTTATTCCGGCCATAATTACAAGCCCCTATGTAATAAATTAAAATTAATTTCCCACCATAAAATATAAATTAACAAAGCTGAGTCCCTAAGGCAACTATTTATTTATTTTTTTTAGCTGATTTTTTTTTTTTACAAGTGTTTTTTTTTGGGGGGAGAGGGTTGGAAGTGTTATTTTATTAATGATCTGTATGTACTTGAAAATAATTGTATTTTGTAGGTGTAATGTACTTTTTGGCCACAAGATGGCGCTAGTGAACACTTATAGGAAATGTTCACTTTTTTTTTTTTTCTTCACTTTATTTAATTGTTACATTTCCTGTTATTGTGAATGGACGTAGCCGCTGTTCGCGGTCACGTCCATTCACTCCAGGCACTGCGATTGGGTAGAGGTCCTCTTCCCCAATCACCCAGCACGGAAGCTCGACGGAAAAAGCGGCGGTAGTGGCGGACACACGGCGGTAGCAGCGGCGGGAACGCGGGACGTATTAAAACGTCATGTTGCTGTTAATAACGGTAAGCATGACGTTTTAATACGTTAGGTTGTCAGTAAATGGTTAACATACTACCACAGGTGCAAAGACAATAAACTAAATTAATCAGAACAATGGAAGGTATCACTTACCAAGAAAAGTTTGTCAAACTAGATTTATTTAGCTTGTAAAAAAGAGGTGGCCTAATTAACATGTATAAATGCATCAGAATTAAGAGGGCAATACAAAAGCTTGGCAGATCAACTTTTTGTCGCTAGGCTTGTACAAAGGACAAGATCACATGATCTGGAGGTAAAAAGCTTTTGATTTAGGAAGGGGTTCTTTACAGTAAGAGTTGTTAAAATGTGCAATATTTTACTACAGCAAAAGGTTATGACAAATTATAAATCAACATTTAAAAGAAGCTTGGGTGCTTTCTTTTGATTGAAGGACATCAACAGCTATACTCACTAGTTAATCCAGCAGAGTTGATCGAGGGACTTAAACTGAGTCAGGAAATATTTTTTCCCCTCAAAGATTAATTGGCCCAAGCTCTGTATGAGGTTTTTTTTTCTTTCCTCTGGATTGACTGGGATATGTGAGGGTCCAGGAGAGAAAGATACCTAATGTTTACTTATGTATTTATTTATATTTATTTTTACCTCGTTGGATTTGATGGACGAATGTCTTTTTTCAGCCAACTGTAACTATGTAAGGCATCATGGGAATTCCTTCTTGCTCACTTAAGCTCCCTGGCAGTGCACTTCTGTCTGGATTTATGGGTTTAAAAGTGGTACACTGTTTTCAAGAATTTTAGGCCTCCAATTCTTAAGTCATAACTCCCCAAAATATATCAGAATAAAGGCCTGGTAGACATTCTGCAAATAAATAAAAGACTGGAACACAACATAATTGAATTAATTAAATTTGTGAATAAACTTAAAAAATTGTGACACTGTACAAATAAGGCAGGCAGAGAGTAATCAAAATCCAGGCAGAGGTTGGTGCAGGTGGCAGGTATAGAGTAGTCAAAATCCAGGCAGAGGTTGGTACAGGCGGCAGGCAGAGAGTAGTCAAAATCCAGGAAGAGGTCAGTGCAGGCGGCAGGCAGAGAGTAGTCAAAATCCAGGCAGAGGTTGGTACAGGCGGCAGGCAGAAAGTAGTCAAAATCCCGGAAGAGGTAGGTGCAGGCGGCAGGCAGAGAGTAGTCAAAATCCAAGCAAAAATCGGCAACAGAGAAGCGCTTAGTGCAGAAGCATGTGGGAACCAAATGGCTATATTGTTAACAGCCTGTGCTTTTAAATGATCCTATCTGCCATCTCTGCCATGGAAGGGGAGAGATCAATATGCAACTTGTGATTAGAGACAAATGAGGAGCAATTAGGCAAGCTAAACTCTCTCTCTCTCTCTTTCTCTCTCTCTCTCTCCCTCTCTCTCTCTCTCTCTCTCTCTCTCTCTCTGTATATATATATATATATATATATATATATATATATATATATATGCATACAGGGCACATTTCTCTATGTTTTCCTTCTGCTATGCGCAAAGCTTGTTCCACTTTAAAATTTGGGCCGTCCCCGATGATGTCACACAGCACCGCCGCCACCACCGCCCTGATTCGCTGCCGGGTCCCTGGAAGAAGAGCAGGGACATGGGGATCCCGGCGGATGCATAAAGATGCAGCTAGCCGGGGAGAGAGGCTGGAGTCCCGCTGCGCTTTGCCAATCGCACGCAATTTCTCCAAAACAGCAAGAAAGATAAGGAATACACTACCCCGAGCTGAGCGGAGGATTACTGCTCTGGGCTATTTTTTCCTATCCGAGCTCAGCTCAGGGTTACTGCCAAGGAAGTTAGGAAGTTAAGCTGAATAATTGCAAATACCTTATGTTATATTTAATATAGAATTTTTAAGTAAGGGGGCTTTAAGGCTCATTTAAATTCCTTAACATTTCTAGTATTTCTGATTCTCCATGATCTAAAGAGGAACCATAATGACATTTAGCAGAATAAAATAAATTTATTATTTTACATGTATTATCCTGGTTTCAGCATCAGAAACACTTCCTATATCTAGCTATTGCTGTATATTGGTATGTAACCATACCCTCCTAGTGATGTTTAGCCTAGGCAATAATGCCACATAACTTTCTGCCCCGCAGCACTCTGGGAAACCAGGTGTTGTTTCTTCTCATCTCACAACAATCAACAAACATCCCTCTGTGAAACACCTTTCTAGCAATAAAGATGCTGCCACCTGTGGAAAATTTAAGAATATAAATCAGGGAGAAGAAAGATTTACAATGGGCAAGAAATTAGTAAATCGTTTATAAATGGATCTGAAAAATTAAACAACTTTATTTATTAACGTGGGCTAAAATTCTGACAAAATGTTGAACAATAACATGTTTTCCAACTTGTTATTACCCATACAGTTATCATATTTGATTTTGTGCACTAAAATATTGTTGTGATGATCGCTGCTGCAGCAGCTGTTGCTGGAAGTAGTAGTGCTGCAGCTCAGGCAGTTCTGATCTATTTCCATGCAAGCTGCATAGCTTTGTCTGTCTTTCCCTGCTGTCAGCTTGTGACTGATTATCATTCACCTGTGTGGGAATCTGCATGTCTGCTCCCATTGGATGACCTCAGTATAAAGATCTGCTTCCTGCAGGGTTTCCTTGGGTTTTCATAGCTTCAGTTAAGCCCGTCTTGCTGTCGCTTCAGCCCCCGATCGTGTTTCTTGTTCTAAAGATACTTTGCTGGTTTTGCATCATATATTGGTTCATTGCCAATATATATGCATACCAGCACGTTTATTATTTTCCTTGTATTCGTGTTACGTTGATACATCAGTGTCGCTGATATATACGTACACGAACTGTTTATTTCCTGTGTTCAGTTAGTCAGTTTTCCAGCACGTTTTGGTAGTTTGCGCGTACCGTGAGCACCCGTGCTGAGCTAGTTATCCTGTTCCTGGTCCTGTTTGTGGATTGCGTTCATCTCTGCGAAGAGATAACGAATCCTTCTGAATCCTGTTCTGTTACTGTTTGTGGATTGCGTTCATCTCTGCGAAGAGATAGCGAATCCTTCTGAGTCCTGTTCCCTGTATTTCTCCAGTCCTAGTCAGCGTTCCTGCTTATGTCATATATCGGTTCATTGCCGATATATACATATGTTAGTCAGACGTTACAAATAGTTTCATTGATAGCTGTAATTGTAATACGCTAGGAAAACATACTTATTGTATATTTATCTGTGTTACGTTCATCTATCTCGATCCTGCTATTTCCTGACTATCCTGTCCTGTCTTTGTGAGGCACGCCATCGCCGCAACGCATTGGCTGCCTCATTCCAGTCTGTCTGGTTTTGGACGCTTGCTGTCGCTAAGTAGCCGCTAGCTAGCAAGCGTTCATTCTGTCTACCTGTCCTGATCTCCTCAGTTCTGGTTTATGCGCTCAGCGCTACTTTGCGCTGAGACGTTATAACGAAAGCATTGTTTGTGGCTGTCAGATCTGCACCGGCTCTGTGCGCCACAATCTCCTATTGGAGTCAGTCCTCCCCTCCACTATACTAGGGATAGCCCGTTTCTTTGTGCTAGTGTGTGTACCTCCTCCACGTCAGCTCATGCGTTGCATGCTGACTGTGGAGAATACACCACCAAGCCTTACATTATGAAAACCCCATTACCAATCCCTATTGTGGGGGGAATTTCCAGAAATTATGACACTGTGTGTCAGGGGTCCTGCTCCTTTAAAAAATTTGAAAAGCTTGGTCCTGAAGTTACAGACAAATTTATATCAGAATTGGTTAAAGTTCTGGCCAATTCCGACTTTCGGGCTTCTGCAATTTCTACCTGGTCTGATTGGATCGTTTGTGCTCTTTTTAAGGGCAAACTTTTTGATTGGGCAATCGATGTCTTAGATCACACTCAGTTTAGACAAAGTCCTTTGCAATTTATAGCTTTTGTAATTCACAATTGGTTGCGCATAGATCCATTGCCTTTTCCTCTTAATGAACTCCTGGCAGCAGGCCAATCAGCTGCTCCTTCAATTGCTTGCAAGAATGAGCAGCAAGCAGAAAGTGTTACTGATAATTTTCCTGCAGCTTTGAATAAATCACCAAAAACAGCAAGGTCAAAGGCAAAACGCAAACGTTCTAAGAAACGTGTCCGATCTGCAGAGTCGTTATCCTTAGCGACTGAGACCTATAATGAGATTCTGCCATTAACAGATAATGAAATGCAATTGTCTTTCAGGGGAGTTAAATGGACTTATGAAACTATTAATGAACTTTCATCACTGGCTAGGGAAAATAAAGATTTTTGTTTAAAAGAATTATCTGAGTATGATTATGAGGAGATATTACAGAGTATTGAACAAATCAACTTATTTGTGAAGCAAGGAAAGTTTGCATACACTACAGTTCAACACTTGCTACAGGTATTAGAGATTCTTAAGAATAAGGAATCTGCCAATCACCTGCTAATTAACCCAATATATGTCCCTGCCACAATCATATCTGCAAACTGTGATCTGCCTGTTAAGTATGCTTGGAATCCTCTATTTGAGAAAGGAGAGATCAATGGTCAATGAATGGAAGAATGATTCAAGTTCATTTTGTCAATTTTACAGTGCAAAAAGTGAATTAGTATTGAATGCATGCATTAAGTCTGCCTATAACCTAATAAAAACTGGTGTGTGTGGGTATGACTTTGTGGCTCCATTGATCGATGTGTGGAAAATGATTTTGGATGATTTTTATGCGATTCAATCAGTTGATACCAGGGAAGACACACTGTCAATTGGAGACTGTCCCACTTCTCCAGTTACTGAGTCCCTGCCATGTCTTGTGAATGTTCCTGTAACTCCACCCTGTACCATGGATAACTCAGTGTTACTTCCCAGTAAAACAGAAGCCACTGATACTTTCTTAACTTTGCCCTGCACAAATTTCTCAGCAGAGAATCCAGAGGTCCTGCTGACTTCTGAGTCCAGCCTAGCCAGTACTCATGAGTCTTTGTTCAGTGAAACAGACACCAGAAAAATCTTGCCTGTCTCTGCAAACACTTCTGCAGAAATTACCCGTGTTAATAAAGTTCAACTCCTGTCTGATCCAGCAGATGCCAATAGATGCACTACATCAGTTTCCGAGTCCCAGCAATCCTGTCCAGAAACCTCAGAACCCCAGCATCTGAATTTTCCAATTTTACAATTGAATGGTGATTCAGATGCGCAAACATTGTGTCTTGATTTTCCTGTTTCTACACCTCGCTCTAGTTTCGTGAATAGCTCAGAGCATCTGCTCTGTGAACCTGAAATCACAGAATTATTACCTTGTTCAGAAAATGTTCCAATAAATTTGCCCTGTACCATGAATTGTGCAGTAGATCTCTCCAATGAAACTCAGGTCACAGAATCATTATGCTGTCCAGCAGGTGCTTCCATGGTTTTGCCCTGCAATATGGACTGTTCAGTGATCCTGTCCAGTGAAGCTGTGGTCGCAGAGTCTTATGCTTCACCCAGTACTTTGGATATTTCAAACCCTCTAGCAGAGGAGTCTGAGGCACTGCTTACCTCAGTTGGTGTTACAGTAATATTCACTTGTCTAGCAGCTGTTTTGGAATTACAGTCTGCTCTAATAAAACTTTGTGAATTTCTGCCCAGCAAAGCAGAAGCCATTGAAATATTGTCCTCGTCAGCAATTGTGTTAGATACCTTGCCCTGTACACAGTCTGATTTAACCAATGTTGTTGAGTCCCTCTCCAGTGTTGTAACAGCCGAGGAACTCCAGCCCTGTCCTCTGAATGTTTCAGAAGTCTTGCCCTGTAGCATGGATAATTCTGATTCTCTGGTCAAAATAATAGAAATCTCAGAATTTCAGTCCGGTCTGATGAGTGTTCCTGAAACCCAGCCCTGTATCCTGAAAGATTATGGTTCTCTGGCCGCTGTGGCAGAGGTTCCAGAGTCCCCTTCCTGTCCAGGGAATTCCTCAGTTTTGCCTAGTCCAGTGGGGGCTGCTGCAATACTGACTTGTTCTGCAGCGCCTCATGAGCTCCAATCCAGTGTAATAAATGAGTCTCTGTCCAGTCCAGAGGTAGTTGTGGAGTCCCTATCTGGTTCAGTGCACACATCAGAAGATTTGTCCTGTCTTGTTAGTGCCCCTGAATCTGATTTGTTACTGACTTTGCTGGAATCAGCGACATCTAAGTCTGATCCAGCATTCTCGTGTAAAAGTCCAGTAGTTGCGAAGTTTAGTCATGATGATTTTTTTTTGGCCAGTCCTGGTTTTGGTCCTGTCTTGGCTGACCCTGAGGCTCACAGTTCCTTGACATGCCCAGAGGTTTCTCTTGTGCCGGTGTGCCCAGATGTTCTTTGTGTGCCAGAATGCCCAAGTGTGTCTAAGGTGTTAGCGTGCTCTGATGCTTCCTTAGTGGGAACACGTTCTGATGTTGCCAGTCTGCCTGCATGCCCAGAGATGGTTCTGGTCCCTGAAAGCCCTGATATTGATGTTTGTCCTTGTGGCCCTGACTCGGGAATTGCCCTAGGTTCCATAGGGGTTCTTGATAGTTCTCCATGTGAGCCTAAGGGGCATTCTGACCTATGGGGATCTCTTTGGAGCTTCAAGGTGTTCTGGGAGGTCTCTGAGAAAACTTGTCCTGGTGCCTTGGACTGGTTCAACAGTGGGTTTTGTGTTGGTAAAGACAGTACTGGTGGGCATTGCAAAGGCTTTGGCGTTTCTGAACGGTTCCTGGAAGGCGGTGGGTATCGCTCAGGGAATTTCGGAGGGCTTTCTTCTGGAAATCATGGTTCTGATGGGTGTCACATTGGGGCTTGTAGTACTGATGGGCATGGTTCTGTAGGTTCTGGTTCTGATGGGTCCAGTCTTGTGGGGACTGATTCTGGAATTCGGTCTTGCCGGGCTGTCCCGGTCATCATGAATTATCAGTCGGACTGTTTTGTTGGGAATTTCAGTTTTGAAAAGCGTCTGGAATCCGCTTTTAAGGGCGGGGGTACTGTGATGATCGCTGCTGCAGCAGCTGTTGCTGGAAGTAGTAGTGCTGCAGCTCAGGCAGTTCTGATCTATTTCCATGCAAGCTGCATAGCTTTGTCTGTCTTTCCCTGCTGTCAGCTTGTGACTGATTATCATTCACCTGTGTGGGAATCTGCATGTCTGCTCCCATTGGATGACCTCAGTATAAAGATCTGCTTCCTGCAGGGTTTCCTTGGGTTTTCATAGCTTCAGTTAAGCCCGTCTTGCTGTCGCTTCAGCCCCCGATCGTGTTTCTTGTTCTAAAGATACTTTGCTGGTTTTGCATCATATATTGGTTCATTGCCAATATATATGCATACCAGCACGTTTATTATTTTCCTTGTATTCGTGTTACGTTGATACATCAGTGTCGCTGATATATACGTACACGAACTGTTTATTTCCTGTGTTCAGTTAGTCAGTTTTCCAGCACGTTTTGGTAGTTTGCGCGTACCGTGAGCACCCGTGCTGAGCTAGTTATCCTGTTCCTGGTCCTGCTTGTGGATTGCGTTCATCTCTGCGAAGAGATAACGAATCCTTCTGAATCCTGTTCTGTTACTGTTTGTGGATTGCGTTCATCTCTGCGAAGAGATAGCGAATCCTTCTGAGTCCTGTTCCCTGTATTTCTCCAGTCCTAGTCAGCGTTCCTGCTTATGTCATATATCGGTTCATTGCCGATATATACATATGTTAGTCAGACGTTACAAATAGTTTCATTGATAGCTGTAATTGTAATACGCTAGGAAAACATACTTATTGTATATTTATCTGTGTTACGTTCATCTATCTCGATCCTGCTATTTCCTGACTATCCTGTCCTGTCTTTGTGAGGCACGCCATCACCGCAACGCATTGGCTGCCTCATTCCAGTCTGTCTGGTTTTGGACGCTTGCTGTCGCTAAGTAGCCGCTAGCTAGCAAGCGTTCATTCTGTCTACCTGTCCTGATCTCCTCAGTTCTGGTTTATGCGCTCAGCGCTACTTTGCGCTGAGACGTTATAACGAAAGCATTGTTTGTGGCTGTCAGATCTGCACCGGCTCTGTGCGCCACAATCTCCTATTGGAGTCAGTCCTCCCCTCCACTATACTAGGGATAGCCTGTTTCTTTGTGCTAGTGTGTGTACCTCCTCCACGTCAGCTCATGCGTTGCATGCTGACTGTGGAGAATACACCACCAAGCCTTACAATTGTCTGTTTACACGTTACAAATTCCCAAAGTACAGTTTATCTGCTCTGAAAGCTGTCTTTGCATTTTATTGCATAGCTGCTATATTTATATTTCAAAATCTATCTAGTGATAGATGCTCAAGAGAGCATTTATCTCCTTTTTCAGCTTCTTCTAAGCATGCAGCTGAGATACAGAACTTCCTGGACTGTTTACTAATTGTGGCTGATAAGGAAAGAAGTTAAGTTTTTGTTACAACTCTGGACATGTTGATGTGTTGATGTGTGAGTTACATTTGGTTTTCCATCTCTTTGTTTCTGGCCTTGTTGAACCCAATGCTGGTGCAACTCAGAGTGCAGCACTGAATGCCTTTAAGAGAATCATTCAATTTCCTGATTTTGTGGCTATATCACAAAGGGAATAGGTTTCATTTCTCAAACTAATTGGAAATAGATGAATTTCTGTACAGAGCTGTTCTTTATCACACAAACTAGAAACACCAAACCGACGTGGAATTACAAGATTGTATAACATTGTCCAAAGACTACATACAAAAATATCATGCATCTGACCTCATTTTCTCTAATGCAGAAAAGGCAGCAACTGATGTCAGGCAGCAGAGCAGAGTACACTAAATGCACATACACATGCACAATTTCTATCATCTGCAGGAATCAGGACTTGATCCCTTAGTAACAGTTTAGGGCTGTGTTCTGTACAGATGCCATCAGTAGCTTAGAGGCTAGAAACACTGTCACCATGAAGGGGAAGAGAAGGGACAATGACATGTTTCAAAATAATGTGGGAGATGGCCCCAACAAGCCTCCATGGGCAAGAACAGTGTTGATTATGGCCTGATATGGTAAGCCATTCTATCCCTCCCCAATTCAGATACTGATCAATTCCTAACACACTGTACATTTGATCTCAGTATCATTTTAGCAGATATCTAGTATGAATTAACTGAACTCACATGGCTACTCAATGCTTTTGCACTTTTGCACTTATCCCCGCACCAAGAGAGACGCCCTCATTATAGCAGTAAACGTTTCCCTGTCATGGAACAGAGTATGGGTCTGTGAGGAAGCACAACAGCGCTATACAGTTGTTGACGACCATCCTTAATCCCTGTGTGCTGCTTCAATGGGCTGGTGGTGATGTACACTGTCTGTTAGTACAACTGCTCACTGGAACACTTGCATATTAAAATGTCCCCATGTTGTTTTATTCCTGTGCTATGGTATTTGCTTATCTTCACTTTGAGGCACGACCATTCCAGCCCAGGCAACTGTCTACCAGCAAGGTATATATCAATCAATTATTTGTGTGCAAAGGTCATCTGTCTTTTTGCATAGAGTTTATTACTAAAAAAGCTAACCTGCTCTATGTATTCATTATTGTTCCTTATGCTTCAAATACTAAAGGCCACTGGAGCTGTGGTTTAACCTCACTGTAGCTACTAGACCACAACACCTCTGATCATTTAAAATCTCAGGAAAAAAATAAACCAGTAACAGACCAGCGTTGATATTGCCAATGGTTTGGTCCAGTTCCTTGTCCCTTTTCCTGAAAGTCCCAGACTGACTTTAGGACACCCGCTGCATTGAAGGATAATATAAATTGCTGCCTTTCACAATATGTGGCCTTTAAAGAGAATCTGTACTGTGAAAATCTTACATAAATAAACGTACCAGCCTGTTTGTTGTCTTCTCCTAGCCATTGACATTTTCGCTGCTCCCCGTTGCTTTCTTGGTGATAAAATCACTGTTTTATTCATTGTTTTTGTAAACAATGAAGATGGACGCCAAACAGGAAATACATCATCAGAGCAGGTGCCTGTTTGCAGAGGCTCCTCTCAAACATGATTTGATTGCTGGAATGTTACACCACTTGTTGCCTTAGCTGCTTGTCTGAACTCTGAACTGATCTTTCTGCAATCACAGCTGTTCACAAGGTCACAGCTCCTGAGCCTGTAGACGCTAGCTGTGAGCAGAGACCTTGTCTGATTCATACACACAGCACACACACAGAGCCTGCAGGGGGCATGGAGGGGGCATGCATAACTTCTCCCAATCACAGCAGAGGCAGTGCATTCCTCTCTGCCTCGACAAGGCTTGACAAAGGAAAGAAGATTAGATTTATTACAGAGATAGTGCAACTAGAAAAGGCTGCAGCAAGCCAGACAACATTAGAACAACATTAGAACAGGTGTAGGAACTTGTAGGATAGAAGAAATAAGGCTGAAAATTTTGTTACAGAGTCTCTTTAACTCCCATCAATTATTTCAGTTTTGATCATTTTGTGGTATTTGAAAATATTAACATAAGTTGGCAATTATTTCTAAAGGACCATCCAAGGTCAATAAGAGGACATGACTATAAAAGTGTACGTCTTTATGAAGGAAATGTCAGGAGCAGCCGGTGGCTTTACAGTATCTCTACAACGTCAGCATGCCATTCAGTTTGTCATTTAGTATCACTAGCAAAATGGCAAATCTTCTGAAAATAAAGTCAAAATGTGGACAATGTGCACATTGATGTAATGCAGACTAATGACAGTTGGATAAAATTGGAAAAGTCTGATATTTAATTTAGAAAAGAGAAACATACTTTATATGCCAGATTCACACTTGTCCATGTGTAAAAAATGCATGTTTTTTCCTTACGGGATTTTTATGAATACTATGTTCATTCATTTGTGTATTTTGCATGTATTCTGAATGAAAATCAATGAGAATTCACACGCAGTGTGCAAATTTATGCTGCAAGATGTATGTTTTTTGCGCATACAAAAACGTAAATGCAATAATGCAATTTTTAAACAGAAGTTCAAATATCCATTGTCTTTCTTTGTATGTGAATTAACAATTCACACAAATTTTGTGTGAGCACTGCCTTATTGTATATTTCTATTGTACATTTTCTATTTACTAATGCTCTGAATAGAAAAAGGGGGAATTTCATTCACTGATTTTCTGACTAGCATAGGCCAGGATAATGTGCATTTCTTATTACTTTAAAGTAAATATTTCAATGTTGTGATAATTTTTGGAATAATACCTTAATCAATTCAATGCTCTAATCATATTACGGTACATGTATTACTGTAGGCATTTGGAAATTGGGAAGCGGTATGGGCAGTGACTCTGTAAGACTTGAGAGCAGAGTCCTTGCCAACCACATAGCCATTAATATTATTTTACGGGACGAAACCAGTCGGGCCTGCTTTACTTATACATGGGACATACTTGGTCTTAGGGGACCAGTGAAAGCACAGGGCACCTACTGTTCAGATGACAAGTCTTCTCTATTTCCATATGCTTACTTTTATGCATCAGAACTGGTCATATGTTTATATAAGTTGAGTGTATTGCCTTTAGTCTTTTAAATAAAATGGCATTGTGAAGGTAATGCATCATCTCAGGCTCATTAGTTACATGGTTTACCCTAGAGAGCCAGCTGACTATTTCCACTGTTAAGCTACTTTGACCATGGAGGCTAGGATTGACATGAGAAGGCATTTAGCTTACAGTTGGGAACCAAGATGGCTTTTGTTGTGTACATAGTACTTCACTGAGAAGCCATCTCATCCCTGAGACATACCAGGTTGGAGACCCGCTGCAGCATCTACAATCCTTCCCCTGTGGTTTGCTCATCCAGCTGATTTATCTGCTCTTGCTCAAGAAAGGCTAGAGGGATCTCTTCCAAAAACTGATCAAGTTCTTCTGGGAGATAATGAGCTCTACAAGTCTACAGAGTTTATAAGAAGATTAAAAACAGGAGTTCACTTCCTCCAGGGATGAGTGTAAAATTTCAATCTCGGGTGTAAGCATGGTTCATGTCCTCCCTCTCTCGTTTTGATGGGCCCCCCCCCCCCCCGTCTAAGTTCAGCATCTCCCTCGCTTCCCAGGAATAGTCAATAATCTGAGTAACCAAGCAGCTCGGGGTGACCCACACTAGTGATGCTCGGATACCCCTTTTTATAATTCGAGTTTGGTCGAATTCGAATAGTAAATTATTCGAATTCGGTCGAATATTCGAGTCGAATATTTTTTACTATTCGTTTCGACCTCACTATTCGAGTCGGTATTCGAGCTCATTATTCGAGCTGACTATTCGAATTGGCCTTAAATAGCTTCCAACACTTGTTTTGAGGGTGAATGATGCAAGAAACATCTTTTTTTCCAAGTAACAACAGCAAGTGATTATGTGGGGATGTTCCTTTAAAAAAAAAGGTGGAAAGAGAAGTTGTGTCCAAAATGTTGTTCAGTACTGTATATACTTCTTCTTCTTCTTTATCTTCTATATCTTCTTCTTCTTCTTCTATATCGTCTTCTTCTTCTTCTTCTTCTTCTTCTTCTTCTTCTTCATCTTCTTCATCATCATCTTCTTCTTCATCTTCTTCTTCTTCATCATCATCTTCTTCTTCATCTTCTTCTTCTTCCTCATCATCTTCTTCTTCTTCATCTTCTTCATCTTCTTCTTCTTCTTCTTCTTCTTCTTCTTCTTCTTCTTCATCATCATCATCTTCATCTTCTTCATCTTCTTCTTCTTCATCTTCTTCATCTTCTTCATCTTCTTCTTCTTCATCTTCTTCATCTTCTTCATCTTCTTCATCTTCTTCTTCATCTTCTTCATCTTCTTCATCTTCTTCATCTTCTTCTTCTTCATCATCTTCTTCTTCTTCTTCATCTTCTTCATCTTCTTCTTCTTCTTCTTCTTCTTCTTCATCTTCTTCATTTTCTTCATCTTCTTCTTCATCGTCTTCTTCTTCATCTTCTTCATCTTCTTCTTCTTCATCTTCTTCTCCTTCTTCTTCCTCTCCTTCTTCTTCTTCTTCTTCTTCTTCTCCTTCTTTTTCTATATCGTCTTCTTCTTCTTCACTTATTTCTCTTTTATATTTTTTTTTTTTGATCGTAATAAATAGCTGGTTGCGCACGCATGTTGGAAGCGCCATTGTATGTGCTCCCTGGCAGTGGAAACACACAGACA
This sequence comes from Hyperolius riggenbachi, assembly GCF_040937935.1. Taxonomy (NCBI): domain Eukaryota; kingdom Metazoa; phylum Chordata; class Amphibia; order Anura; family Hyperoliidae; genus Hyperolius; species Hyperolius riggenbachi. The sequence continues at coordinate 157,487,576 of NC_090646.1, forward strand.
GCAGAAGGTAAATTCAGCAGCAGGAGGAGGAGGATGATTGTGTGGCAGCAGGCAGTCAATGAGGCAGGCAGCGTGACATAATAGCCCTGGTACCTAGCGATGATACCAGGGCTGTAAATAAACACAGCAGAAGGTCCCAGACAGCGGTCGTGCAGCCCACATCGTGTCCAATACACAACTGGGACAACACAGTTTTCAACCCGGGCACCTCAGAAAAATTAAACCTTTTTTTTTATGGTTTATTTGTTTTGTTTTTACAACAAATTACACAGACAGATATAGCTATTGTTTGACGTAATAGCTGGTGGCAGAGTGGCAGCAGAAGGTAAATCTGTGTACCCTGGCAGTGGGAAACACAGACAGACAGCAGCAGCAGCAGGAGGAATGGAGGAGTAATGTGAGCAACTATTGTTTGACGTAATAGCTGGTGGCAGAGTGGCAGCAGAAGGTAATTCTGTGTACCCTGGCAGTGGGAAACACAGACAGACAGCAGCAGCAGCAGGAGGAATGGAGGAGTAGTGTGAGTGTGGCAGCAGGCCAGGCAGGCAGCGTGACATAATAGCCCTGGTACCTAGCGGTATACCAGGGCTGTAAATAAACACAGCAGGAGGTCCCAGACAGCAGTCGTGCAGCCCACATCGTGTCCAATACACAACTGGGACAACACCGTTTTCAACCCGGGCACCTCAGAAAAATTAAACCTTTTTTTTTTATGGTTTATTTGTTTTGTTTTTTATAGAAAATTACACAGACAGATATAGCTATTGTTTGACGTAATAGCTGGTGGCAGAGTGGCAGCAGAAGGTAAATCTGTGTACCCTGGCAGTGGGAAACAGACAGACAGCAGAAGGGCAGTACACAGCAGCCCACTGTAGGTGTAAAATGTGTGGCTGCAGGCGACGTAATAGTCAAAGTGAACCAGGCTGGCTTAGTGAGCAGGAGCCAGGAGGTGGTAAAGGGTGGTAAGGCACATTAACGATGGTTCTTCAGTTCATGTCCCCCTCTCGCCGACAACAGGGGCCAGGAACTCGCCTTCCACCCATGCCTGGTTCATCTTGAGAAACACTAGTCTGTCCACAGACTTGTGAGACAGACGTGAGCGTTTCTCGGTGACCACGCCACCAGCTGCACTGAAGCAGCGCTCGGACAGCACGCTGGAAGGGGGACAGGACAGCACTTCCAGGGCGTACTGCGCCAGCTCGCTCCAGATCTCCAGGCGCTTGACCCAATACTCCATGGGATCAACAGGGGCATCGCTGTCAAGCCCGCTGTAGGACCCCATGTAGTCAGCCACCATTCGGGTCAGGCGCTGGCTGTGACCGGCGGAGGATGCTGCTGCATGCACCTCCTCTCTAGTCACTGCTGCCGGAGCCTCTACAGTCCTGTAGAGTTAGTTGCTGAGAGACAGCAGGTCTGTGGGGCGCTTGCTGCTGGATGCAGGCACCTGCTGCTGCCTCTGTGCTGGCTGGACAGTGGGGGTGGAAGGCTGGGGGAAGGCTTCCTCCAAGCGCTCAACAAGGGCCTGCTGCAAGCTCCTTATTTGTTGCGCTGGGTCTCCTCCTGCAGGCGGCAGGAACTGGCTCAACTTCCCCTTGAGGCGTGGGTCCAACATCATGCTGATCCAGATGTCCTCCCTCTGCTTCATCTGGATCACCCTGGGGTCCTTGCGCAGGCACGTCAGCATGTGCGCTGCCATTAGGAAGAGGCGGGCCACGTGTGCTGGCACATCGGCGGCAGTGCTGTCCTCATCCTCCTCCTCTCCCTCCTCAGCCTCATCCTCTCTCCACCCCCGCACCAACTCAGCTGCACTGTGCTGATCCCCCTCATCAGCAGCAAGGTCAGGGACCTCCACCAAGTCCTCCTCCTCCTCCCCCTCAGAGGTGGACTGTGCAGCTGCATGACGCTCCTGCTGGTCCAAGGCTGCCGCTCCCTGTTCCAGCAAAGCATCGAGGGCCCTGTTCAGCAGACAAACCAGGGGCACCCACTCGCAGACCATAGCATGGTCCCTGCTCACCATGTTAGTGGCCTGCAGAAAGGGAGCCAGCACTAAGCACACCTGCTGCATGTGCCTCCAGTCATCATCGGGGACGATGGACGGGATGTTGCTGGTCCTGTCCCTTCTCTGAGCGGCGGACACAGTGGCCAGGGCAAGGTACTGGTTGACAGCGTGCTTCTGTTCAACCAGACGCTCCAACATCGCCAGGGTGGAGTTCCAGCGAGTCGGAACGTCAAGGATCAGCCGATGGCGTGGCAGCTCCAGCTCCTTTTGCACGTCTTCCAGGCTCGCACAGGCTGCAGCCGAGCGCCGGAAGTGACGCACAACGTTCCTTGCCATTTCCAGCAGGTCGCCCATCCCCTGGTAGGTGCGCAAGAACTTCTGCACCACCAGGTTCAGCACATGGGCAAGACAGGGGATGTGGGTCAGGTTTCCCCTGTCTATTGCGGCAACCAGATTGGCCCCATTGTCGGCCACCACCTCCCCGACTCTGAGGCCTCTGGGGGTCAGCCAAATCCTCTCCTGCTCCTGGAGTTTGGCCAACACATGGGTTGCCGTCAGTTTGGTCTTCCCAAGGCTGACCAAGTGCAGCAGCGCTTGGCAGTGGCGGGCCTTCACGCTGCTGCTGAGGCGGGGGGTTTGGCCAGGTGTGCCGGAGGATGGCAGAGGATCCTGCTGCAGTTCCCCTGACCCTGTGGGGTGGCACCACCCACTGTGTTGCTGCTGCTGCTGTGCCCGCTGCTGCTCTCCCATCCTCACCCCCTTCCACCAAGCTGACCCAGTGGACAGTGAAGGACAGGCAGCGGCCTGTCCCGAAGCGGCTGCTCCAGGAGTCCATGGTGACGTGGACCCTTTCACCAACCGCGTGCTCCAGCCCTCGCTCCACATTGGCCATCATAAAGCGGTGCAGTGCAGGAATGGCCTTGCGGGCGAAGAAGTGTCTGCTGGGGAGCTGCCAGTCTGGGGCTGCACAAGCAAGCAGCGCACGCATGTCGCTCCCCTCCTGCACGAGCGTGTACGGCAGGAGTTGGGAGCACATGGCCCGTGCCAGCAAGCCGTTCAGCTGCCGCACGCGATGACTGCTGGGAGGCAGAGCCCTAACCACCCCCTGGAAGGACTCGCTCAAAAGGCTCTGGCGTGGCCTTTTGCTGGCACGGGAATCAGCAGACACAGCAGAGGAGGCCACTGAGGACTGGCTGCCAGAACAGGCCTCAGTGTCGGCGGCAGGAGTTGCAGAGGGGGGAGGAGCAGTGCGCTTCCGCACTCCTGCTGGTGCTGCTGGAGGAGCAGGAGGGCGGGTGGCTGCTGTTGCTACTGCTGCTGCTGCTGAAGGCTGTGCAGTGATGGGTGTGGTGCCACTGCCAGCACCAGATGCCTTCAGCCTCTGGAACTCCTCATGCTGGTGGAAATGTTTCGCAGCAAGGTGGTTGATGAGCGAGCTGGTGCTGAACTTTAAGGGGTCTGCACCTCTGCTCAACTTCCGCTGACAGTGGTTGCAAGTGGCGTACTTGCTGTACACTGTGGGCATGGTGAAAAACCGCCAGATTGGTGACAAAAACAACCCCCTACGGCCTGGAGCCGCTGCTGCCTGTCTCCCTGTGGTGGTTGGGGCGGGGGCTTGGGTGCAGCTGGTGGTGCTACTGGCAGATGCTGCTGCTGCTGCTGCTGAGCCTGAGACACCAGCAGGCTGTGGGACCTGCCTACTGCTGCCAATGCTTGCAATGATGCGCCTCCTTGCAAGGCCCACAAGCGCATCCTCCTCCTCCTCAGAGCTGCTGATGACGACATCCCCTGGAGCTGGTGGCACCCAGTCTTTGTCTGTCACCGTGTCATCATCATCCTCCCCCTCCTGAAACATGTCCTGCTGGGATGATGACCCCCCAAACTCCTCTCCTGATGCATGGATGGGCTGCTTGACTGTCGCCACAGTCTTGCTGTCCAATCCCTCCTCCCCCAAAGTGCCCATCAGCATCTCCTCCTCAAGATCGCCAACAACAGCAGACAATTTACTCATGATGCCTGGGGTCAAAAGACTGCTGAATGACAGGTCGGCGAGTGACGGTGAACTGGCCTCCTCCCCAGGCCCTGCTGGGCGGCTGCTGCGAACAGGGGTGGTGGTGGTGGTGAGGGTGGAGGCCTCGGATGCAGAGCTGATGGCGGGCTGCTCATCCTCCGTCATCAGTTGCACCACAGTGTCTGCATCCTTTTCCTCAATGGGACGTTTCCGACCCGGCTGGAGGAAAATCGGAGCAGGTGCTACACGCTGCTGCTGCTGTGTCTCTGCAGCGTGAGTTGCAGATGCTCCTGCTGGGCGGCGCCCAAGGCGTCCACGGCCAGTGGCTATAGGAGGAATGTTAGCCACTGACGCTGCTGCTGCAGAACTGTGCATGGTGGCGCGGCCGCGGCTTGCCACAATGCTGCTCCCTCTCCTCCTGATTCCCTTGCTGCCCTTCCCCTTGCCCAAACCACGCTGGCTGCCACTTCCAGACATCTTAGATATTTTGGGCGTAAACACAAAAGTTTTTTAAAAGGGCGGGTGAAAAGTGGGGTACTTTAATGGAGTGGGTTGGTGGGTGAGGTGACACTAATCACTAAGTGATTAGATTGCTAACTGATTAGTACAGTACAAATACAAAATACAATAATCGGTAATCAGTAAGTGTGAACAGTGAACAGTGAGTGTGTCCCTTAGTACACTAACTAGAAATTACAATAATCAGTAGTAATCACAAGGAAATAGAGTGTGTGTACACTACAGACAGTGAGTGCACGCACGCACGCGCACACACGCGCAGGAGCTAGCCTATGAACAGTGACTGAGTGAGTGTCCCTAGTACAGTAAGTAAGTAGTAACAGTCAGGAAGTACAACTAGAAATTACAATAATCAGTAGTAATCACAAGGAAATAGAGTGTGTGTACACTACAGACAGTGAGTGCATGCACGCGCACACACGCGCAGGAGCTAGCCTATGAACAGTGACTGAGTGAGTGTCCCTAGTACAGTAAGTAAGTAGTAACAGTCAGAAAGTACAACTAGAAATTACAATAATTAATCAGTAATCAGAAGGAAATAGAGTGTGTGTACACTACAGACAGTGCACGCACACACACACGGTCACACGCAGGAGCTATGAACAAACAGTGACAGTGAGTGTCCTAGTTAGTCCTAGTACAGTTATATAACTACAATACAAAATACAATCACTCAGTAGTACTAGTAAAGGACAGCAGAAATACTAGTATAGATGAGAAGAAATAAACTAACAGAGGACAGGAGAGAACAGCTGAGCTGCCCACACAGGCAGGCCCTGAGGCCTAAAGTTGTGTAAGCTTGCCTGCAGCAGCTGGCTCTCTAGTGACACACAAGCTACTAACTAAAATACAATGTCTATCTAACTAACAACAATATAGGTGTATATAGGAGGTGTATGTGAGCAAAAACGCTAGGTGAATGACCACAATAAAGCTCTTGCGAAGCCAAAGCACAAAGGAGCAGATCTCTCTCTGTACAAAGTCAGGCAAGGACGGAAAAACCGAACATGGCGGCCGCTATTTATAGGGTAGGGGCTGGCCAGGGTCCCCCTCAGTGATTGGCTGCCGTCAGAGGGCCTGGGAGCCCTCTGATTGGCTCTGAGGACATCAATCTGGGCTATGACGCTATTCGAGCTCGGTATTCGAGCTCGAATAGCGCTGTTAGCTCGAATAGCGCGAATAGTGAATGTGCTATTCGAGTTCACTCGAATAGCCCATTCGAATATCTCCAGCTATTCGGAGCTCGAATACCGAGCTCGAATAGCTGAAAAAGAGCTCGAATATTCGAGCTACTCGAATATTCGAGCTCTGTTGAGCACCACTGACCCACACCACTAGGAATGTATAGGGGGATAAAAGAGACTGAAAAGCCCTCCAACTAAAAAGCAATGCTTGGTGAAATTTGCCTTCTTAAAACAGAAGGAGATTTGCAATAATTCAGCTATAAGTGAACATTTGTGGTAACCCACAATGCACCACTACTGAATATGCAAATGATCCCTTTTCACCCCTGTAAGCAAGTCAAGCTACCAGTATAGCAAGCCTACAGCTTTAAATATTACACAGCCACACCAACCCCACATTTAGACAGCCTGTTTCAAGCTTTTGGCCCTCATCATTACATGGCAAGGATTGATGTGGCTGTATGGGATAGGGCTTGGACCAGTACAGAGTAACTAAGCAGCTTGGGGTGACCCAAACCACTAGGAATGTATAGGGGGATAAAAGAGACAGAAAAGCCCTCCTACTAAAAAGCAATGCTTGGTGAAATTTGCCTTCTTAAAACAGAAGGAAATTTAAGTGAACATTTGTGGTAACCCACAATGCACCACTACTGAATATGCAAATGATGTGGCTGTATGGGATAGGGCTTGGACCAGTACAGAGTAACTAAGCAGCTTGGGGTGACCCAAACCACTAGGAATGTATAGGGGGATAAAAGAGACAGAAAAGCCCTCCTACTAAAAAGCAATGCTTGGTGAAATTTGCCTTCTTAAAACAGAAGGAAATTTGCAATAATTCAGCTATAAGTGAAAATTTGTGGTTACCCATAATGCACCCCTACTGAATATGCAAATGATCCCTTTTTGCCCCTGTAAGCCAGAAAAGCATCCAGACCCGCTGGTGTATAGCAAGCCTATAGCTTTAAATAGTACACAGCCACATCAACCCCACATGTAGACAGCCTGTTTCAGGCTTTTGGCCCTCATCAGTACATTATCCTAACAGGGAGGGTGCTGGACATCTTCCTTTCTCATTCACCAGGTTGGTGTATCTTCCATGCTCCCTTGGCTTTCACCACCTTCTAATTGACTCACAGATCAGTATAGCAGCAGTAGCAGCAGTACTTTCAGAAACATGTCCCTGCTTTGCTCCCACTGCAAATACTAGCTCTCCTCTGTGTCTGTCTTGGTATGAGTTTCTCTGTACATCACATGACTTCACATGATGTGAAGAAGACTGAGAGGAAAGCAGCGGTGCAGTGGTGGGCGCTTCCCACTTCCAGTGATGTGTCTTGCATTGTGTTTTGCATTGCATTCCAACGTCAGCAAGCAGTGCATGGGCCACTGCCCTGCTGCAGCTACACAGCCTATTTCCACCCCTGCCCCAGACCTTTTTAAAAGTCTGCCCCTTGCTGCAGCCTTACCCCCCCTCCCCCTTCTGCCATGCTAAGAACATCAGACCCCCACAAATGTTCCCCTCTTCCCCAAGAGCTAAAATAAGAAAAGAAACTTCACCATGCTGCTCTGCCTATGCACTCCTGTGTGCACTTTACAACAACTTGCCTGGCCGCTGGCAAGTAAAAAATGTATACATTTCCGTGCCTGCCCACCCCAAATCAATATACATAGGCACATCCTGGCCCCTGTAATCCCCCACTCCCAACCCAGGCTGATGGTCACATCCCTGATCTGAGAAGTAGACATCAAATCAGTTTTCTCTTTTGAAAGCCAAGCGAGCAGATCCCATTGTTTGTTTTCTTGCTCAAAGATGCATTGGAGCTGGTGTTGAAACTGGAATTTAGTTGTTTAAGTTTGGTGTATGGAATAATCCTGCTGAGATAGCTGCCGGATTGAATAGCCCTGAGGAGACTCCTTGACAGCAACCTGCTCAGAGTGCTCAGCACAGCCTTGGATTTTTGCTTTAAGGTCAAGAATGCTGAACTATAATTTCCCCTCATAACAGCCTGATAAATCTTCATTAATTTCACAGTACTGGCTGAGACCCTTACCGCAACCCAACCGCTTTGCCCTCTATACAGAATCTAGAGACTCTTCAAAACCTGTCGCACCTTCCAATACTCATCTTCAAACTCAGCAGCAAAGGAGAATGAACTGAAATTCTTGTAAATAGCATAATAGTCATCTGTTCACCTTTAATTAAGAATCTGGGAGGTTGAACTAAGGCTTTAAGCTTGTATTTGCTTGTATTTGCTTTCTATGCACTTTAGTCAAGCAGAATATTACTTATATTACATAGTATATTATAATATTACTTATTATCAAAAACGTGAAGAAACGTCTATGAAATAATTGCAAGCAACTATGCCTGTGAGGAACACCAGAGTTAAATGCCTAAAAGGTTTTAATCTTTCAGTACAGCTTAGACATCCTACCGATAACAGAAGGTTGCATTAACTACTTGTACTACCAGCCATGCTAAAGACAACACAACTTTTGCACATCTTACATTCTTCTTCTGAAATAAATGAATAAAGATTGACTTACATTATTGCAGCAGGGTGGGTAGGAGTTGCACTGCATCAGGAAGTGAAGTGTATCCCAAATATGCAATGCCCTGTTTGTCTTGAGGGTGTAGGAGAAGAAGCAGTGTTGGGTAACAGATAGCAGGCAGCCATGGAGTGCAGCTAAGGAGGTGGCATCCACCAAGCTCCAGGGATGCATGGAGCCCGGTGTAACTGTACAAGCTCCACATGCCTAGGCCTAAGGCCAGCCCTATGTAAGACTAAAAAGGTCAGTGAGAAGTATAAAGAGAAGGATATAAACAGATAGTGACATGTACCACTAAATAATCAGGAAGAAAAGACAGAATAATAACAAGGGTGGGATGAGGACATAGTCAACATTTGCCTGTTTTGGGTTTATGTATACTTAAACCACTAAGGAAGGAAAATAGTTGCTTGGCACTGATTGGCACTCTTAGCAGACACACGCTGGTGCTTTGCAGGAATTGATGTATTTGCCAGGTACTCACTGATGTTTTTAGTAGGTATTGACTGGCACTGACTGGCAGTGAGACGCATTGACTGGTGTTTGTTAGTGATTTTATTGGCGCTAACATGTATATTCCATTGAGTCCTATGGAGGTCAGATCGCTGGTCAGAAACCAACAAAATGCTTACACCAAGTTTTGAAGAAAGCCAGCCAACATTCAGGACTTGAATTAGCTTAATTGAGAACATTTGAGTTTCTAAAATGCCACTGAATGGCAAAGAATAACTTGTATTGTGAATTACCCCATTGACTGCAAACACCCACTTAGAATAAAAGAGGTTATCCTATACCATTTTACTTGCTGAACCAGGTTATTTGAAGGATGATATTCAACATGTGTCTGTATATTGGTGTATGTTTTTATGTGTTTGCATGCTTGTGTGTGTGTTGAGTTCGTGTTGTGTGTGTGTGTGTGTGTGTGTGTGTGTGTGTGTGTGTGTGTGTGTGTGTGTGTACCTGCACATGTGTTAATATATGCGAAAAAAATGGGCGGATTCGTTAAATGACAGCACATGGCATTTTTACCGGAGTATACAACTACAACTAATGTAGCATGAATTGCACATAGCGCAACTTGCATCATGTATACAAGCAGATTACTTCTATAAAACATTATGCAAATAGCATAATGCATGTTATAAAAACAACCTGCATTATGTGCTCAACACACACTACATTGGATGTGTAAACACTGGCAAAATTACATACACTGTCTGGGCCTAGCAATTTTACCATTATTTAAATTAGTTAATTCCAAACAGTTATTTAACATTTTTTGTTATGGATTAAATGTCAGATGCATTTTGCATTCTTGAATTGTAATGTTTGCACTGTGGAATATGCAGATAGGAATCATGTACAAAACAGGAAAACATACTGGCTTTAGCTACCAAGATAATTTATGGAAAACAATAATTGAAGAATGGAGGGACATGCCGTGGTTTTAATACATTTTACATTTCTGTCAGCTGTCCTTATTTTGGTATGTTCTGCTTTTCTATCTTTATACGCTGTCCTACTCCAGAAAATATTCCCTATTTTATTATATATATTTTTTTAATTCTAGCTTACCCTGAAGCAATCTTCTTATTGAACAGGACATATAGTCTTCAGTCATGTGAAATATGCTAAGATATATATTCAGGAAAATGACAGTTTACGTTCCGAGTGTCTGTGCAGACAGAGGAGGAAATGAAATTGGCCCTGGCATCTATGGAAAGGACACGTATGACAACCTGCTCTATAACATTTCCTGCTAGTTTCTTCACTGCCACGAATTAAATAAACCCGATGACATTAACACAGAGACGTCACATAGCACATAGGAGACATTAATGTAATATCACACTGGAAGAAATGCAGGCTAACATAATGACTGTCAACACTACTTATTTCTATTGTAAACTAACAGAGGAAATAATCTTGATTGTTGAAACACGACAGTTCAACTTACTATAGCAGAGACACAACGAAAGCTTGTAAGTTGTGTTGGAAGGTTCTGCAAACCAATTGATTGATCCAACTTGAGACTGATCCATATCAATCCAGTCAGCAAATACTGCTCTACCTCAAAGACAAAGATCCTGCCTGTGGAGCGCACGCCAGGCCGCTGTGATGTATGCTGGGAGATGTAGTCCAAAGATTTCAGTACATCTCTGTGCTCACAACAATGGACTACATCTCCCTGTATTGCAGCATGCATTGCAGCGGTCGGGACCATACTCCACAGGTGGAGTCTTTGAACTTCTGGTGGCTGCGTACACTCATGTCACACTCCGTGCGGGGGGAAGGGGGGGGCTAGGGGAGAAGTCCCCTGTAGGTAAGCAATGGTCCTCCCCTCAGGGACGCTAGGGACGCCTATGCGTAATTACGCATCATAATTTGCCTTTACAAATCATAACCGTAATGTGAAATTTCAGGGAAAAGTGTAATTAATTTCATGTAATTTTATGTAATTGTAAGGATTCGTAATTATGCATGAATTTACGCGTAATTTAATGTTAAGGAGAAACATTTTTTCTCAAAAGACCTTGTAGTTTGTGAGAAAATTGATTTAAAAAATACAAAGAAAAATGCTTTTTAAAAGTAATTTTTCAGTTTTAAAACGATTTTTCGTTTCATATTTAAAAACGCTTTTCACAAAAACTACTAAGTCTTTTTGAAAGATTATTATTTTTGACTTGTAGCTACTATTATCCTTAACATATGTAGCAGTTTTGGTAGCACTAGCAATAGAATGTATGAGAGCTTTGCTATTCACCGCCATAGTCGGCACGAAATTACGCAAAAATTACACGTAAATTCATGTGTAATTACGAATGCTTATACAAAATCAATTCAATTAAGTCATAATTACGAATAGGCATAATTGGGAAAATGTACGTGAGATTTCGTGTAATTGTAATTAGCAAATTACACTCATCACTACTCAGAGCACTTGAACAAAAATTAATCAGACCCATGCTGTATAATGGTTATGGGGGGGGGGGGGGGGGGGCATGCAGCTTTACTGCTTAAATGAGAATTCCCAAAAAAAGTGTATTATACTGGGAGTTAAGTAGGAATAATATTTGTTAATTTGCAGCTATTTTTTGTATTATTATTATTATTATGTGGCAATTAAAAGTCATGCGCTTTAAAATTTCTAAATAGTGTACTGACTCTCTCCCTAGTCAAAAATCTGAAAAATGCCTACAAATTAGTCAGAGTGATAATTAAAGAAAGAGCTAGTCTGACTGATAGATCCAAAGATTAGGGAGCAGCAGATCCTGCCTGGGAACATTTGTTTACGTTCATTAGTACAAGAAGGAGTCCAGAAATTATTTTGAATGTGTCCTTTAAACCAGGGGTCCCCAACCTTTTCCGGCCCGGGACCACTTTCTGACCAAATTTTTCTCCGGGGCCCACGGGGGGGGGGGGGGGGGCGTGGCTTAGCGTCCTAGTGGACAGTGTCGTGCACAGCGGGTTACGGGGGGGGGGGGGGAAACTAGCATAGTTGCCCCAGTATAGGGAGTTTAGTTGCCCCAGTATGGCTAGTACAGTTACCCCAGTATAGCTAGTATAGTGCCCAGTAAAGCTAATATAGTGCCCAGTGTAACTAGTATAGTGCCCAGTATAGGTAGGTAGTGCCCCAGTATAGCTAGTATAGTGCCCAGTATGGGTAGGTAGTGCCCCAGTATAGCTAGTAAAGTGCCCAGTATAGCTAGTATGCCCCAGTATAGTTAGTATGCCCCAGTATAGTTAGTATACCCCAGTATAGCTAGTATAGTGCCCCAGTATAGCTAGTATAGTGCCCCAGTATAGATAGTATAGTGCCCCAGTATAGCTAGTATAGTGCCCCAGTATAGTGCCCCAGTATAGCAAGTATAGTGCCTCACTATAGCTAGTATGCCCCAGTATAGCTAGTATAGTGCCCCAGTATAGCTAGTATGCCCCAGTATAGCTAGTATAGTGCCCCAGTATAGCGCCCCAGTATAGTGCCCACTACGCCTAGTATAGTGCCCAGTATAGCAAGTATAGTGTCCTAGTATAGCAAGTTTAGTGCCCTAGTATAGTGCCCCAGTTTAGCTAGTATAGTGCCCCAGTATAGCAAGTATAGTGCCCTAGTATAGTGCCCCAGTATAGCAAGTATAGTGCCCCAGTATAGCAAGTATAGTGCCCCAGTATAGCAAGTATAGTGCCCTAGTATAGTGCCCCAGTTTAGCAGACCCCACCTCCCGTCCCGTCCAAACCCCCCCCCCCCCTCCCCCCCCGTGGCCGCCGCTGCAGTTACCTTGGCCGGAGGTCTCTCATATTCCCCTCTCTCTCTCTTCCCAGCGTGTGAGTCACAACAGCGCGCCCTGCAGCTGCTGTGATAGAGAGGGAGGAAGCAGGGAGAGAGCGGTTCCCATAGTAACGGCGCGCCGCTACAGGAGGCCGCTCTTTCTCTCCTGCTTCCTCCCTCTCTATCACAGCAGCCGCAGGGCGCGCTGTTGTGACTCATGCTGGGAAGAGAGAAAAGGGGAATATAAGAGACCACGCGGCCGCCAAAGGTAACAGCAGCGGCGGCCGCGGAGGGGGCGGGGCGGCGGGGGCAGACAAGAGGACAGTCCCGCGGCCCAACTGAAAACATCCTGCGGACCACCAGTGGGCCGCGGACCACAGGTTGGGGATCTCTGCTTTAAACTAAGGCATAAGAAGATGATTTTTTTTTAATGGATTGCAATAACTGATAACTTGGGGATACTTTATTTAATGCACAAAATGCTTTAACCTGCCAGTAATAGACTAAAAAAGATAATAGAGTCACCTTGGGACAGTAGACCTGGCCTGAGAGAATTTGTTTACCTTCATTAGTACAACAAGAAGTCTAGAAATTATTTTTGATGGGTCCTTTAAACTGAGGCATAAGGTGAGGAATAATGTTTTTGAAAATAAATTGCAATAACTGATATGATTTAGGAATACTTTATTACATGAAATTCTACTTTAAAGAGGCACTGAAGCGAGTTAGCTAGCCATTGATTATAGTAAAGGACCTTACATAGAGCTAAACCGCCGCTATCCCACGGCAAAACGAGGGTTTTTTACCCACCAAATACGTCCTGCAAAATCCACGACTTTCTTGGACGTGGATTTTGCTGCTGATGAAGGCAGAGCTATGAACTGCAGCTCTGCCTCCATTCCCGTCAATCGCCGCACGGATCTCCGCCTCTCCCCTGCCCCTCTCTGTGAAGGAAGAGTGAGAGGGGCGGGGAGAGGCGGCAATCAGCCGGAATTGACGGCTACAGCCATTCTCTCTGCCTCTTCAGGAAGCACTCCCCGGGCACCACGGAGGGGATTTACGTGGATTTACGGGGTAAAGACCCCTCATTTTGCCGTGGGATAGCAGGGGTTTAGCTCTATGTAAGGTCCTTTACTATAATCAATGGCTAGCTAACTCTCTTCAGAGTCTCTTTAACCTGACAGCAATGGATTAAAAAATTTCCATTATTCACATTCTTTGTCATGATTGATTTTACCTTTGAAACAGTCTGAATATTATTGATCCTTGAGGAAACAGGAGATTTCTGGAAGACCATCATCTTGATTTGATTGAATGTTCCAAACGTGATAGAGAATGATCGCTATTGCATAGATGCTTTCACATACTAATTTGTCTTACTGTGTTAATGTTAAAGGGACAATTTTCTAAAGAAGATAAAGAGAGGCAAAGATAAAGGGAAAATCCACTTTTGTAAAAATTTGCTGTACACATGAAATGGTCCTGCACAAGTCATTTTTTAATTTAATCAGAATCAGAATAATTTATTTTCACCAAGCACGGCTGGGTCAAAATATAAATTTTGTTTACATTTTTCCGTATGTCCTATAATCTTATCTTTACTGCGCATCAATAAGCACACAACAACAAAGTTTGCCAGTGTATCCAACATGCGGCCTTCTAAAACTAGGTTCCAACTCAGCATAAAATTGGTCGGTTTCATAGAATGGACCACAGTGGACCAATGGAAATGTTAACAGATGCTATGTGAAACATAGGATCCATTCAGACAAGTTGTTATTTGTCTTGTTCCATCAATTGTCCATTGCGTGCAGTTGATGTATATAAGGAGATTTTCTTCTAAGGTTAAGACAGAAGATAAAATAACATTTGGTTTGAGGAATCTCCATGCAAACTAAAATATTAGTTAGATTACAGTTAGGACAGAGTATGAAATAACTGGTTCAGGATTTGGAGGGGAGTGTGACAAAGCTGTGTATTGTCATCATGCTTAATGTATATGCATAATCCTGGTTTAGATGAATCATATGCTGATATTAAAGTTGCTAGAATAAGTATTATTCAACAGTGTAGAAAGCAAAGAGTCGGCACTACAGTAAGCAGCTATCAGCCATGGCAGGATGCACACACTCTAATCACTCTGGTGCAGCAAGCGTGCTCTGATATAACCAATCCAATGCTGTGCAATAAAAGAAGAGATGAGATTTGGCACTGCTGACTTCTGCCTTTAATCCAGGGTGCAGCATAACACAATTCAATACATGACAATATACAGTATTGTGACAAAGCAGTGCTTGGAAAAGCAGTGCAGTAGTGGTGCTGGGCACAAGTAGCCTTACGGCTGTTTCACGCTAGGTTGCGCTTCTACGGAGGCAGCATCTGTAGAAGCGCATCCTAGCGTGAAACAGCCGTAAGGCTACTTGTGCCCAGCACCCACCACTACTGCACTGCTTTTCCAAGCACTGCTATGTCACAATATATTGTCATGTATGGAATTGTGTTATGCTACACCCTGGATTAAAGGCAGAATTCAGCAGTGCCAAATCTCCTCTCTTCGTTCATTGCACAGAATAGGTATTGACAACCTCAGATATGCTGATGACACCACTATGGTGGTTGATATGGAGGAATGATTAAAGTGTCTATTTATGGGGATTTAAGAAAAAAGGTCAAAAGCTGTGAAGAATTATACAATTTGCTGGTTGACGTTCAAAAAGTGCAAAAGGTGGCTGGATCTACAAAATCGAAAACAAACAAAAATATCAACTTCCCTATTATATCTCCTTAAAACACAAACTGCGCCAGCCACAGTTGGCAGACAATATGTATACCACAGTGATGATATATATGCTCGTTAAATCTCTTAATTCAATACATAGGTAAATAAATGAGTAATTGGAAAGTCTTTTCCCTGAGTGTTCGCTACCACAAAGCCTCAATGTGAATCAGTATATATATGTGACAGCGCTCCTCTTCAGAACCTGCAAACAGAACACAGATAGAAATGGCACATAGTGCATTACTGTTTTTTCAGATCATGAAACACATGCGCCCAGAAACGTGCAAAAAGTGATAACACTGTGCTCCACTCGTAATGGACAACAACCCCCTCACACCAGCAGCTCACCAGATGGACGCCACCTCACAATCCAGGTGGGTCTAGCGCTGAGCCTTAGAGCGGCCAACTTCAAATAACAGCCTCCGCAATGCGTGTATCCACAGTAGGATCAAATCCTCTTTAATGTACAGTTCCACTTGTAAAATACATAAAAACATACATAGCGTGATACAGTTCAGATAGTCAGCAAAGCCTGCGCAGTGTCAGCGCACTCACGTGGTTTATGAAGATAACAGGCATTTCGGGCCTCATAGCCCAGGGCGTGACCAGGAGCACTGACGTCACTGGGCAGCAAGGAAGAGGCGCGCACACCAAGGAAGTAGCAGCTACAGGGAGCGGAGGATCGGGACGCCGGCACCGCTATAAGCAGCTAGATACTGTTGGGCTATGAGGCCCGAAATGCCTGTTATCTTCATAAACCACGTGAGTGCGCTGACACTGCGCAGGCTTTGCTGACTATCTGAACTGTATCACGCTATGTATGTTTTTATGTATTTTACAAGTGGAACTGTACATTAAAGAGGATTTGATCCTACTGTGGATACACGCATTGCGGAGGCTGGTATTTGAAGTTGGCCGCTCTAAGGCTCAGCGCTAGACCCACCTGGATTGTGAGGTGGCGTCCATCTGGTGAGCTGCTGGTGTGAGGGGGTTGTTGTCCATTACGAGTGGAGCACAGTGTTATCACTTTTTGCACGTTTCTGGGCGCATGTGTTTCATGATCTGAAAAAACAGTAATGCACTATGTGCCATTTCTATCTGTGTTCTGTTTGCAGGTTCTGAAGAGGAGCGCTGTCACATATATATACTGATCCCTATTATATCTCTGCAAAGATGGGGAAGACATTGACATGGTAACAGTTTATTGTTCTTGGAGAATGCAGGAATAGGATGGGAAACAAAGACACCAAAACAGGATAAAATATGCTAAGAACTGTTTAAAATTGGAGGTAGTGGTGCATTTACCTCTCAACAGAAGACATGATTGGTCTAACTCGAGAAAAAAAATACATTGGTCCAATTCAAGAAAATTATTACAAATGATGTATTACAAATTTAGATTAGATGCCAAAAAGAAGGGACACCACTTAACCGACAAAGATCAAGATATGGCTATGGGTTTTTTTTAGAGCATACAGCTGTGTGAGCTAGACTAGAGCTAATGTGTTGGAAAAAAAAGTGATGCTTTTGAATTCTCCTTTTGGAGGAAATCAATTTGAATTTCTTGAATGCATGAAGATCTAACCAGTTAGTAGGTAGAAAGGGATGTAGAAGTCTGGATTGCTTGCTAGAAGAATCCATAGTAAAATTAGAACTTACATACCTTTGAGAGATGTTTTGAAGACAAGATATGATGGAGAAGACATTCATGTTGTGGAAATGTGAAGGAGAAAAGAGAACAGAGGTTAAGATGAATAGGCATTTGAAGAGCTATGAATATGCCCTAGCAAGTCCTTAAAGAAGCACTGGCTAAACAGACAGACCTGGTATTCTAAATTCCATTAAGTTCTAAATAGACAGACTCAATGCATCAGATTGGAATGAGAACTGATGGAAATGACCACAAAAGCAAAACATATTAAGAAAAAAAATGTATAAGACTTTGAGTGGTAAGTTGCTAATTAATGAATTCTTAATTGATCCTGTGATTACCATCATGGGAAAGAGAGAATTATCAGCAGAGCAGCTACATATTCTGCATGCTGAAACTATGCAGATATTTATTGAAATTATGAATGTTAGTACTGTAGAGAAAGTATTATTAAAAGTATTATTTCTGAATGTGCTGAGTCTTCCAACATGTAGACAAGACACAGAACATTTATATCATGCTTTTCTCCTGGCGGACTCAAAGCACCAGAGCTGCAGGCACTAGGGTGACCTCTCTAGGCAGTAGCAGTGTTAGTAGCAGTGTTAGGTAGTCTTGCCCAAGGTCTCCTCACTGAATAGGTGCTGGCTTGCCAAACAAGAAGAGCTGAGATTCTAACCCTGGTCTCCCGTGTCAGAGGCAGAGCACACTATTCATGCACCTTTATTGCACAGTTGTGTCACACACTCAGGCATATGTATGCAATATCCTACAACTCATAATGGGGGCCTCGTCATAATGGTGGTAATCTGCAGATTGCATACCTCCCAACTTTTTGAGATGAGAAAGAGGGACAATTAAGCCACACCCCTGCCACACCCCTGATCACACCCCCACCATACTCCTAATCACGCATACCATAAAGAATTCATAAGAAAAATATGATGTTTTATAATTTAAACCACACTGGTTCTTTCTATCCTGGATCATTTTCCTTCATATTAACATTTAAAAATTAGAAATACATCAATTTAAAGGATGGGAATAAAGTTTAGAGTCAATCAAACACCATTTTTAGTAGAGAAATAGATATATTTACATAGAAAGAGGGACAAAGTCCTGAAAGAGGGACAAATGAGGAGGAAAGAGGGACAGAGGGACAGGGCTCCCAAAGAGGGACTGTCCCTCCGAAAAAGGGACAGTTGGGAGCTTTGAGATTGCCAGTGCTATTACTACTGCATAAATAAGCACTTTTCTGTAGATCTGAAGATCACCATATTTGTTAAAATGACAATCTGCATTAAAGATGGTCATTTTTGTAAGGGTCTGTCTGTTTCCCCTGAGCTCACATCCTTGTGCTGCAGCTGCTGCAAAGTATAACCAGACAGCTTTGCTGGGAAACAGGCCCTCTGTTATGCTGAATGAAAAGTCCAGTCGCCAAACAGTACCCTCTAGTGGCAATCAATAGAATCTGCTACAAAAACAGCAAGCGATGCAGAGAGATGGATGTGCGGTTGCAGGCCACAGGTTTGAAACTATAGTTACCTTTCTCTTAGTGCCCAGCTTTTTTACCCTTACACCATATTATCATTCCAAAATTAACAACATTGATAGAACAATTTCTGATCTTGAATTTACTACAGATATAAATATGTCTACCTGCAAAATTCTAGCTTTCAAACAGACCCCAAATAAAACATTCTATGATTTTTTAACCTCTTTAGCAGTAATCGTGAGTCAGGCTCATTACAGAAATCTGCAGCTCATAGCAGAAATCCCGTGCCTGAGTGAGTTATACACAGGAGCTGCTGCAGATATCTCTGTGGTATTTTTATTTTTAGAGTTTAAAAGCTTGTAAAAAATTGCACGGCTTTTAGACCCTAAATCTGGAAATAATCATAACGCTAGGGAGGTTAAGGTAAAATTCCATCTGTGCAGAAAAACAAGGAATCCATTCAGTACACCACCACACATTTCTGGGATTAATGTTACATTATTACAGACTTGATTCTGCAGACACAAACATCCAACCCTTCCCTACCTTCTCTATCAATACTTCAACACAATCTGACAGGTTGGGAATGTCCATACTGCTGTCTGTGTACCTTTTAAGTCCTGATTTGTGCACCTGAATCACATGTTGGAAGAGGAAATACAGTACAGTTTGTACCAAAGTATTCAGATTCCAGTTAAAAAAATATACTGCTGTTTGTGCATGCAGTTGATTTCTGAAGTCGATGACTGTTTGCAAATCAAATTGGAAAGCTGATTTTGAATACTGATACATGTTTATGGCGTATTTTTCCAAGGAGTTCACTTCAAAGAGAAATATGACTTTGTCTTGTTTTATTATTGGCTGCAAGCTGTAATGGAAAATCATTTTTTAATTAACAGACTTGTACATAACAGAACCAATGTATGTTAATGTGATTTTTTTACATGAGCATCTGTAAAGTTAAACACTTTAAGGAATACGACTGAATGAATGACATTTTTTTACTTTTAAAAATGTTCATGTAACGATCGGTGTCAGCAACCAGAGAGAAAAAAATCTGATCCTTGGCGATCCGCAGTATCCCCAAGAATACAGATATACCCAATTATTGAGGTTCTGCGGAATCGTCAATAATCAGATATGTCTAACCTCTAGACACCAGAGAGAGTGTAAGTGTTTGGTGCAACAGTAACAACTCTGAGTAAAGACCACCAGAGGAGCTGGCGGCCTATACTCCTGAGGAATTCACCCCTGACGGTGGGTGATATTCCTGTAGCCTGTGGACCCCTGAGCGAGGGACCAAGGCTGGGTTGCAGGAAACCCTGCTGCTAATATGTAAGGTTTTGCCCTGAACTGAGCTAACGTAACACAGTAATAGCACAATCCTAGTCTGGGGTGTGAGGTCCGTAGTCACAACACCCTGGAACTAGTCTGGAGCATAACATAAATGATAATACAATTCCCTAGTCTTGGGTGTGAGTTCCGTGATCATCAACACCCTGGAACTAGTCTGGAGTATAACATAAATGATAATACAATTCCCTAGTCTTGGGTGTGAGTTCGGTGATCATCAACACCCTGGAACTAGTCTGGAATATAACACAAAGACAATACAGTTCCCTAGTCTTGGGTGTGAGTTCCGTGATCATCAACACCCTGTAACTATGCTAGAGAATACACAGAAGATACACAGTATTCCTAGTCTGGGGTGTGAGGGCCTTGATCTCAACACCCTGGAACTGGTCTAACAAATAATACAATTCAATTAATACTTTAAGCTATCAACAGAATCTGGCTAAGTGTGAATTTGCAGGTCCACCTAGTTCAAACACACTGTAAGGATCTGACTATGATCTGAGTGCCTTCACGTAAGTGTTAGCAATGGCAGACAACCAGCAACTGACAAGCAGCAGAATATATAGTTGCTGGACTCTGCCGCCCCGCCCCGAGCCATTCAGCCAATCATGAGTCCTGCAGGAATCAGCTGATCTTCCTGATCAGCTGACACTTCCCCTGCTGGTATAATGGTCCTGAGATCAGGCCCGCGCGCGCGTAGCTCTCCAACTGCCTATGTGCACTAACAGACCCAGCCACACCAAGCACACGCTGCTGCATGCAAACCGGCACGTTGGACGCGGAAACAGCTGCTTTGCTGTCAGGACATGCGGCGGCTTTTCCGCATTCCACCATACTACCAGACGCGTGTCTATGCGTGCAAACCGCCGCGTTGGATGCGGAGTCAGCCGCCTTGCTCTTGGCACATGCGGCGGCTTTTCCGCGTTTTCTCACAGTTCAGTTATAAATTATTTAACCAATGTTTACCCATTGTAAAATCATTCCTCACTCTAAATTACATTCTGGCAGCATCTTCAATGTTGACAAGGTACCTCACTGTGGAATGTTTTCTCAGTGAAGTGAGCAGGGAGTGGAACAACACCTGGTTTCCCAGAGTGCCTAGGGACAGAATAGCATAGGCTCACTGGGAGTGCGGGTCTCCCATGTACAGCAATATATATATATATATATACCGTATATACTCGCATACAAGCCGAATTTTTGACCCCCAAAAAGGGGTCAAAAGTTGGGGGGTCGGCTTGTATGCGAGTCTTCCCTGGTGGTCTAGTGGTGGGTGGTGGGTGGTACGCGCCCCGCTCCCCCCCTCCCCGCTCCCCCCGTGGCCGCCACTGCTATTACCTGCTTAGGCAGCGGCCGCTTCCTGATCCGCGTTCCCCTTCTGAAACTTTCTCAGAGTGTATCACAGCAGCGCGCCCGGCGCTGCTGCTGTGACGATGCAGGGAGCAGGAAAGAGCGGTTCCCTTGGTAACGGCGATACAGATCGCCGCTATAGGGAGCCGCGCTCTTTCCTGCCCCCTGCATCGTCACAGCAGCATCGCCGGGCGCGCTGCTGTGATACACTCTGAGAAAGTTTCAGAAGGGGAACGCGGATTAGGAAGCGGCTGCTGCCTAAGCAGGTAATAGCAGCGGCGGCCGCAGGGGGAGCGGGGAGCTGGGGGGGAGCACTACCTACCTATGCTGGGCACTATACTGGCTAAACTGGGCACTATACTGGCTAAACTGGGCACTATAGCTAAACTGGGCACTATACTGGCTAAACTGGTCACTATAATGGCTAAACTGGGCACTTTACTAGCCATACTGGGGCACTATACTAGCTAAACTGGGCACTATACTGGCTAAACTGGGCACTATACTGGCTAAACTGGGCACTTTACTAGTCATACTGGGGCACTATACTAGCTAAACTGGGCACTATACTAGCTAAACTGGGCACTATACTGGCTAAACTGGGCACTATACTGGGCACTTTACTAGCCATACTGGGGCACTATACTAGCTAAACTGGGCACTATACTGGCTAAACTGGGCACTATACTGGCTAATCTGGGCACTATACTGGCTAATCTGGGCACTATACTGGCTAATCTGGGCACTATACTAGCTAAACTGGGCACTATACTGGCTAAACTGGGCACTATACTGGCTAAACTGGGCACTTTACTAGCCATACTGGGGCACTATACTAGCTAAACTGGGCACTATACTAGCTAAACTGGGCACTATATTGGCTAAACTGGGCACTATACTGGGCACTTTACTAGCCATACTGGGGCACTATACTAGCTAAACTGGGCACTATACTGGCTAAACTGGGCACTATACTGGCTAATCTGGGCACTATACTGGCTAATCTGGGCACTATACTGGCTAAACTGGGCACTATACTGGCTAAACTGGGCACTTTACTAGCCATACCGGGGCACTATACTAGCTAAACTGGGCACTATACTGGCTAAACTGGGCACTATACCAGCTAAACTGGGCACTATACTAGCTAAACTGGGCACTATACTGGCTAAACTGGGCACTATACTAACTAAACTGGGCACTATACTGGCTAAACTGGGCACTTTACTAGCCATACTGGGGCACTATACTAGCTAAACTGAGGCACTACCTACCCATACTGGGCACTATACTGGCTATACTGGGCACTATACTGGCTATACTGGGCAGTTTACTAGCTATACTGGGCACTATACTAGCTATACTGGACACTACCTACCTATACTGGGCACTATACTAGCTATACTGGGACACACTGGGGGCTGCACCAATCCAGCATTTCCTACCCCCGGCTTATATGGGGGTCAATCATTTTCCCCTGTTTTTTTCAGGGAAAAGTTGGGGGGTCGGCTTATATGCGAGTATATACGGTATATATGTATATATGTATATATATATATATATATATATACTAGCTGGTCGCCCGGCGTTGCCCGGGTATGTAATTGGCTAGTGTTAGATCTGCCCACTTTTTCTAATCCAAACACACAATTACTCAAGGATGACCTAGTTTGTGAGCTTTGCGGTCTTTGGCATCAATAATTGACATTGAAATGAAATAAATCTAATTGGCTGTGGCTCCACTCCTTTGAAAATCAATAGGTGAATGTTGATTAGCTTTTGTAGGCTCCACCCACTTTTCTGAATATTAATCCCAGTCACCCAGTGACCAACTGTGCAAAGTTTAAGAACCCCGCCATTGACAGTGTAAGAACAACAAAAGTTTGCTTTCTTAAAACAGAAAGAATTTGCGATATTTCAGGTTGGAGTGAGCTTAAAATGTCGCCCAGTGCATCACTGTTGAATATATGCAAATTATCCATTGTTATCCTTAAAAGCAAAACACACTTCCAGAACTGCTAGAATGCAATGATGTGTCAGTTTGTTAATTTGTACAGAGCCATAATGGTGACCCAGAACTCATTGGAGTGTGTAAGGGACTACAATGGTCCTAAAAGTCCCCTTACGAAGATGTTAAGAAAAACAAAAGTTTGCTTTCTTAAAACAGAAAGAATTTGCGATAATTCAGGTTGGAGTGAGCTTGAGATGTCTCTCAGGGCATCACTGCTGAATATATGCAAATTAACCATTGTGCTATTAGAAGCTAAACACACCTCCAGTGTAACAATGTAAGAATGGCTGCAGTTTACATTTCCCAGTGAAATTTGTATTTGTCTCCGCCCCCTTTTTGGTTATGGGAATAAAAAGTATCCTATACTTTATTCCAAGTAATGTGCTATGTGTGTGCCAAATTTCAGTTTACATTCTAGCAGTGAAATTTGTATTTTCCTCCACCCACTGATGTCCTAATGTTTCCCGTGTATGTATTTGGCTGCTGTTGGCTGTGGCCACTTTTTCTAACACTAACACACAATTGTCAATAGTCAATGACCAAGTTTGTGCGATTTGTGTCTTTGGCATGAATAATTTTCACTGAAATTAAACACATCTGATTCGCTGTTTGTGGCCCCACCCCTTTTCTAAATATTTAACCCCAGTCACCCAATGATCAACTGTACCAGGTTTGAGGCTTGTGCCATTAACAGTGCAAAAATGGCAGCAATTAAATATTTGCCTTGAAAATCAATAGGTGAATTGCGATTGTTTTTTGTAGGCTCCACCCACTTTTCTGAATATTAATCCCAGTCACCCAGTGACCAACTGTGCAAAGTTTTAGAACCCTACAATTAATAGTGTAAGAATGGCTGCAGTTTACATTTTCCCAGTGAAATTTGTGTTTGTCTCCGCCCACTGATGACTTGGCATTGCCCAGGTATGTATTTGGCTGGGGTTGGCTCCGCCCACTTTTTCTAACCCTAACACAAAATTACTTAATGACCAAGTTTGTGAGCTTTGTGGTCTTTGGCATCAATAATTTGCATTGAAATAAAATTAATCTGATTGGCTGTGGCTCCACCCCTTTTCTGAATTTAAACCCCAATCACCCAATGGCCTACTGTACCAGGTACAGGTGATTAACAGTGCAAGAATGGCATCAACTAAATATTCCCCTTAAAGATTAATAGGTGGATTTTGATTGGCTTTTGTAGGCTCCACCCACTTTTCTGAATATTAATCTCAGTCACCCAGTGACCAACTGTGCAAAGTTTGAGAACCCTACCATTAATAGTGTAAGAATTGCTGCAGTTTACATTTTCTCAGTGAAATTTGTACTTGTCTCCACCTACTGATGACCCGGCATTGCCCGATTATGTATTTGGCTGGTGTTGGCTGCGCCCACTTTTCCTAACCCTAACACACAATTACTCAATGACCAAGTTTGTGAGCTTTGCGGTCTTTGGCATCAATAACCTGCATTAAAATGAAACAAATCAGATTGGCTGTTTGGGGCTCCACCCCCTTATATAAATTTAAACCCCAGTCACGCAATGATCAACTGTACCAGGTTTGAGTCTTGTGCCATTAACAGTGCAAGAATGGCAGCAATGAAATATTCCCCTGAAAAATCAATAGGTAATTTTTGGTTGTTTTTTGTAGGCTCCACCCACTTTTATGAATATTAATCCCAGTCACCCAGTAACCAACTGTGCAAAGTTTGAGAACCCTACCATTAACAGTGTAAGAATGGCTGCTGTTTACATTTTCCCAGTAAAATTTGTATTTGTCTCCGCCCACTTATGACCCTGCGTTGCCCGCTTATGTATTTGGCTGGTGTTGGCTGTGCCCACTTTCCTAACCCTACCACACAATTAATCAATTACTCAATTACCAAGTTTGTGAGCCTTGCGGTGTTTGGCAACAATAATTTGCATTGGAATGAAACCAATCTGATTGTCTATTTGTAGCTCCACCCCCTTTCTGAAATTGAAACACAGTCACCCAATGATCAACTATACCAGGTTTGAGCCATTAACAGTGCAAGAATGGCAGGTTTGAGGCTTGTGCCATTAACAGTGCAAGAATGGCAGAAATATTCTCCTTGAAATTTGACCAACTGTGCAAATTTTGAGAACCCTACCATTAACAGTGTAAGAAAAACAAAAGTTTGCTTTCTTAACACAGAAGGTATTTGCGATAATTCAGGTTGGAGTGAGCTTGAGATGTTTCCCAGTGCATCACTGCTGAATATATGCAAATTAACCATTGGTACCCTTAGATGCTAAACACACCTCCAGAACCGCTGGAATTCAATGATGTGCCGCACGGTGGCGTAGTGGTTAGCTCTCTCGCCTTGCAGCGCTGGGTCCCTGGTTCGAATCCCAGCCAGGGCACTATCTGCAAAGAGTTTGTATGTTCTCTCCGTGTCTGCGTGGGTTTTCTCCGGGCACTCCGGTTTCCTCCCACATTCCAAAAACATACAGATAAGTTAATTGGCTCCCCCTAAAAATTGGCCCTAGACTACAGTACTTACACTACATAATATAGACATATGGCAATGGTAGGGATTAGATTGTGAGCTCCTTTGAGGGACAGTTAGTGACAAGACAATATATATATATACATACACTGTACAGCGCTGCGTAATATGTCGGCGTTATATAAATACTAAATAATAATAATAATAATAATGTGCCAGCTTGTTAATTTGTACAGAGCCATAATAATCCAACATGCATACAGACTGTTTTGGATTGTTTGACCCTCATCAGTGCATGGCATGGATTCATTTGGCTCTATGCAGTAGGGCTTCTAACACCGAGAGGTACAGACTAACCAGCAAGCTTATGGTGACCCAGAACTCATTGGAGTGTGTAAGGGACTACAATGGTCCTAAAAGCCCCCTTACTAAGATGTTAAGAAAAACAATAGTTTGCTTTCTTAAAACAGAAAGAATTTGTGATAATTCAGGTTGGAGTGAGCTTGAGATGTCTCCCAGTGCATCACTGCTGAATATATGCAAATTAACCTTCTACCCTTAGAAGCTAAACACACCTCCAGTGTAACAGTGTAAGAATGTCTGCAGTTTACATTTTCCAGTCAAATTTGTATTTGTCTCTTTTTGGTTATGGGAATAAAAAGTAGCCTATACTTTATTCCAGGTAATGTACTATGTGTGTGGCAAATTTCATTCAAATCCGTTCAGCCGTTTTTGCGTGATCGAGTAACAAACATCCAAACATCCGAACCTCCAAACAAACATCCAAACATCCGAACTTCCCCATTTATTATATTAGTAGGATACACATACAGTATATATATGAAGTGTCTCTTATGTGTTGAAAGCAGGATAGTTAACATAAAAGTTGGGCATCCTCAGTAGTTTATTATATTTTACTAAATAACATGATGGTTCCTCTTCAGGTTTGTACTTTGATTATTGTATTAAGAATGAGCACCATCCAGCATCTTGAATGTAATAAATGTATAATTCATAGGAATGTCTAGTGGTTCCTGGCATCAGCATGCTCAGTGTGATTAATTGAATGAACTATCTCATAATACTAAGTCTATTAGGATCTGTGTAATCTGATGCCATTATTAAATTAGCAAGTTATTTATGCAAATTATGTTATATCTTTTTTTTTAAGTTAACAAAAGAGTTGTCTTTTATGGAGTGTTCTCTTGTGTGTTTTATACCCTTCAAGGTCAAATGTTCTGAAAGGATTCACAGTATATCTCTCAGTTATCTTTGCCCTGAGACAATCTGCACAGCACAATATAGACAGTCATGTGTTAAATCATGAATTATGTATTAACATGCATGTATTTGTTTGTGTTTAGGTTGACGCTTACACTATCTTGTCCAATGGATCTAAAGAATTTTCCTATGGATGTGCAGACTTGCATTATGCAGCTGGAGAGCTGTAAGTAACAAGGAACGTAATGAGAACAAATATAGAAATTAAGCTTTAAAATTAAAGGGGACTTGTAGTGAGAGAGATATGGATTCTTCCATCTATATCCCTTTTAAAACATTGCCACTTGCCTGAATTTAACACTGTTTTTGTTTTGTTTTTTTTGTTTTTAGTTTTTTGCTTCATCATGTTATGTTTTTGTAATTTCAATCTTTTAGTGGATTCTACAGACACATGGCAAAATTATCATTTGTTGTAAATGTGCATTTGCTTAATGAAATGCACTACAATTATTTATATTGAATTATTTATAGATTGGTCTTTAACGAATATAAAAAATGTGTAAAAAAATGCATCCCGACCTGTGATCATGATGAAATATTTTTAGAGCCTATAATACTGATCATCATTATTTAAGGACAGTTTAGTTCCATTGGCCGTATGTATAGAATGGTGATCATGGCAATGTCATACCAAAGAAAAAACAGTGTTGATTCTCCCCCCCCCCCTTTTTTTTGTAAGGGAGTCAGTTTCAGCTACAGAATAAGCCAGCTGGAGTGAAATTCCACCATAACCTAAAAGGTTATAATATATTGCTACCATATTTGCTAATTGAATATGGTAGTAACATATTATAACCTATGAGGTTAAGCTATTAGGTTTTTGATTGCATATATGCACCTTATACTGTTTAAATGTTTGATTTGAAGCTTTCGCCTGTTTTATCTTTCAAGCATTGTTATTGACCTGAGGATGTCACTCACTGTGAGCAGCGAAACGCATTGTTCAGTGCTCTAATAAAGTCACCCTTTATTATGATAGTGAGTTCTCCTCATTTGAAAGTAGGACCAAACTGTTACATATCTATTATATTATGTTTGTGTCATACACTACTGGGTGCCTCCTATCCTTGGTTTGCTGATCAACTTGTTTCAGGTACTATGTTGGCTGGGAGGATTTTGACAGCACCTCTATAAAAATGACAGAGATCCTTTACGTCCTGTGAAAGGGTCATGCAGGTTAATCTCAGAGGAATGAAAGTAGGTCTCACCTCCTGGACTATGAGAGTCTAATTCTCAGGCTCCCAGTTACACACTACATGCACAATCTGTCAAAGGAAGTCATCTTAGAAGGTCCTTTCCACATCAAACCCATTGCTATAACATGTATCACCTACCTACCTACCTAAGGGTAACTACCCTTTTCAGTATGACACAGACAAACTTAAATATGTCTAAAAAATGAAAATTTTGAGAGAATAAAGCACTGAAAGAGTTATAAGTAAATTCAACCTTTAGAAATATAAAGATCAAAACTTTTGGATGCAAGTTGCCAGCAGTTTCTCAGAGATGGAGCCTCCTGCCAGTCTTCCCCCCTTCGCACTCTCCTTGTTTAGCATCACAATGAAACAGAGCTTGCAGTTACTCCAACTGCACTCACACTGCCCTGGACACACCCACCTTATCCACATAGCTCCCAACTGTCCCTCTTTTGGAGGGACAGTCCCTCTTTGGGAGCCCTGTCCCTCTGTCCCTCTTTCCTCCTCATTTGTCCCTCTTTCAGGACTTTGTCCCTCTTTCTATGTAAATTTATATATTTCTCTACTAAAACATAACGTGTTTGATTGACGCTAAACTTTATTCCCATCCTTTAAATTGATATATTTCTAATTTTAAAATGTAAATAGAAAGGACAATGAGCCAGGATAGAAAAGACCAGTGAGGTTTGAATTATAAAACAAAATATTTGTCTTATCACATCTTTATGGTATGCGTGACTAGGGGTGTGGCGGGGCGTGATCAGGGGTGTGGCAGGGGTGTGGCTTAAGTGTCCCTCTTTCTCATCTCAGAAAGTTGGGGGTATGTATCCAATAGGAAGCAGCCAGTAGATCTCCTGTCCTGTATAGTCCTCCTGGGTCAGTGGCAGAGGAGCCGCATGAATTTTATTTAAAGAACAGACTGAATGTGGCATCCTCCATATCTCTCTCACTACATCATTTCTTTAAACTATACTATGTTGTTTGCAAGTTATTTATGAAAGTAAGGGTAAAAGTTTTTGCAGAAATACCTGCATAATTAATGGTGCGTCTTAAATGATCACATTTGCTTCGGTGAAAGAGATTTTGACATAGCAGTTGTTTCTTGTCCGATTAATGTCTTTGAACTTCGGATGTTTCTTCTGGCAACAGTTGACATGCTTCAAATGATAATCAGTATTACCCACAGCTGTTTTCAATTGAATACACACCATACTATTGAATATCAAAGCATTTTCTATGAAGTCATGTATATAATTCTAGGGCAATGTCCAAAGAACCTGAAACTCTCTCGCTGATAATACTCTACCGCTACTAATAATTATAATAATATTATCATAGAGCATGCTTCTGTATTAATGCAATGATAAAGTAAAACTACTATACTGCTCAGAGGGCTTTCTGTTCAATGACGACCCTATAAATTATGCATTAGTAAATGCAATTTGCTTTCATGGAGTCATTCTTCTATACTCATCTGTCAGTAATATTTATGTGTTTCCAGTTGGATACACAATGAATGATCTAATTTTCGAATGGCAAGAAAATGCACCTGTGCAGATTGCAGATGGACTAACCCTTCCGCAGTTTGTGCTCAAAGAAGAAAAAGACTTACGCTACTGTACTAAACATTACAATACAGGTATGCAAGGACTGCAGGATTGTTTCATTACCTTACTTGACTTGTATTCTTTTACTTAACTGCTGCTTTTTATATAATGTATATATATATTATATATATATATATATATATATATATATATATATATATATATATATATATATATATGTATATATATATATATATATATA
Organism: Hyperolius riggenbachi; assembly: GCF_040937935.1. Taxonomy (NCBI): domain Eukaryota; kingdom Metazoa; phylum Chordata; class Amphibia; order Anura; family Hyperoliidae; genus Hyperolius; species Hyperolius riggenbachi. The sequence goes on from NC_090646.1 coordinate 157,517,494, forward strand.
TATATATATATATATATATTTATCATTTACCATCAAAAATTGTGTACATGGACAACATAGAAACATTTGTACAAGGTTGTTGAATTATTCCAGATTATTTACACCAAGGGCATACATACAGTATATAATCTGAGCTAGGTTACATAGTAAAAAAAACAACAATACAGTAAAACCTTGGTTTGCAAGTAACTTGGTTTAAGAGTGCTTTGCAAGACAAGTAAAATAATTACAAAATTTTGACTTGATAAGCAAGCAACATCTTGATATACAACTGAACATATACTCGTGACCCATCATCACAACTGAGCCGATGGTTCTCCTCCCTTTGACGCTGCAGGATTCTACTTTATATAAGTGTAGGGACTGTACAATGTCACATTTCTGTGAAATTCACAAAAGTAGGCAAAAACAACTGTCATCGGGTAAGTTCCTTGTTAAAGACACTCAAGAAAAGTTGGGGTGAGCCAATGATTCTGTTAGTTATAGAAAAGGTCTTCTTTTTACATTTTTGCTTAATGTAGTTCAGTACTTTGTATTAAATATTCCTCTATTCATGTTTTGGGATTGTGGAACAAATCATCTGAGTTTCCATTAATCATTATGGGGAAATCTGCTTTGATATAAGAGTGCTTTGGATAACAAGTATGTTTCCGGAACAAATTATTGCTTGCAAACCAAGGTTCCACTTTTAAGGGCAACAATTAAGTTAACTAAAATTCTAACTGCCACATACAGTATATTTCCAGTAATTACTAGCAAATAGCAATACAAAGGTTTTTTTCATCTTTTCATTTTTTTATGTGAAGAAAAAATGATATTTAACCACTTTGCATCCAGACCTTGTTTCCCCCTTATGGACCAGAGCAGTTTTGACATTTTAGCTATGTCCCTATTTAATCATCAATAACGTTATCCCTACTTATGACACCTAAATGAAATATATATTGTTTTTTCAAGACTAACTAGGCTTTCATTGTATGGCATTTTTTCCCTCGAACTATTTTGTTTTCTATGCATTTTAATAGGAAAGCGAGAAAAGAAAAAAAAACACTATTTCTGTTTTACCAATTCCATTTTAAAAATAAAAAGCGCTACTGTAGATAAAACACTATTTTTTTTAGCTATTTCTACTGTTTATCCCAAAACTTAAATTACGTTCCTGTCACCATGTATGGGGAAGATATTGGATTCTGAAATAATGCTACAGTGTGTATTTTTCACAATGAACTAAGAAAATAAAAGTATTTTTAATTGTAAAAATGAATCTTATTAGCTCAGGGAACAAATATTCCCTTTCACCAATTAGTGCTGCAGCAGATAGTGCCAGAGGTTTTGCACAGCAATCGTGCACAGCAGTGTTTCAGATACACAACTTATATCTACGTCCTCGTGGCTTAGATGAAGTCACAGAGGACGTATATATATACTGTAGTGGTGGAAAAAGTGGTTAAAGAGAACAGTTTTCACTGTGGGCAATACTATGGCAGACTGTGTCCAGCACATCCAGCATACAGAAACAATCTTCACTGGCTGTAATATTAACTGGAATCTGTTCAGAATGACAGAAAGCAGAGATAAGGCTTTAAATATGTGTAAATAACTCATCAGCACAGCTCTGTCTGTGTGTTCCAGTGTGTCTCTCTCTCACTGCCTCGCAGTCTAAAGTAAACAGTTTACAGCCAGGAACAACTCACTCTGAATGGAGGAGGGGAGAGCATCCAAGAACAGGAAAAAGTGCAGGTCCTTCTCTTCAGATCCTTCTCTGTAGCTAAAAAAAATCCCTTAGCTGTTCTAATATGATCTGTAAAAAAGCAATGTGTGTGGGAAGTGCAGAAGCATAAATCATTCTTCTGTGAATAGTGACAGAGAAGTGAAACCTATCTACATGGTATAGCTGTAGCCCCAAAGCTAACACAAACTGTTACAAACGCTTAAAAACAAAGCATTTTTATCACAGGCTGTGAACAGAAACTTCTGAAAAGCTTTCTATTGTTACTGGCTAAAAGCTCTATAGGTACAGTATGTGGAGTTTATAGAATGACGGTTTCTTTGATAGTTCCTCTTTAAATAATTGTCTGGATGATTTGACACACTCATTACAAATTTGTTGTAACAGTCCAAAGTTATGCATGGTTAACTAACGAATTAATTAACCTAAAATTAAAGAAAAGCGTTTGACAGTAGATATTATAATGTGGTCTGAAAACAAATCTATTTTATTACATATAAAGAAAACATCTATCCCTGGTATTATTCTGGAATTATTCTGATGTGCTCAGCGGTTCAACTGTTAGAGTAAAAATCATTGGTGATGGGGACACCTCTGTTTTGTACCATTCATTATTAAAAATGTCTGGAGAAGAGTCCAGAGTTAGAGACTTTCACTTAAGAATTAGAGTACAAAACTATAATTTAATTTCTTGAGCTATGAAACCATGGAGACCAAACTTAGAGAGAAACAGAATAATCTTAGGTAAGACCAATGAACTCTATTGAACGCCTTCTCTGCATCTAGTGAAAGATAGAGAAGGACTTCCAATTCTCTCTATCTAGTCTAGAAGGTTAATAAATCTCATGGAGCCTTCAAGGGCCTGTTTACCTCTTATAAAACCTACTGATTTATAAGTGAAGGTACTATCTACCGAGTCTAATCGCTAATGATTTTGTATCCATTTCAGAGTTTAGTAATGATACAGGTCTATATTCTGAGGTGATTTGTTTGTCTTTGTCTGGTTTTGGAGTAGTGAATATTGTGGCAATCGGAGGTTCTTCCAGGAATTACACATGTTTTACGACTTGGTTAAAAACTTGTGTCACGCGTGTGTGTGTGTGTGGGGGGGATTAATGTGAATAGATTTTATAATATTCATTCAAGAACCTATCAGGGCCAGGGCACTTGACCACTTGTAGAAATGTTATATTGCTATCAGTTTTGGATGTTGTGAATGTGTCATTTGGATACTGAATTCGCTAAAGGGTAGGGATTAGATTATGTGTGACCGTGTGTGTGTGTGTGTGTGTGTGTGTGTGTGTGTGTGTGTGTGTGTGTGTGTGTGTGTGTGTGTGTGTGTGTGTGTGTGTGTGTGTGTATATTCCAAAATAGTGTGATAGTGTGATGTACTGATTACTCTCTGAATGAGTATGCAGTTCAGATGCTCTGACTTTGATGTGTCAACGTTTGCCTAATTTTAATTGTGTGTCGTGAAAGGATAGTGTTATCTAAGGGGCTGTGGGCCCCGGTGCAAGTTTTACATTGGGCCCCCAAAGCACTCTATACATAACAATCGATATGGAGCACCAAAACCTGCCAAGGACAGCCACAGTGTCAGAGATATAAGGGGATGGGGAACAGTTTGTTTATGAGTACTACCATTTAAAGCATCTATAGAAGTGATTATTACTAGAGTTGGGCCGAACCTCCGATTTTAGGTTCGCGAACCGGGTTCGCAAACTTCCGCGGAAGGTTCGGTTCGCGTTAAAGTTCGCGAACCGCAATAGACTTCAATGGGGATGCGAACTTTGAAAAAAAAAAATTATGCTGGCCACAAAAGTGATGGAAAAGATGTTTCAAGGGGTCTAACACCTGGAGGGGGGCAGACGGAGTGGGATACACGCCAAAAGTCCCCGGGAAAAATCTGGATTTGACACAAAGCAGCGTTTTAAGGGCAGAAATCACATTGAATGCTAAATGACTGGCCTAAAGTGCTTTAAAACATCTTGCATGTGTATACATCAATCAGGTAGTGTAATTAAGGTACTGCTTCACACTGACACACCAAACTCACCGTGTAACGCACCGCAAACAGCTGTTTGTGTAGTGACGGCAGTGGCGGGTTCACTGAACAGGAATACAGTGGCGGGTTCACAGAACAGGTATGCAGTGGCAGGTTCACTGAACAGGTATACAGTGGCGGGTTCACTGAACACAACAGGTATGCAGTGGCGGGTTCACTGAACAGAACCGGTATACAGTAGCGGCTGCACTGAACAGAACAGGTATGCAGTGGCGGGTTCACTGAACACAACAGGTATGCAGTGGCGGGTTCACTGAACAGTACAGGTATGCAGTGGCGGGTTCACTGAACAGTACAGGTATACAGTGGCGGGTTCACTGCTTAGTACAGGTATACAGTGGCAGGTTCAAAGAACAGGTATGCAGTGGCAGGTTCACTGAACAGAACAGATATGCAGTGGCGGGTTCACTGAACAGGTATACAGTGGCGTGTTCACTGAACAGAACAGGTATACAGTGGCGGGTCCACTGAACAGAACAGGTATGCAGTGGCAGGTTCACAGAACAGGTATGCAGTGGCGGGTTCACAGAACAGGTATGCAGTGGCAGGTTCACTGAACACAACAGGTATGCAGTGGCGGGTTCACAGAACAGGTATGCAGTGGCAGGTTCACTGAACACAACAGGTATGCAGTGGCGGGTTCACTGAACAGGTATACAGTGGCGGGTCCACTGAACAGAACAGGTATGCAGTGGCAGGTTCACTGAACACAACAGGTATGCAGTGGTGGGTTCACAGAACAGGTATGCAGTGGTGGGTTCACAGAACAGGTATGCAGTGGCGGGTTCACAGAACAGGTATGCAGAGGCAGGTTCACTGAACAGGTATGCAGTGGTGGGTTCACTGAACAGGTATGCAGTGGTGGGTTCACTGAACAGGTATGCAGTGGTGGGTTCACAGTACAGGTATGCAGTGGTGGGTTCACAGAACAGGTATGCAGTGTTGGGTTCACTGAACAGGTATGCAGTGGTGGGTTCACAGTACAGGTATGCAGTGGTGGGTTCACAGAACAGGTATGCAGCCAGGAACAAGCTAAGCCTAACTAATCTTTCCCTATGGGAGACAGTCTGCAGCAGCTCACCCTACTCTCACTAATGCAGGCACACGAGTGACCGTAATGGCCGCCGCTGCCTGCCTTATATAAGGAGGGTGGGGCTCCAGGGGCTAGTGTAGCCTAATTGGCTACACTGGGCCTGCTGACTGTGATGTAGAGGGTCAAAGTTGACCCTCCATGTGCATTATGGGGCGAACCGAACTTCCGCAAAGGTTCGCCTGCGGGACGCGAACGCGAACCACGGAAGTTCGCATGGAACCGTTCGCAGGCGAACCGTTCGGCCCAACTCTAATTATTACCAGCACAGGACCAATAAAGAGCTAATACTGCAGCTGAGGGAGGGACCTACGGGGCCCCTCTGGCCCAAGGTCCCCCGATGCGGTTGAGACCTCTGCAACCCCTATTGCTATGCCACTGATAGAGCATAGTGTTTGCTTTATTGTTTGTATCACAAGATATAGTAGATCAATACAATTACTGCTTAATGAGTGCTTAGTAACCATAATTTCAGGTACACCAGGTAATTATTTCATTGGATTGGATGGCCTCCACTTTCATCTTCCTTTTAATTGTGTTTTATTAGGTGTGTGACTGAAACTGCTGAAAACAGGAGACCCAGGCAACTAGATTTATGAAAGTTTTTATTTTTAGAACCCCACTTTAAAGTCGATTGTTTAGAAAAGGTACACATTTCCTGTTTAACTGGAGGAAGAAACAGTTCTCCGGGGAACACAAGGAGTACATATATAGTACAATGCAGTTGTAAATGTCTATAGACTAATTCTACACATGAGACGTAAACCAAAGGGTTAGAGAAAACCTGATGGTGAATTAAATGATATTAACCCCCAAGTTATGTCAGTTATTGGAATTCATTTTTATAGATTACTTTCTCTTGCATGTCTTGTGATTTGAAAGTTCACTAGCTTGCCAAGCTATGTCAAGGTTGATGAGTTGTGTCTCCAAGCCATAACCGAAGCATTACATTGCCTCTGAAGTTGTTTTTATTGTTTATGAAACTCAGTCAAGCTTTGAGTGAATTGGCAGACCGATTCCTGAGAGATGAGGATGGATAAACGCAACCCTTAGTTAATATTAAAACTCTTAGTGGCTGACATCTATTGCAGATCAAACCAGCAGAAAAGAATTCAGTTACAACACATTCCATTTCAATGCCCAAACTATTGACACTTTATACGTTTATCTGTGAAGTGTAACTACAGGATGAAAAAAATGGTTAAGGGCTCTGCCTCTGACACAGAAGACCAGAGTTTGAATCGTGGCTCTTCCTGTTCAGTAAGCCAGCACCTATTCAGGAAAGAGACCTTGGGCAAGACTCCTTAACACTGCTACTGCCTACTGAGTGCACCCTAGTGTCTGCAACTCTGGTTCTTTGAGTCTGTCAGGAGAAAATGGCACACTCAAAATGTTCTTTGTCTTGTCTTGTAAACCCTTGGCATTAAGGCTCGACCTGAGACAAGATTTTTTGTGAATTTTTGAAAGAGAAAGCTAGAGAGAGAGAGGGGGGGGGGGGGTAGAAGTGAGAGAGAGGGAGAAATATAGAGAGATAGAAGGAGAAGAAGAATGAGCATATGTGTAAACAGTCTGTATTAGTGCAGTGAACAGAGGTTCACTCTTTGAGATAACTATTTGCAGTTGAAAGCTACTTTATTCTGAATGCTATTTAAAAAAAGAAGTGTTTCTTATGTTAATTGATTCCCCTTTTTGTCTCTCATTTTGTTATCTTCACCAAGGAAAGTTTACATGCATTGAAGTGCGATTCCACCTGGAAAGACAGATGGGGTATTATCTCATTCAGATGTACATTCCAAGTCTTCTGATTGTCATCTTATCGTGGGTGTCTTTTTGGATCAATATGGATGCTGCTCCAGCCAGAGTTGCCCTGGGTATCACTACTGTGCTTACTATGACCACACAAAGCTCTGGTTCCCGTGCCTCCCTTCCAAAGGTAAGGATGCCAATTCACATCACCCTGGAAAGACTGGCAATGTTACTTCCAACGGGTTTATTTTTGTCTATTTGAGATTTTGCCTCTGATAACACAATGTCAGATGACCTCATACCACTAAAGAAAAAAAATCAATCATTCATTGAACCAAAGAAAAGCACAAGGACAGCCTCAGCATTGTAGGTGAAGGGGAATAACTGACAACTCGCACTGTCTCTTTACTGTATCTACAATGAAAGAAGACAGCTAGTGGACTTTTGTTCCTCTTGTCATTGTTTCATTATTTGAAGGGGCCTCCGGCAATGATGGGTACACTGATGTCAAGAGGCAGTGAGAGAATTCATTGCTAGCATCTTTTTCCATACAGAACCACATGTCAAGCGATATATTTCTATGGTATAAGCAGAAATTATGAAGTCTGTACTTAATGGAAGTGATTTACTGAAGCAGACCTGAATTCAGAACGTCCTCTCTGCTCTAAATGATACACAACAGCATAATAACCTTTACACAAAAAGCACTTCTTTGCTACAGCTGATACAAATCCTAAAATAAATTTGCAGTGTGTCTACTTCCTGATTAATGGAAGCAGACATATTGTTAACATCCTGTGCTTTCAAATGATTTTATCTGCCATCTCTGCCATGGCAGTCATGTGACACAGGGGAGAGATCAAATTACAACTTGTGATTATACACAGATGAGGGGGAATTAAACAGGCCAAAACTCTCTAAATACATAAAGGGTAAATTTCTCTGTTTTCCTTCTGTCCTGTGCAATAGTTCAGGTCCATTTTAAGAGCATTGAAACTTCACTGTAATCTGTTAGAGGGTACCTGAGGTGAGATGGATATAGAGGCTGACATGTTTATTTCCTTTTAAATAATTCACATTGCCTGGCTGTCTTGCTGATCCTCTGCCTTTAATACTTTAAGCCATAGACCCTGAACAAGCATGCAGCAGATCAGATGCCGATAAATAATCTGTCCAGATTAGCTGCATGCTTGTTTCAGATGTGTGATTTAGACCCTACTGATCAGAAAGATCACCAGGACTGCCAGGTAACTGTAAAAGGAAATAAATATGGCACCGTCCACAGACCTCACACCTTGGGTTCCTTTTAAAGCACCCAGTCAAATACACAATATTTAAACAAAAAATTCTCTACATGGAAGGTTTGAAATTTACTGAACAAAAGATACCCATAAGGCTGTTGTGTGAACAGTCCTCAAAATCGTTGGTCGTAACTTTAAAAAAGGAGGAACCCATGGGTGCAGCATAAAATTCCTCCCCCCCCCCCCCAAAAAAAAACAATGGGGTTAGACTGTGTAAGTTACTGGAGGTGCCCAATCAGTAATGAGTATTCTATGAGATATTGTATTGTGAAAATAGGAAGAGAAGCGTGAAATTACCTCCTCAATGATTCACTGTTATCGATTTCAGATTCGTATTCAAAAAGTATTGCACATATAAGACAATGTATTTCACAGCCTGAAAGCTTCTTCCTCAGATCAATATAAGAGCCTTTAATAGTAGTATCTCAGAAGCTTTGAGCTCCAGAGATGCCACTATCAAAGGCACATATCTTGACCAGAGGAGGCAGCTTTCAGGAGGTAAGTTCACACTTATCGTCTTTTTTTCACTATACAATATCACATAGAGTACTCATTACTGATTGGGCATTTTCTGTAGCTTACAGTTTTTAATGCAATAATAGCTTGAGTTATAAATTCCATTCCATATTTTAAATGATTAAATTTCTATTTCATATTTTATATTGATATCTGTGTGTGGGTACTTACTTATTTTCTGTCTTTAAAGAGAACCCGAGGTCGGGTTCTAAGAATGATATCCGCACACAGAGGCTGGGTCTGCCTATGCAGCCCAGCCTCTGTTGCTATGTAGTGTCCCCCTGCCCCCCCCCCCCCTGCACTCTGCTATGCCCCCATAAATCAGAGCCGCGCTGTCAACACGCACCGTGTCGCAGCGGGCTGTGTTTACCTATGTAGTGTCACTCTCGCTACTCCCCCGCCTCCTGCATAGCTCCGGTCCCAGCCTTCTTCCCTTCCCTCCAATCAGCGGTGAGGGAAGGGACGCGGGCGGGGACCGGAGCTATGCAGGAGGTGGGGGGAGCAGCGAGAGTGACACTACATAGGTAAATTCAGCCCGCTGCGTTTCGACAGCGCGGCTGTGATTTATGGGGGCATAGCAGAGCGCAGGGGGGCCTGGGGGGACACTACATAGCAACAGAGGCTGGGCTGTATGGGCAGACCCAGCCTCTGTGTGGGGAAATCATTCTTAGAACCCCTCCTCGGGTTCTCTTTAAGTATCACCATCATGTTACATGCACTGTACAAAGGAAATCATCCAAATCTTTCACTGCCTCTGAACTTGTTCACAATCTAATGTCCCTAGACACACACAGTAGGGCCAATTTAGTCAGACCCCAGTTAATTACAATATATACATTGGCGTTACTCCGTATGATCTCTTGCAGAATCTGAAACTTTTAGATGAGATATAAGCCTTGTGAATAATAGATGAGCAGGTATGCTGAGAGAGCAGGAGCCTGTGTGCTCACTGCACATAACTGAGCTAGAAAATTGAGAATAGATTTATCTAAGACCTTTATTCCCCAGACCCTCTTTGTATAGTTCTTCTAATTTATACTTTATTGCACATGGGTAACGGGCAGTATATCTGTGTAGCATAAGAAATATTGATTTCTTCTAAAGAGAAACAATCAAAGTGTTTTTCATTCTTCAAATCAATTCAACATTAAGCGCAATAGCAGACAGTTTACTCTACTTTGTGTTTATTTTTGTGTTTTATTATTTCATATCTGTGAAGAGTTTCATGGGTTGTTTCATTTGGAATATAGGGAGTTAGGGGGTTTACTTGCAAAGCTCCAGTAAATTCTGTTTCACTTTTGTTTCGCTTTTGGCTATATCCTCTGCTGTTAAAATTGGAAAACCACTCTTGAAAGTGTGTCCTTAAATGCCTAGATCTAAAATGAGCATCTACTTTTTTTTTAGTTTTAGTGATTAAGTTTGTTGCCCTCCACTTCCTGTTTGGTCAACAGTTTACTGTCACTTTAAACGTTAGTATTAAAACAAACACTGCGCCACAATCTGTATATTGCACAAATATCTACTGTCCAACAAATACTGGGATCGCTGCAGAAAGTCCAATTTGGAATAAAACACTGTATAGAAGACTGCTGCGCTCTCCAGACCTGTAATAACACATAAACTCCACATAGGGTAATATTGTATGGACAATGCAATTCCTCCACACCACCAGTGACTTGTGCTCCCCAGATGAAAAAAACTTCAGTACTCCCGCATCCCCTTTCTCTAGATGCTCACCAGATATAGACCACCCCAGCTGTCAGGTGGATCTTAGGCAGCAATTAGTAAACAGCTCTCTTAACTCTGTAGGGGGAATAAAAGGAACTCCACATAGGGTAATACAGTTCAGGTAACAGAACAACTTATACAGCACTCTCATAAAACTCCACAGTGTCACCAGGTGAATGTGTCACTCCACACTGCAAGCCACACTCCTCACCAGATGCAGCCCACCTCTAGATTCAGGTGGAAAATACGTTTGATTTGTTTCCAATCAAGCCACGAATGATGCCTCTTTAAAGGTAATTCTTTTAATCCAGAATAAAAATCTCCATAAAAAGATAAAAAACAATAGAAAGCCACATAGCGTAATATTGTCATAAAAGATAGCCTCTGTGCGCTCAATGCATCTCACTTACGCGTCCAGAGTTTAGATCAGCGTGTCACAAAGTAAGCATGCCAATGCCCATCCGCGGTCCGGTGTGCTGCTTAGGTACCCGTGCTCTCAGCTGTCCGCGATGTCCCGCTCCGCTCCTTCCCCGGATCAAGGGTTTTCCGCCGTGCACCAGAGTGTAGACCGGCCGGTCCGCTTCCTAGTGTGCAATCGACGTCAGACGTAGCTCCGCCCTACGCACATTTCGTCCTCACGCCAGACTCATCAGGGGCTCCGCCTCCTGACGTCTGACGCCTTCCTAACATAGTGCATCCTCGTTGGTGATTGGTGGATCACCCGTATTAGCGAGATGGGCATTGTTAACAATTTCTGCACAATATACCATATGCAGTGCCACATTAAAAACAAAATATATGTATTATCCAAAACTTCATATTATAAACGTGCAAAAAATGGTGACATTAATCCTATCCTTACATTACTCAATATTGTGCCCTCTTGTAATTATAAAGGATATAAAGTACACTTGTTCCTAATGAATATACTGTGATACTACCATCTAGTGGTCTATTCAAATTATGCAAGTGCTATTTGCTGATTAAATGATGGAAATCTAATGTTTCTTTTAAGCCCATGCTCACCCTGATTCCTAGTGCTCACCAACCCTGTCAATAACCTACTAAAACATGGTGGCAGGGACCAACAGTTGCTTGTAAACTAATCAATGTAATTAATCATTGGAGATATGACAATTTAGATAAAATTCTATGTTCATTCCTTCTGGAGTCAAGGTTTTAAGATTAAAAATCCATTTTCCCTCAGCTTTGGATATTTCTTTTGTGAGGTTTGATCCTCTCCATTTTTTAATATATTTCTCTAAGGCCATGAACTTTAGTCCAGCAGGATCCCTATTGTGCTGTATCCTGAAATGGTTTGAAACACTATGACTCTCCAGGCCCTTCTTGATATTGTTGACGTGTTCTCTAATACGCTTAAACAATTCTCTAGTTGTGCGTCCTATATATTCCAGTCCACATGGACACCAAAGAATGTATACTACCCCTTTTGTCCTGCAGGTAATGCACTGCTTGATCTTAAAAGTCCTTCCAGTGTTTCTAGATATAATCTGGTTACCCCGCAATCCTTGTGCCTGTCTACAACCCAGACAGTTTCTACATGGGAAGAATCCCGTTTGTCCCAGCATGTCACCTCCTCCTATGTTGGGGGCTCTATGCAACTTGATACCAGAGTGGACTTAATTGTTGGAGCCCTTCTATAAATGAATTGAGGTTTGGTGGGCAAAACCTTTTTGAGAACTCCATCAGCCCTAATGATGTTCCAGTTCTTAGTAATTAATTTGTCTAAATCTTTGTGTTGCTGATTGAAGTCAAAGATAATGGAGTACTCTTTACTATCTTTAGTCCCTCCTGCCTTATTTAACAGGAGGTCCTGTCTGGACAGTTTGCCCACCTGTAATCTCTCTGTTCTTAGGATTTGTTCGTCAAGAGAAGGGTTATGACGAACAAATCCTAAGAACAAAGAGATTACAGGTGGGCAAACTGTCCAGACAAGACCTTCCACTGGAAGGACTTTTAAGATCAAGCAGTGCATTACCTGCAGGACAAAAGGGGTAGTATACATTCTTTGGTGTCCATGTGGACTGGAATATATAGGACGCACAACCAGAGAATTGTTTAAGCGTATTAGAGAACACGTCAACAATATCAAGAAGGGCCTGGAGAGTCATAGTGTTTCAAACCATTTCAGGATACAGCACAATAGGGATCCTGCTGGACTAAAGTTCATGGCCTTAGAGAAATATATTAAAAAATGGAGAGGATCAAACCTCACAAAAGAAATATCCAAAGCTGAGGGAAAATAGATTTTTAATCTTAAAACCTTGACTCCAGAAGGAATGAACATAGAATTTGATCTAAATTGTCATATCTCCAATGATTAATTACATCGATTAGTTTACAAGCAACTGTTGGTCCCTGCCGCCATGTTTTAGTAGGTTATTGACAGGGTTGGTGAGCACTAGGAATCAGGGTGAGCATGGGCTTAAAAGAAACATTAGATTTCCATCATTTAATCAGCAAATAGCACTTGCATAATTTGAATAGACCACTAGATGGTAGTATCACAGTATATTCATTAGGAACAAGTGTACTTTATATCTTTTATAATTACAAGAGGGCACAATATTGAGTAATGGAAGGATAGGATTAATGTCACCATTTTTTGCATGTTTATAATATGAAGTTTTGGATAATACATATATTTTGTTTTTAATATGGCACTGCATATGGTATATTGAGCAGAAATTGTTAACAATGCCCATCTCGCTAATACGGGTGATCCACCAATCACCAACGAGGATGCACTATGTTAGGAAGGCGTCAGACGTCAGGAGGCAGAGCCCCTGATGAGTCTCGCGTGAGGACGAAACGCGCGTAGGGCGGAGCTACGTCTGACATCGATTGCACACTAGGAAGCGGACCGGCCGGTCTACACTCTGGTGCACGGCGGAAAACCCTTGATCCGGGGAAGGAGCGGAGCGGGACATCGCGGACAGCTGAGAGCACGGGTACCTAAGCAGCACACCGGACCGCGGATGGGCATTGGCATGCTTACTTTGTGACACGCTGATCTAAACTCTGGACGCGTAAGTGAGATGCATTGAGCGCACAGAGGCTATCTTTTATGACAATATTACGCTATGTGGCTTTCTATTGTTTTTTATCTTTTTATGGAGATTTTTATTCTGGATTAAAAGAATTACCTTTAAAGAGGCATCATTCGTGGCTTGATTGGAAACAAATCAAACGTATTTTCCACCTGAATCTAGAGGTGGGCTGCATCTGGTGAGGAGTGTGGCTTGCAGTGTGGAGTGACACATTCACCTGGTGACACTGTGGAGTTTTATGAGAGTGCTGTATAAGTTGTTCTGTTACCTGAACTGTATTACCCTATGTGGAGTTCCTTTTATTCCCCCTACAGAGTTAAGAGAGCTGTTTACTAATTGCTGCCTAAGATCCACCTGACAGCTGGGGTGGTCTATATCTGGTGAGCATCTAGAGAAAGGGGATGCGGGAGTACTGAAGTTTTTTTCATCTGGGGAGCACAAGTCACTGGTGGTGTGGAGGAATTGCATTGTCCATACAATATTACCCTATGTGGAGTTTATGTGTTATTACAGGTCTGGAGAGCGCAGCAGTCTTCTATACAGTGTTTAAAACGTTAGTATACTAATTACAGATTAAAAAAAAAAACATTGTAAAGAAGTAATTCTTGCAAAAAAATTCCTTCAGCAGTATTTATATATGTAGCAACAAAGTTGATTTGTAGCAATGGAGTTGATTTGTAGGTGTCATAGCCATTATCTGGCATAACAGAAACACTAGGTTACTGACCAAGCTGGGAGAGGGGAGGAGGTGCAACAATGCAAATGGAGGGTTAAGTGAAGATATCCATCTATCTTCTTTACTCTCTCTCTACAAAAATGTTGTTAACGCTCTCCAATTCACCTCAGACACGTGGCAGTCTTCCCATGCAAATTAATTGTCTTTGGCTACTGATGTTGCTCTACAGATACCAGAACAAGCCTTCAGAATTTTTACTGCATTGGCTCCAGTGGGATTCATATTTGATGCCATCATCCAAAGTTGGAATATTTTGATCTGTTTGACAGAACATCCCTCAGACTGAGCTAAGGCATGAGCAACTGAGCAACACTGAACCCTATGACACTGTCACGATGTCTCCTTTAGCATATTTTGTCGGTTGCTGTGGGACTGCAACCAGGCAGTTATCTGCTTGCATTCAGTTGCACATTCGTAATAAGTCCCATTGTCATTTACAGTCACTCTGCAGTTCAGAGCAGTTCAGGATGCTGTCATAACTCTTCCCTTTGCTTGCTGCAGTTGAACTGCAGCCAGATATCCCTGGATTTCCTACATGCATGTCGTTGCATAGTATTGCATGTATTTATGAGAGTCTTTCAGCTGACAGCTTGTGATCAAGCTGGCTCAGGATTGCATAATTACCATTCAGCTGTGTGGGAATTTGCATGCCTGCATACATTGGCTGATTGCCGACATATGTCTGCCTCCCATTTCAGACCCCGCCCAACATAACGTTCAGCTCTCTGAGTTGTCGTTGGGTCTATGCTGTGAAAGTTGTTATTGTAAAAATGTATAATGCCTTGCTCTGTATTTTCATGTCTGCTGGACGTTTGCTGACCTGCGGGGGTCAGTAAAGTCCTCCTGATCCTGATAGTTCATATTCTGCCAGCACCACGTTGGTGACTGGTAGTATTCCTTCTAGCCTTGTTCTTGCCTTGTTCTTGAGGACGAACTATAGCAGCGGTTGCCATTAGTTTCGCTCCTACCTGTTAGTCTTGTCTATCTCAGTGTGAATGTTGCCATCGCTGAAACAGCAACTAGATTGGCTGAGCATTACGTCTGTCTGTCTGTTGTCTGTCTTGTTAATTGTCATTACTTGTGCTTTAGCTAGTGAGTTATTTGAGAGCTACATTTCATATATTGTGCATCAGCACGATATATATGTACTCTAGTCAGTCAGGATTGTATTATTTGTAATATTGTATATTGTATTGTGTACCGACCTTTGCCTGCCTCTCAACTACGAATCTGCCTAATCCTTACAATACGACTGACATCTGAATTAACGTGTATGACCCAAGTCTGTTACTGACTACGTCTGTTGTGTATTGTATCACTTAGCATCTAGCCTGATAGGCGGCCCAGAGCTGCAGTTGCTCTGGGCAATCTTGCTCCCTTATTCATTACTCCTGTGTCCATCTGTGGAGCCTCTTCCATTATCCAGCTACTTAGCCTTGTTGCGCTGGGTGGTCAGAAAGTATGACCCCCCCCCAGCATTACAGACACACATCTCATTTTGATCAGTCAATTTTTCCACTTGCATGTAGAAGGAGTTCCAATAGATTTTGAGTACTTTGCACGGATTGTGTAGTTAAGATCTCATACTACATGAGGGAATAAAATTGGCCAATAAATATTGGAAGTGTGTTTGCACGTTTACCAATCGTATCGAAATGGAATTACATGCAGCAATACAATATAGGTTCACTTTTTCTACTGCTAAAACTAGCTCATGGCCCATAAGTTTTTCATATCTTCTTAAGAGATTGGCTTTTTATGCTTGTACATTTTAGTTAGGGCATAGCATTGTCATGTTTTCTGTTTATTTCACTGTTACAATGACCTGGTCCTTTTTACCTCTAGTATCTTTGCTCTGCAAATACTTTCAGGTTACCTTGACAACTTTGGACTTAATGTGGTAATTGATATCTACTTGTAACAGATCTTTAATATGATATTAATTAGCTGAAATGACGACTTCACTGTAGACATTGTTATGAGTAAAGAGCACAGGTGGGAGGAAAAGGAACAAAATGTTTTCTCTTTCATGCCCCGTTGAATTATACAGTCTAGCGTAGACCACAGAAAGGCACAATGACATAAAATGCAAGTAAGATAACAAACTAATTATTTCAGAAAAAAGACTCAATATAAAGAAACATCTGGTCTTTCAGCCAATTTTTTTTCCACTGAACATTTCCCAGGCTCTCTTGAAATCACTTATGAATATGTGAATATTAAAATAAGAGTGTTCATTTAATTGGAAACACAAATGATATACCATACAGACAGTGTGTCACAATTTGCAACACTGGAAAATTAGAGTCAACATATTTACTGCTATAATTTTTTTTTATTTAAAAAAAAAAAAAAAAAACTTAAATTTGAGCTCACCAATAAAGTGATGATACAATTCTGTTCACTTTTGGCTATATCCTGTGCTGTTAAAACTGGACAACCACACTTGAAAGTAAGTCCTTAAATGCCTAGATATAAAATGAGCATTTACATTTTTTAAATAGAGACAAAAATGCTCTCCAGGTTACTGTAACAGACATGCAAGGAAGGAAGAAAGTGAGCCAGAGGCATCGCCACATTAACCACCACCCCTAAACTGCCAGTCCACACAAGCATGGCCACCCTCTACACTCACCCCCCCCCCCCCCCCTCCATACACACGAACACTGCTTTTGAACTGCCAGTCCCCTACGTATAATGGTGCTGCTCTTGCAATACTGCCATGCCATACTGCCATACTCCAAACTACAATGTTGCATCCTATATTGATAGTATAGTGATGATTAACACTAAGTATGTTTAACCACTTAACCCCCAAGGGGTTTTTACCCTAATGAATTTTCACCTGTCAGTGCTCCTGTCTTTTATTTGCCAAAAACTTTATTACTACTTATTAATACTTATCACAGCAAAATTATCTATACCTTGTTTTTTCACCACCTTTCTTTGGGCAATGGATTTCGCTAAGAATTATTTTATTCTAAATAAATTTTAACGAGAATAATAAGAAAAAAATGGAAAAAAAATTCATAATTTCTCAGTTTTCATCCACTATATTTTTAAAATGAAAGATGCTACCATAATTAAAACCCATAGATTTTATTTGCCCATTTGTCCCGGTTATTACACCATTTAAAATATGCCCCTATCATAATGTATGGCGACAATATATTATTGGAAATATAGGTGTACATTTTCTTTTTGTGTGTGTTCAGGCCATAATTACAAGCCCTTATGTGGTAAAATAACAGGAATATAATCACATAAAATGCATATCAAAAAAGCTGAGTCCCTAAGACTTTTTTTTGAAAGTGTTTGGGGGGGGGGGGTTCTTTTGAAAGTGGAACGGATTAATTTTATTATTCTATTAATTTTTAATTGTAAATGTAAGTGTGTGTGTGTAATCTTACTTTTTGCCCACTAGATGGAGCTGCAAACACTATCCTGTTTTACATTCAACCATCCTCTTACTACTTCCTGTATTATGAAAGGACATGGCTCCTGATCGGGGTCATATTCCTTCATTCCAGGCATTGCGATCGACTGGGTAGAGGAATGTTTGTTTCCCTTCCCCAACTCCGGATCTCCATGTCCTGATGGTACAAGTGGCTGGGGGTGCACGCCTTCACAGCGGCCGGGGGCGAGCGACACATTAAACAGTCCTGGAACCATTAAGAGGCTCTAACAGGACGTTTTAATGCGGCAGCTTCTCTAGAACTGGTTAATATAGTAGCATTTCAAAGAAAAATAGAGTATATTTACTTTGTACAGCGCCACAGAATATGTTAGTGCTTTATAAATTAATAATAATATAGCTTCAACAGGATATCTTGTTGCATTCTGAAAGTCTAATGTGTGATAGAGTTGTCGGTGCAGTTCTTTTGAATATTCGTTAATAACATAGTTACATAATTATTTGGGTTGAAAAAAGACATACGTCTTCAACCCGAAATACGTTCAACCCAAAATAAGGTATAGCTTATTTACAGTGACTTTTCTGGTTGCTGTGTTCTTTAAACTAATATTTTGACTTAGTTGCAAATTCACAATACTGCATCTCACTGATCATTTAGTATAAAGTACCAGTGGCGCACGGAAGGGGGGGTTCCGGGTGTCTGAAACACCCCCCCTGCACCGAGACCGGAAGTGGGGCTGCCGTTTGTGTGTGCGGTGGATAGTCCCATCTGACTGGCAGCACGAGTGGGGGCACCCGAGGCCTCACGCTGCAGGGGGCCTCGCTTGCTGCTGGCGGCGGGGAGCGGGCGTACGGGCACTAGCGCTGCGGGGAGAAGACTTTCCACTTACCTTCCTCGATCCTGCCAGCTTCTATCTACATCCTGTCCCGGCCGGCGTCTGTCGTTATGGTAACAGCGCCCCCTGTGATGACGTAACCGCATGTCATCACAAGGGGAGCTCTTACCGATGCGACGCTCGCCGGGAGAGGATGAAGATAGAAGCTGCGTGCAGGATGAAGACAGGTAAGTGGAAACTCCTCTCTTCCCGCTCCCCCCGCCTAACCTAACTAATGTATACTGGGCATATACCTATATAATTTATACTGGGGGACATATACTTATCTAATCTGTACTGGGGGCATAAACCTATCTAACTTATACTGGGGGCATATACCTATCTAATCTATACTGGGGGACATTTACCTATCTAATCTATACTGGGGGACATTTACCTATCTAATCTATACTGGGCATATACCTATCTAATCTATACTGGAGGCATATACCTACCTAACCTATACTGGGGGCATATACCTATCTAATCTATACTTGGGGCATATACCTGTCTAATCTATACTGGGCATATACCGATCTAATCTATACTGGGGGACATTTACCTATCTAATCTATACTGGGCATATACCTATCTAATCTATACTGGGCATTTACCTATCTAATCTATACTGGGGGACATTTACCTATCTAATCTATACTGGGCATATACCTATCTAATCTATACTGGGCATATACCTATCTAATCTATACTGGGGGCATATACCTGTCTAATCTATACTGCGGACATATACCTATCTAATCTATACTGGGGGCATATACCTATCTAATCTATACTGGGCATATACCTATCTAATCTATACTGGGGGGCATATACCTATCTAATCTATACTGGGGGGCATATACCAATCTAATCTATACTGGGGGCATATACCTATAGCCTATACTGAGGGCATATACCTATCTAACCTATACTGGGGGCATATACCTATGTAACCTATACTGGGGGGCATATACCTATCTAATCTATACTGGGCATATACTTATCTAATCTATACAGGGGGACATATACCTGTCTAATCTATACTGCGGACATATACCTGTCTAATCTATACTGCGGACATATACCTATCTAATCTATACTGGGGGCATATACCTATCTAATCTATACTGGGGGCATATACCTATCTAATCTATACTGGGGGCATATACTTATCTAACCTATACTGGGTGCAACTATATGGGCTACCTATTCTGGGAGGGACCTATAGCTGGCAACCTATACTGCGGGCACCTATACCTGTCTCTACGTTGGGGGCACATTTTACACCCTCACCCCGGATGCAATTTAGCCTAGAAACTGCTAGTATTTGGCTCCACCCACACCATGTTTTGGCCACGCCCACACGCCGCTTTCAGGAAACCCCCCCTTGGAAATCCTGGATTTGCCCCTGAGTACAGTATAAAAAGAGTGACTTTTCAGACTGCCTCATTTATTAAAAGTGGCACTCAGCTGTAAAAATGTCATCTTTTCAGCTTGTTCAGCAATGTTCCCTTTTTATCTGTACTTTCATAAAGTGGCAATCAAACCTGATAAGAGCTCATAAAGAACCCTACGATGTGGTGAGTGAAGCAGGAAAATTGTAGAGGGCAGTGGTGTTGGTTGGAGCCTTTATCAGCACTAGCCAATAATGTTTTGCAGAAAGGACTTGCAGTGCAGGAGTAGAGGAGCTGTACACACACTATGGTTCTCAGCTGAGGGTCACATTTACCAAGAACCTAGGGCAGCCCCCGGATCCCAAACACCCCTCTTTGTGAGAGATCTGGACTGCTGGTGGATTGCCTCTTTCGAGCCCTGACTGATTCCATTTATCTCCCTCCTTGCTAATCCTGCTACATGCTGCTCTAATGTGCACCAAATGTCTCCCTCCCGCCTGCAGGCTAGTGATGCATCTGTAAAGCCTCAGTAACAAACTGTTGCCCAAGAGATCAAATCCCGACCCCTTTCTGGCAACATGCCTTGTACATGTGTACAAGGCTTAACAGCTCATCACTTTTAAAGGGAAATGAATGGATATTCACTTTACATCTTTACTTAAAGACTACTGTTGCTGTGGTTGTCCACTTTTGAAAAAATTTTCATCAGGGGAAAAAACCTGATTCCACTTAAATATAGCATTATAATAATTGCAATCAGAAAATCAAAATGAAAATGTAACTAAGCCCTTAAAGCCAACCTAATCTCAGAACTTCCTCTCTGCTTTAAAAGATAAGCATCAGCATAATAACCTTCAAAGAAAAACATTTCTTTGTTACAACTTAAAGGGAAGCTTTAGTAAAAAGAAAAATGAGTTTAATCACATGGGGCTTCTACCAGCCCCCTGCAGCCATCCTGTGCCCTCGCAGTCTTGATCTGGACTTCCTGTCCCCCGCCGGCAGCTACTTTCACTTTTGACGACAGGCCCGACAGGCCTGGCCACGCGTCTGCTTCTATGCGTTCCTTTCCGCAATAGCACCCTCTATACTTTCGGCCTGTCACTGAAAGTCAAAGTAGCTGCCAGCGGGGACAGGAGGATCCGAAAGAGACTACGAGGGCACAGGATGGCTGTAGGGGGCTTGTAGAAGCCCCAGGTGATTAAAACTCTTTTTTTTTCTTAAGCTTTCCTTTAAGTTGTAACGAAAAAATGTTTTTTTCTCTTTTTTTTACTTAAAGGGATTCTATCAAACCATGAGTTCTAAAATGACAACGTACAAATAATGTCTAAGTAGCTGTGTAAACATTTTCCTACTTTTCATATTAAATATCAGAGGCAAAAGCTTTAATTCATTGTGTGTAGATTTTAGCTACATTTGGAATGTCCCATTTGCAGAGGTATGAATCTGTAAGAATCTCTGCAACCTGACATGCTAAGAACAGTGTAATATTGAAGCAGATTACCTGACAGGCTTTTGTTTACATATATCAGGTTTCACACACACAAAAGATGTTTATGTTGCACATAAGATACATTTCCTCTGCTCTTTGTGAGAGAAAGCTCTGCCTGTCTCTGCCTGAGCTCTCTGCACACATGTAGTTAATGATGCACTGTGAAGGGAAACACCCCTCCCCTCATGGTTGAGTATGCCGTCAGAACTTGCGTCAGAAAAGCGTGAAAGGGATTATATAACAATAAACAGAGAGATAAGGATTCAGATGTATACACCAACACTTAGCAGCACTTCCCAAACATTTCCTAACTCAATTGAAAATAACATGTCAATCGATAGTGTCCCTTTAAGTGTCACGAAATCTTACAAAAAAAAACAACCCTGCAGTGTTTACTTCTTGGTATCCTTTGAGCACAGAAATGGTTAACCTCCAGTGTTGACATATTAGCCCAGAACAAGGACACATCTCAGCACAGTTCAGACACAGCTGACAGCCAAGATTACACTTTCTGATTACTTGCTGATAAGGCCTTATTAGACAGGCTAATCTCTCTAAAGCAGGTATGTCAAACCGGTCCTACAAGGGCCGAGATCCTCACACATTTTTGATACAGCTCAAATAAATTGATGGGTCTGAATCAGTAAAGGTGTGGCCCATCAGGTACAACACATTCCTTTCTTTCTCAGTCCATCCTAAACACTGACATGGATCTGGCCCTCCAGGCCTGGAGTTTGACACATGTGCTCTAAAGACACACACAGCAAATTTCTCAGCAACTATATGTGTTTTCCTTGTCTGCTGTGCAAACATTTAGGTCCACTTTAATTGTATCTTGAAGTTTAAATTATGTACTTAACCTCTGATCTTCTCTAATAAAAACAAGATCAAACAATTACATTCAGTCATTACTTTATCAACTCATATTATTACAAATAGGCTTTTTTTCATTTGGGTACTATTTTTATTCATTCTAATAGCTGACTTCCTTTTTCCACAGGTGTCCTATGTAAAAGCTATTGATATTTGGATGGCTGTTTGTCTGCTTTTTGTCTTCTCTGCTTTATTGGAATATGCGGCTGTCAATTTCGTATCAAGGCAGCATAAGGAACTTCTCAGATTCCGCCGCAAAAGAAAGAAGGAAAAGGTACTGTACTGTTGATAACTGTTGTTTACAATTACAAATATTAATAAAGCAAACCTGAAGTCAGTTTGAAAAAAAAGTTAGTTTCCAACTTAGAACTACCCCACACCGATTGGCGTGAATGGCCTTCTATGGGGCTAGCAGGAGACCGTGCGCACCGTGGCACGCGCATCTCCACTACGAAGCAGAGATCGCCACTCTGAGACTGTTAGACAGTGAAACCGCTGTCTAATGTACTGAGGACGGCTGTGTGACACGGCTGTCCCCCTGGGGGACACAGAAGCGATTGGCAGTGATAGGCTGAAGCCAATCGCTGTGATAGGCTGAAAGGGGGAGGGAGGGAAAAATAAAGAAAAAATAGGCATTTTTAGTAAAAAAAAAAATAAGAAAAATATTTGTAAAAAAAAAAAACATTGGGGGAGCAATCAGACCCCACCAACAGAGAGCTCTGTTGGTGAGGAGAAAAAGGGGGGGGGGGAGGGAATCACTTGTGTTCTCTGTTGTGCAGCCCTGCAGCGAGGCCTTAAAGCTGCAGTGGCCCAATTTATGAAAAATGGCCTGGTCTTTAGGGGGGATTAACACCACGGTCTTCAAGTGGGTGATAAAAAATGGTGGATACGCAATAGAGGTATGAGGAAAAATGGGGGACAGGTAATACTGATAGTAGAATATTGGTAATTTACTGTTATTCTAATACTCCATAATATGGTTATTTTACCAACATACTTGCATCGCCCTTTGTATCCTAATTCTTACACAATACCTTCCCTAACTATGCCTAACACTGATCAGCGTCCCTGCAGGGTTTTGCTTTATATTGGAACTCCACTGCTGTTATTTTGCTTTGGCACCCACTATTTTCTTTGGGCATAGAGTTTTGTTAAAACTCCACCACGGCTATTTTGCTTGTGTTATTTTTCAGCCACCTCAACCTAAATGTCTGGTTTCAGGCTGTAATTGATCATTTAACCATGAGTGCCTATGGTGGAGCCCAAAAACACCTGGCCGCAGTTGTGCCCAAATTTCCCACTTCCTCTGGATGGTCCAGAGGCTACCTAGATCCCTGCCCCTACAGACCACTGTTCCGGCACAAGGTCCCGCTATACTTATTCAACAGAATGTGTAGAATAGCTTTCTCCTGGCTGCAAGCATGGTCATGGATGAGTGCATCTGGACTGGATATGCACGATTACGGTCCACGCATGCCCAGAAGAACAAAGCACTTGTGCACAGACAAAAAAGCCATGCACGAGTGGCTTCATTCTACCTTACTCACGCATTCCAGATGCACATCCAGAAGAGGAACAGAGGGACTCTAGGCTAGAACAGCAGGCCCTATGAGGAGGATTCTGGAAGCTTCTTACCATCTAAAGATTTACAACTACTGTGGTAAGTATAGGAGATAGCAGAGGCAGATGACTTTAACAAAAAAATATGGTAAAGTTGGTTTCACATCTTTGAACTTAAAGCAAACCTAAAGTGAGGAGGGTGAAAATGTTACACTCAACCCAAGCTGTATCATAGACTGTAATATTGCAAAAGAAATTGTATTTATTTATTTATTGTTTTTGCAATATAATTTTAATGCACAATTTTTATAAGTTTATTTCTTTAAAATGATTTATTTAAAATAAAGAGTGTGGCCTAAGGTTTTAATAAAAAAAAGCACCAAGGGGAAACCATGGCACGCAGTACATTTTCACCTACCACATACTGCAGTGCTGTTGACCTGGAAAAAGCATCTTGACGCAGGCAATGAAATATGAATCACAGAAGGATTTAGACTCTGCCCATAGGCAGCTCTGTAACATCTGAGTGTGCTGCTTCACAAGGCTGATGAGTACATTGATCTACCACATGAAATGCTAACCTGGACATATACTATAGGCAGTGGTAGGCAGTATAATCATTATTATAGATGTTCTACACCCTAAATGGGAAGAAATATATCACAGAGCTTAGCATGAACAATACCAGCTAACTTGAATGCTTATACCATGAAACTGATTTTGCAGGATTGTGGGATTGAGCCAGCTATGCAGAAGGGGTCAATGTTTGATTTAAGGGGGTGATCATATCACACCTAAATAGAGGATAGATTATAGACTCTATAAGTTAGATGACTAGTTCCATCAATTATGAAACATGAAACATATGTTTATTATAAGAAGGTGTATATATACAGTATATATATATATATATATATATATATATATATATATATATATATATATATATATATATATATATATATATATATATATATATATATAGATAGATAGATACGAGTGCTTCTTCCATCCAATAACGTATTCAGCTGTACCATTCAAAGTGTCAATTGCCATCTGTATTAACTCACAGTACTACCTGAATGGAGGAAACACCCGAAAATGTAAATAGGTGTTTTAAAGATGCACACTGATGCAAATGCGTTCCTGAAGAAACTTATGAATATCACTGTATGTGCTAACAATATCCTTCTTACCTTCTAACAATTACAAAGTTAATATAACCTTCCTAAATATGATTTCTGTAAATGCCTACATACCATCTACAATCCTGAACAAGAGAACCATATGCACTCATTGTTCTCTGCAGGGTACAAAACCTATTCCAAGGCCTTACAATCTTTGGTATTCTATTTCTTATTACATCATACAGAAATAACCTCCCAGACAAGATCTTTCACAACAGAAAGCCTGGAAAAGAGTATTATATACACATTCTGTCGCCTACAGTGTACGTTGTGCAAGGAGACTAGCGCTGAATGTTGTGAGAATTAAAATGATCATTCAATCATGGCAAACGAGAGATTATCTTTATCTATGTATAAGCTTGCCCTATAAACCAAGAGAAAGTTCCACAGCATACAGTGCATCATCTAAACATCTGATTCCTGTTTTGTGGTAACATCACTTCTTCCTCAGAGGCTTGACATAAATAGAACTCACAGTCCCGTACTATTTTGTAGCTCCAAATGGTATCAACATGAGAACATTTGCATTGTATTTTTTCCAGCCAAAAATCATTTAATTTGTGGGGGATATATAGTGCAAAGTTATCTGTATTGATACCAACTAATTTGCTCAGTTCCAGATAGGAAGAGATCAGTGCTGGACTGTGCTGATTAGGGTGCCTACTGTTCCCATCCAGTCCACAAGGATTGGCGTGTGACTCAATAGTGTGTTACAAAGGATCCACCCTGCCACCCTTTATAACTCTAATCCCTATCCTAGCTGCCCCAATGGTGTTTGGGTGGCAATTGCTGTCAATGTTTTTTACTCTTAAAAGTGCCTTAGTTGCAGAGATTTTCTTTTATATCCAGTCCTGTTAACAGCTGGTTTCAAGAATACGAAGCAAAACTTTACCAGTAAATCTGCAATAGTCGCTGGCAGAACTATCTTCCAATGCAAAGTCAGAACATCTATCAACTGATAAAAAACACAATTACAAAGCAAAGATGTGACCTTCCTCAAGGCATAGCACTGATGATTGTGCTACCATGCATCTGTACTCTTCTGCACTTAAAGTGAAGCTCCACATTTACCATCAAAAAACAATCCTAACCAGAGTTGATATATGTGTATATGTGTATATATATATATATATGTGTATATGTGTATATGTATATATATATATATATATATATATATATATATATATATATATATATATATATATATATATAACAAACAGCGTTACACAGGCATACCTATATACGGACCGGATTGTTCAGTGTTCTGGAATAATCATACCTCAAGACTGTCAGAGACAAAAAAGAGGGTTCTTTTTCAGAGAAAGCATATTTGAGGCAAATAGACATGCCACCTCCACACCTCAAGCCACTCATTCTTCACATCTCCAGCCAGGCAGATCATTAAGGATTCGTAAGCTCAAGATATATTTTCATTTTTCAAAATACACTGGTCCCTTCATTCATCCACCAGGAGCTGCCCCAGGCTGCTAATGCAGTTACATGCAGCTCCCTCGAAATTCCACAAAAGTTTAATTATTTTTTTAGATAAAAAACAGTCTCCCCCCTCCCCAATACTTATTAACCTTTATCCACCATGTAGGCTGTTATTCTTCAGGAGCATGGGGCTCTACCTCCTGAGCAATGTTGACCTGCTTGATCCAGAAATTCAGTGGTTACTCTTAAAAACAGTAACAGAAAATTATGCTGTCCTTTTGCAAGACTCCCTAGTTCTAATATTAGAGTTCATCCTTACTTCCATTAGAAGGATTTAGGGATTTAGTACAGGTGGGATCTGGAAGATCCCTTCAGTATTAATTGACCTTTCTCTCCCAAGTAAAGAGGTTCATATAGTTTTACAGTATGCCCCCTTCCAATTTATCATAAAGTGTTAAAAAAATTAAATAAAAAAATATTTTAATAAAATAAGCTTAAAAAATTATTAATAAAATCTATTTTACTTAAAACCCTTTCTTCTATTCTATCTGTAATAATCAGTATTAGCCTGTATATTTTTTATCATCTATAAACTTTTGTTTTCTGATCTGTATACATCTGTCTTCTTCTGTATACTTCCATTTTCTTCAGTAATTTCCTTTTTTCATCTCTGCATTTCTTCCCTTTTCTGTTAGGGTGCATACACATGCCCAGTTTTGATTGGCCAATCTCTGGCCAAATGTACTGCCGTCATGTCGTGTAAGGGCCAATAGATTTTGAACACTATGAACAGATTGTGTATGTGATCTCTCATACTACATGGAAGTGGTAAAATTGGCTCATCATTAGCCAATCAGAATTGGATGTGTACACCAGGCTTAAGTCTTTTGTCATCATCTTTGATGCCCTACTCTGTACACTCCCTGCATCTTGTGTCAAGGATGACTAGGTGCCCAATTATCACTTTATTTGAATTTTCTACTGGATCTTCTCATTGGTCATGGAATCCTTATTCATAAATCCCTTTCATTAGGCTTTATTAACAAAGAGGGGAAAAAAGTAAAAACAGAACAGACATGATTTTAACTAGTTCACCACTATGGTTTTTTTTTCCCTTATGGACCAGAGCAATTTTCACATTTCAGCTCTCCTCTCTTTCATTTGTCAATAACTTTATCACTACTTACCACAATGAAATGATCTATATCTTGTTTTGTTTTTTGGCCACTAATTGGGCTTTCTTTTGGTGGTATGTTTTGCTAAGAATTCTTTTATTCTAAATGCATTTTAAGGGGAATAATAAAACAATGAAAAAAGATATAAGACCCACACATTGAATTTGCCCATTTGTCTCAGTTATTACAAAGTTTAAAATATGTTCCAGGTACCATGTAGGGTGACAATATTTTATTTGGAAATAGAGGTGTATTTTTATCAGTTTTGCATCCATCAATAATTATAAAGCCCTTATTTGCAAAAATAACAGTATTATATAATATACCTTCATGACATACATATTAAAAAAAAGTTGGGTCCCCCAAGGTTTAAATCATTATTTATGTATTTTATGTCACTTTTTTTTTATACACGTGTTTTATTTTGGTAACTATGGGAGGGGAGGTAAGGGGTTAATTAATGGAAATGTATGTATTTTTATTTAATATTTTTATTTATTTTATGTATGTAAGTGTGATTTTAGTATTTGGCCACTAAATGACCCCCGGTAGTATTGCGTGTTCCATTTTCTCAATGACCACCAGCATCTCTTTGATGTCAGTGACCATTGATCACAGGCACTTTGATTGGTGAATGGGAACAGCGTTCCTATTCACTGATCAGTATACTAACGAGCAGCGACAAGAGCGCGCATGGGACCATGCACTGGTCCGTGCGGTGGGGGATCACTGGGAAGTATGTATATCTACACTCCTGGGACTTTAGATGAAGTCCTGAGAGGCATAGATATACTACCTTGGGATGCATAACTAGACAATACATGTCAGTTGTCTTCATAAGGATTGGTAAATAAAATAGTAATACTAATAACAATACTAATGTAATTTATGACTTTATGACTGAAGTTACATATAATGACTTAGAAATGAAGATAGTCAAAAAGCAAGCAAAAAGAAAAAAAAGGATTAAAAAAAAAAAACAGAAAATCAAAAAGCAAACACAAAGTATTATTTAAAAAAAAATACTTCAGCGGAAATCCAAGGATGCAGCCGGTGGGAGATTTGAACGGAGGGGATGCATTCCTTCTTTTTAGGTGAGTATGTAACTCCAAACCCCCCCCCCCCCATTTCCCCCGTGGTTACAGATGTCTTTAAAGTGGTTTGACTAAAAGAACTTGCAAAGAAAACAACAACAATAATGGCAGTTTACAAAAACACAGGTCAACAAGAAAGATTATTTTTGTATGTCACTTTTTTTTTTTGCATCTTCAACAGTGATTGCAGAACATATATGGTGCCTGTGCGTCTCTTCTTATGTTATGAAATGCTGTTTGTTCAAATAGAAATATATATTAAATCTTAGTGGATTTGCCTTTAAAATCAGAAAGCGCCTGGGGGGCTTGCTATGAGCAATATCATTTGCAAATCAAAATAAATATAATACAGATACAATGAGCGTGTAATTTTAAAGAGAAATGTTTTTGCATTACTCAGATTAAAAAAGCAAATAATTATAAACATGAAATGAATAAAACAACATTGCCTTAAAGGAACTGTCATTTCTGCATTTATGTACACAGTGCATATTTAACTAAGTAGAAAATCTAAATGACATGTTGTTTTCTCCTCCAGCTTGTGTGCTTCTGGTGTTAGTCTGTGCAAACATTCAAACATTCAGCTCCTGTTTTTTTCCACTGCCAGCCTACATTTCTTTATTGAAAGAGAATAGCAGTGAATTGGGGACAGTCTAGCAAGAGGGGGTATACACTGCAGTAGTAGTGTAAAAAATGGTAAATACTTATTAACAATACATGAGTATAATGACATAAACAATATTATAAATTATGAACACCTAGCAGATTGCGCTCAGTGCCCTATAAGAGTAGAACTAGAGTCTAGCAACACCTTATTGATTATATTTTCATGGCCCTTCCTCACCTGCCTTTCACCCAAAGTAATGTCATCCGTGTAAAAATCTAAATGTTTCCCTGACCCTCTCGCCCTACTCCTTTCCATTCACAGTAGCTATTGAGGAAACGGACATTTTGCATAATAATGTAATATCCAGATTATTTTCTAAGTACACACTGCAATTCTGACGGTTCCATAACATTTTTGCAAAACATGCAAACACATCCTTATTCTTTACTTAGTGATTTCCAAAAGCATTATCCCCTTTTAAACGGATCTGTAAAGTAGTAATCATACTGATTATTGTTTTAGAAATAGCACAAATACAGAAGGAAAAGCTTTTCTGGGAGCACCTAGTCACTCTTTTTATTTTATATATTTCCTTTTCCAAGACATTTTTTTTAGACAGGTCTTGGATCTGCAGGAAAGTGCTGTCATGCCTGCTGAAACAACTGAACTTTTATGGTGATTAGCTGATCACCTTATTGATAAATATGTCCTAAACCCAAATGTGTTGGACTTGATTTAAAAAGATGATTTATTACAATCTGCAATTCCTCATCTTTGTGGAACTGTGTTAACTGACCTGGATGCATCCTGTGTGCACCAGTATATGTCTGTAATGTGCAGAGATTGCATGTTACTACTACGGTTATCTCCATGTTAGGTACATATGTCCAGCGTGCTCCTGGTACACATGTTCATGTTCATAACTGATTCTGAACATCACAGTGCTGGGTGATGCTTACCTGAGGAAAATGTATGCGTGCTTTAACACCAAGTTTTAACCCTAGCAAGTCTGGCTCTGCAAATCTGGCTCAATTGGCTATTCATGAGGCAATGCTCATGCAAATATGCATTTGCTTTCGCACGCCAAACTATGCAGGGTCAAAAAACGAATACCGCAAAGCGGTCGCCCTGCGGGAATTAGTTTATGCCACATTAACACTATCCAGGAGCGCCACGGGGAGGCTTCCCAATGCCCACACACAGTGCTGGGTGAGCAGGACACTTACATCATCATGGAATTATTGTGCAACAGTTCTGTATTACTATGCCTGGTGATGTTTATTTTTAAACCCAGTGCATATACATGCATGCATAGATCAGTGGTGCATGAAAAGTGTGACATGTTCCTCCCCATCCCCTACCTAGGAAATGCTTATCCACCATGCAGATCCAATGACTGAAATTGGATGGTGCTAGCATGATGTTTTGCTCCTTACCAAAACCAGCCTACATGTGTTTTTTATTTAATTTTTTATTGATGCATCAAACTATATTACACTTGTCAATAATCCAGCTGAATTAGCCGATCACATTGCCTCAAATTATATAAACCTAAATGGCTTTTATCAAAGGAGGGGGTGAGAGATTCACTTTCAAAGACGGTGATATAAAATCCTTTTTGGGTAGTGGGAGTTCCCAATATTAGGAGGCCTTGCACTGTGAGAGGCTGTGCTTATCATGTGATGTGTCTCATGGCTGGGTCACATGATACTATGTCTGCTACAAAGAGTTATGGATGGTATAGAGGAGTGGGCTTTGGAGTGTGGTGGTTGGGAGAATTTACTCCATTGGTGATGTATCCAATACAAAAGTGGTCTTTATGTGTATTGTGTTTGGGACAGGTCATAGTTTCCCTTTAGTTTTATTCTTATTCTGTTTGTGATTGATCCGTTTTAGTAGCCACTAGCCATGGTGAGGCTGAATATTGGATCAGTGATTTCTACTATAAATAAAAGCTTTAGGTTACCACTAATTTTATTATTATTTATAGAGAGCCAACATATTCCGTAGCCCTATACAACGTGCACAACATACAACAATGGAGAACATAGATACATGAGCAGTGCAACATACTGTACTATCAGGACAACACGTGACACAAGTACACATACATACTATTTATGTGTAGTTTGAATAACATCTCCAATACTGATAGATGTTAATTTGATAAATTACACAGAAAAGGAAACAAAAGGGGGCGGGGAGGGGTCCCTGCCCTTGTGAGTTTACAATCTAGATGGTATTTGGGTTGAGACACTGGGGGAGTAGAAAAATGGGGTTTGCAGATGAGGCAGTGAGCTTTAATTTCTAGCTATAGCAAATTAAGAGTATGGTACATTTGGAAGTTTCCAGGCTTGAAGCATGATGGATAGGCTGTAGGAGAAAGTTCCAAAGGAAATGTGACACTCGTGAGAAATGCCGGATGGTCTAGCATGAAAGGAGATGACCAAGCTGGATAACAAGAGGGTCTCTTGGGAGGAGCGACATTTCCAGGATGGATAATATCTAGAGATTAATAAGGAAATGTATGGAGGGGATAGCCTATGTAGAGTTTTATATGATAGTGTTAGGAGTTTGAACAGAATCCTTTGTGTGATTGGTAGCCAACGGAGGGATTGGCAGAGAGGTGCAGCATCAGAAGAGCAGGAGGGATGGTGGTTGGTGGATGAGATGAGCAGCAGACTTCAGTAGGTACTGAAAAGGTGCCAGTCTGTTTTTTGGTAGGCCACAGGGTGTCACAGTAATCAAGATGGGAAATGATTAGAGCAGGTACAAACATTTTAGTTACCTCTTGTGTAAGGAAGGGACACATTCTGGAGATATTTATGAGATGGAGTAGCAGAAGGTCGTTAATGTGTTAACATGTGGTTGAAATGAGAGCTCAGCATCCAGAGTTACCCAAGGTACTAATCCCTCTATGGTGCACCTTGAGTAAGGGCACATTGGCCAAAACAGTACACTGTTGCTGAATAAACAGCCGATGATTGATACCTTTAATTACATCTGAAAACAGATTTTATTTTGTCTTTGTATGACTTATAAAGATTACTACTACAGGCAGTGCTTGTCCATATAGTGTTGTGAGAATGTATCCCAGAGATACACTGAGGGTAGCTATGGGATAATCGGGATTTGTTTATTGCAGTATAGCCTTAAAAAAAAAAGAGCAACCTTTTATAGTCAGGATTATTATTATTCCCTTCTTTACCCCAATGTAACATTGTTTAGGTACATTATTATTGCTGTTCTTATTATTAATGAAGCTTCGTGCATCGGATGTGTAGTTTTCTTATAGCGCAGTTTTATAAAGCATCTCTGTTTACACATCCATAACCATTTGAAAGATCACCCTTCCACCTTTACTTATAAACAAAGGGTCATGACACAAAAGTGAGATTGGAAAAGCACACTGCATTTTTCCTTCTGCACAAAGCTGTCAAGAAATTGATTTGTCTTTAAAAGACTGACAGTTTGTCCTTGAAAATAATCACTAGAAAAATCTTGACACCTACTCCCTATATGACAAAGGGATCGTAGCAAGATGTTATCAACTATCCAGACATAGATATGTGATAACAAAAATACCATTATCCTAAGAAAGCTGTAAATGATAGACAACTTTTTTCTAAATGATCATAAAACACTGAACATAATTCCATCATCTTATAATGCCAGGAACAAAACCAATAGAAGAAATTATTTTATTCTAACATTTTGAGAATTATTAAGATCATCATTTGTATTCTTGCCCACCTAGTCTTTTATATCAAACTCCAAATCGAGTGCACAGCCAGCCCATAATTGTAAAACTAATGCTAAATGGAGTCCCTGGGTGAGTGTAAACATTTAAGCAAGGTTGTTAGATGTTTCATTGGGTGGTTGTCTGATGTAGAATGCATAAATGAACAGCGAACCTGGAACATGAAAATATGAACATGCTTCTCAACTCTGCTGAGTGTGGAGGTTTATTATTACTATGGAGGGGAGAGGCAGACACCACTTGCTGTAAGTATGGCTCTAACGTGACTCTGTTCAGGTTTTAGAAGAATCAGAGTCATTTATTTTGCCAAGCATGACTGGGTCCTACCTGGAATTGGGTTTGGCACAATACATAGCTCAAGAAAGGCTAGAGATCGATAAATAGATTGATAGATAGATAGATAGATAGGTGATTTACAAAAGCAATAAAAGACAACATACATGAAATAATAATACATAATTAAAACACCATCCTGAACCTGCACGTATTCCAGGTGATCAAGGGGAGGGTGAAAAACCTTACAAAGCCTGGGCCAATTAGCCTTAAAAGGGAAAAAAAATTAACAACTCCAGATGGCAGTCAGACAAATCCCTGGATCAACTCTGCTGGGAATTACCTAGTTATTATAGCTGTGGAGGCCCTTCAATGCAAGGAAAGCATCCAAGCTCTCATTAAATAAATATATAGAGTTTCCCATAACTACTTCCTGAGGTAAGATGTTCCAGATAACAACTTAAAGTGGACCCAAATTAAAAATACAAGATTTCAGATATAAAATCTATTTTCTAAATTATAATAATAAATAGCAGCCTTTTTTCAGCTGCATGATGACAAATATAAAATATTTTACATTTATTGGAGGAACCCCTCCCTTCCTTTCATATTGCCGGGACAAACTCCGCCAAACTGGTGAAGTAGGTGGTGTCCGGCAATGGGGGAATTGAAAATGGCTGCCCCCAGTATAATCCTAGTTATGAAAAGAGAAGGGTGAAAAGCATGCACTGAAATGCTCATAGGCTTGAAGGAGTGTTTATTTATCTTTGTATGTGTCAGAGTGGTGCAACTAAATATTTTTAATTTAAAAAAATGTTTGGTTTGGGTCCGCTTTAATTCCAACCAAATGTCTAAGTAACATGCTGCTATTTAAAAAAAGGGAAAGAAAGGGGGAAAAAAAGCCAGAACATGTGCACTGTGATGAGAAGGAGATATTTTATGAGGCTTGGAGAGCAATGAGAACGGAACTGTTAAGGCCCTGTTCACAGTGTTCAGTTGCATTGCAGAATAATTCTGCACGCCAACTCACTGTCCATACAATTCTATGGGCCAGTTCACAGTACTGCCTTATAACTGACCGCATTATTCTTACTCGTTGAATGCAGGCTTTGTATTACAGTCTATCTCCATTGCAGTTCACACTCATTATAACATGTGTGTCCTGCAAATGACCATTGTGAACCCAGCCTCACTTAAAGGACTTACGAGCCCAAATCACAAAAACAAGGTCTGTACCTGGATGAATTTTGAAGGCACGGAGGACGCCATCCGCGCCCTCCCTGCAGTTCCGCCGGGTCCCCGCTGCTTATTCTCCCCCCTGCCTCCTCAAATATGGCAGCCGGAGGAGGCCGCGGCTGCGCAGTCCGCTGCGCAGCTCTAGGGCCTCCCTCCCCGATCCATGCTACAGGCTATTTCCTCCGGCTGCCATATTTGAGGAGGCAGGAGAGCCCGACCCGGGCTGTTGGGTCGGGATCCGGCCGGGGGGAGAATAAGTAGCGGGGACCCGGCGGAACTGCATGGAGGGCATGGATGGCATCCTCCGTGTCTTCGAAATTCATCCAGGTACAGACCTTTTTTTTGTGATTTGGGCTAGTAAGTCCTTTAAAGAGAAAATTTGCTGTATATGATGTAATGAATACTATTGCTTATCTTTTTACAATATTCATTTGTGAATTATTTAATCGGTGTTTGCCCACTGTAAAACCTTACCTCACTCCAATTTACATACCTAGTTATCAGAGATGAGGCCAACTTTACTGTGCTGGCAAGATGAATTAGTGTGGATTTATGAAGTAATCAGGAACATCATCTGATCTCCTAAAGTGGTGGAGAATGCTGCATGACATAATAGCCTAGACTAAACATCACTGGAAGGGTGAGGTTACATACCAAAGAGGAAAAAGCCAGCCAGGATTTGGTTCCCACCTGGGTTGGTGGCCAGCAAAGCCTAAATTAACTACTGAGAACTATTGAAGATAAGCTGTACTAAAAAGGATTATGGAGGGAAAAGTGGCATGATCACAGCAGCACTACCACCTAGAGGTCCAAGTTTGTGCTCCTAAATGTATAAGTGTACACTCCATCCTAAATTAAGAGTAGACAGTGCGCTATGGTGTAATTTTCTGGTTGTGGGGGGGGGGGGGGGGGGGTCAGGGGGGCTTAGAGTAAATGGGATTTGGGATCTAAATCATATAGGTGCTTTTGGACAGGTAGATGTTTCTGTTGTTCACCAACCCCCAGCTGTGCTTTTCTAAATCCATTTGTGGTGTTTGAGCGTTTATGAAGCATGCAGTGTTCGCAGAGAATATCGCCATCACCTGAATCAAGCTCCAAGAGGTGACAGGAAAGGAATAGATGAGTGTTATTATTCCCTAAATAGTCCCTAAATAGAAAGCAGGTGAAGCTATTCCACCATTTGGTACATATTGAGGACAATTAAAAGCGATTTTTGAGCAGCATTGGGGAGGGTTGTACTTATAGTGGCTGGGTAGTGTCATAGTTATGGGCTCTGTCTCCAACACAGGAGACCAGGGTATGACTCTTGGCTCTTCCTGTTCATTAAGCCAGCACCTATTCAGTAAGGAGTATTTGGGTTAGACTACCTAATACTGCTTCTGCCACCCTAGTGGCTGCAGCTCAATTGCTTTGAGTCTGCCAAGAGAAAAGCACAATATTTGTCTTGTCTGATTTGCAGATAAGCAGGTCAGTTGGTCTTCACCTCCTCTTGGCATATTCAGATAAACAAAGAACTTAGTTATTTGCAATTAAAGTGTGGTGTGGTGGATGAGTGATATGTAGGTTTGTATAGATAGAAAACACATCACTGAATGATGGTGCTTCAAAAAAGTTCTATACTGATAGATTTTTAAACTGCAACTCTGCAAAAGTAGTGTATGTAATGTCACTTTCCTGGCAACTGAAATGTGCCACTGCCATTCAGGCAGTACTTTTGAGAATAAAAGAAACATTAAGAAACCCCCATGAGGAGACATTCTATTCCAAAATTTGTTGGTAAGAGTTGAAGAGCCATCAGCTTACAATACCTTCCGTAATTGACAGATACATAGGAAGTGAGTGATTTATAGTGCATATACTCTGAGTCAAATGTACACCTTTTATGCATGTGTACATATGAATTTTCAAATGCAATTAACAGGTGAAAAGTCATAACTGGGGATTTACTTATAACACATATTTGGTCCTGAGAATGTTAAATACCAATATGTAAATCCAAATGTTCTTTACTCTGTACTGTAAACAGAACAAATTGCTCAGAATGCAGTTCTTGTGATTTAGTTTCCCTGTGAAGCAGCAGAGGGCACAAGAGGCTGATTTATGATTCTGAGATCTGCTACAGTAAGATTCGACAAAGGAAATGCTGCCTTGTATGTTACTGCATAAGAAATACGTATGGAGGTAACCTGCAGGCATCACTGTGCCTATCATACCTGCAGATTTCTCTTTGTTTACATTACAACAGTACACCTGTGTGAAGATTTATGATAGCAATAAGTCAATTCAATGGAAGAGGTAATGATTTTGTGAATGGAGAGAATGACTGCATTTTTCAGTATCTATTATGAGCTATTTCAATTTTCTTCAGTACTATAAAACATAAAAAATGTACACTGCAGTTAAATCTTTGGATGAAGAAAAGCAAATTCTCTTTTGACGCATTGATACATTAGAAGATGCCAACATATAAGAATCTATATTGAGATATATTATATATATATATATATATATATATATATCCTCTGGTGGTCGGTGCGGAAGGGTGCACGGCTCTCACATGTGTTTGGCATCTCTGCAGGGTCCCATGGGCTTGTGCAGTCAGACTTCCTCTGGCATTGCCAGGCGACAGGGACACTCGCCGTCACTGCCTCTGACCCAGGAAGTGATTGACTGGCTTTGAGTCAATCATTAGAGGCAGACTATGCATCCCGTTGGCTGGCTGCTGTGGTGAGATCTCCTGATTGGTGGAGAACAGTATTTAAGACTAGTTGGCATGGTTATTAGTTGCCTGTGATAGCCTAAAGATACTAGAATTAACTTCTGAGCATTACTTGCTTAGAGTAAATCAGAGATCACCAGAAGCTAAAGGATTGATACTTACCCAGGGGATTCCTCCAGCTCCATAAGCACGTGTGAGTCCCTCACCGTCCTCCTGCGCTATGCTGTTCAGCTGCGATCCCCAGTAACAGGCTTAGTCTGTGTATAGTGTTTTGCCTCTAGTATGTGTCACACAAGACACACAGCTCCCAGGGAATGAAGAAACAGGTAGGAAAGAAGGCATGAGAGGAAGGGCAGGCAGAGAAGTAAGAGTAGCTCTCTTTCCCACTTAAAGTCCTAGTACTCCTTGTGAATAAAAATTAACAGCATGGGGTCCCTCCCCAAGCACTCTTCAACTCTCAACATTTAAGTCAAAAGATTATATTTTGGCTTCATCCTTGTACAAACATTGTACCAGTATTTTTTTGGGCTTCTTCACATGAGTTTTAATAATTTGTAGTTCAGCCATAGTGATGATTGTATTGTGCTAATTATGATTTCACAAAATTTTGTGTAATTTTCATAATTACAATTACGATGGTCATGGAAAAATTGTATTTATGAAAATTAGCACACACCTTTCACTCTCCTTAGGTATGCATAATCATGAAAATTAAGTTGATGTTTGTGATGACATTTTCGTAATAACTAAAATTTTTATAATTACGGTTATTTTTCAGAACAAATTTTTGTGTTAAACGTGAAATTACAATTTTGTATTACCCGTAATTTTCTGCAATTTTTGAAATTATAAGTAACACGAAATTAAACATGAAATTAAAATATTATGTGAAAGTATGACACAAAATTATGATCACGAAATTACAAATTTTCTGATAATTACAAATTACAGTTTTGTTTTGTAATTGCAAATTTTATGTCATAAATATGAAAATGCAAAATTTCGGCTAATCACTAGTCAGCAATATATTTTGGGCAGAGCTTGGCTTCTTCTCGTTACACTGCCATACACACCATTGCTGTTTAGTGTTCTCCAGATGGGTACTACTCAGGAATATAAGCATTCACAATCACTAATGTGAGAAAGGCCTTCAGTTACTTAGAAGTTTTTCCGGGCTCCTTTGTAACCATTCTGAGGATTACACATCTTACATCATCTTTGATGGTTGGCCACTTCTGTGGAATGCAGCAATGGTCTTGAATCTCCTCCATTTGTATACAGTCTGTCTGAAAACCACTCCAACGATGATCTCCGCATTCCCCCGGCAGTTTATGAACTAACTAATAGAGCTCCATGTTTAGTGGCTAGTTCAGATGTTGCCCAGTGA
Organism: Hyperolius riggenbachi; assembly: GCF_040937935.1. Taxonomy (NCBI): domain Eukaryota; kingdom Metazoa; phylum Chordata; class Amphibia; order Anura; family Hyperoliidae; genus Hyperolius; species Hyperolius riggenbachi. The sequence continues at coordinate 157,555,954 of NC_090646.1, forward strand.
ATGCATGGATGCAAGCCAGAGCGAGGACAGCTAGATATACATGCTGCAGCATCTCTGCATACAAGGGCTCCTCTGTTTAGCATGAATACCGGCAGATAGACAGCAAGGGAGGCTTGCAGTCCAAAATGTGTCCTCTCCAATCAGACACTGCCTACAATAAGGTATGGGCTGAAACAGAAGAACCCTAGTGCTCGCATGATTGCATGCTCAAGCCATTAATATTATTATCACTGTACATCAATATAGCAATGTCCCATTTTCTGCAGCACTTTACAGTTACCTACTACTATTACTTGTTTAGTGATGCTACTGCTCTACTAATTTTAAACACTGCTATTCCTGGTGTCTATGAGGATTGGTGATGGAGTGGGAGGGGCAGTGATGGTAGACTTGCAAAAATCCTGAAGATATTCTTCAGGCATAATAATTGTAAGTTGTACTTTATATAAATGCAAAGCATGCAATGATATTGACAAACAATTTTGTCTTTGCAGGATGAAGATGCCAGGGAGGGTCATTTTAGCTTTACGGCATATGGCATGGGACCTTGTCTACAGGCAAAAGATGGAGTAACTCCAAAGGGACCAATGAATCCTGCACTTCCACCACCAAAAACGCATGATGAGATGAGGAAAATATTTATTGACAGAGCTAAGAAGATAGACACCATTTCACGAGCTGGCTTTCCACTTGCCTTTTTAATATTCAACATATTCTATTGGGTAATCTATAAAATCCTACGACATGAAGACATTCACCAACAGCAGGATTAAAGGAGTATATGATTTCATGTGAACCATAGGCTCAAACTGCAAATTACGGGACCACCAACCAGCAGAAAAGAAAACTCTTCTTCCATCCACTCAGTCACCACATAATATGGAGTTTAAAAATGTATAGATAATAGCAACACGATTAAATGGTACAACTACAGCTACAATATACTGCCAGCTTTATGTGCTTTCACATGGTAATACTCAAGGGTGTTGTTATATAAAATTGTTACTTTTCAGTTATTTTGCTTTATATTATTATACACAAAAGGACCAAACAGGTTAATCATATGTTCAAACCACAAGTATGGCACTTCCAACCAGCAGACAAGAAAATTCTACTTTCATCCATTCCCCATGTAGTATGAAGGCATTTATAGTGCATAGAAAACATAAACATAATTTTATGGTACAACTACAGCTACAATATACTGCCAACTTTACTTGTTTATACATGGTAAAACTCAGAGGCGTTAATATACAAACGTTTTTAAAGTATTAACTTATTTTACTTGATATCCTTATACACAATAGGACCAAACAGGTTAATTAATATCTAGATATTTACTATGGCCCACAATACTTTTTATTTTCTTTTTATGTTTAATTTGATAAAACATCTAATGTTTTATATTTTTAATAGGAAACCATATTTTTTATAAGTGCTGTTAATTTCACATTTTTATGGTAACAGGAAATACTGTATTTATGGCACAGTGATAATCTGCTTTACAAAGCTTTGAAAATTAAAAGAACATTTTGTAGTAAACATAAATCCCGAAGGAAATATTCATTCTTCTGAAATATTGCCCAATACACATTTTTTAAATAGTAATGACCATGAAAATGATTACTACTGATGTCTTTTTACCTCATTTCAGATTAGTATCGTCTTGGCAGTTGGCATATCTGTTTGTTTGTTTATTTACATTTTAAGTGAGTAAACAATATGAATATTTTCTGGTGAGTGTACATGCTAACTTAGCTAAATACAGAAGGGATCTGGAGAACTGAATGATTATGAAAAAAAGGCTAATATGCAAATATTTAAAGCTTAAATACCAGTATTGTACAAATATAAGAATATCTGATATAAAAGTAAAAAAAAAATAAGACAAGAACAAATTTGAAAAAGTACTAAATAAATGAACAATGAATGATCTATTCAGTACTAAATTGCTGCATTGTTCTGGACGCTAGCTGATTCAGCAAAATACATTATTTATCTAATTAGTTATATGTTTCGCTTAAGTATGCTATTTATACTTAAAGAGAACCCGAGGTGGGGTTCTAACAATGATATCTGCACACAGAGGCTGGGTCTACTTATATTGCCCAGCCTCTGTTGCTATCTCAATGCCCCCTAAGATCCCCCTGCGCTCTGCTATGCCCCCATAAATCACAGCTGCGCTGTCGACACACAGCGGGCTGTGTTTACCTATGTAGTGTCACTCTCGCCGCTCCCCCGCCTCCTGCACAGCTCTGGTCCCCGCCCGCGTCCCTTCCCTCCCCGCTGATTGGAGAGAAGGGACGCGTGCAGGGGCCAGGAGCTATGCAGGAGGCGGAGTAGCGGTGAGAGTGACACTACATAGGTAAACACAGCCCGCTGCATGTCGACAGCACGGCTGTGATTTATGAGGACATAGCAGAGCTGTGATTTATGAGGACATAGCAGAGCGCAGGGGGAACTTAGGGGGGGATTGAGATAGCAACAGAGGCTGGGCAATATAAGCAGACCCAGTCTCTGTGTGCAGATATCATTGTTAGAACCCCACCTCGGGTTCTCTTTAAGCATGCTTAAAGTGGATCTGAGATAAACTTTTACTCATTGCATAATTTTGTTCCTTTCATATAGTTTATAGGGCATTCCTCAAGCCAAATACTTTTTTTGTTTTGCTTTAATACTCTAATTCCCTATAAGCTAAACAAGCCTCGCCCACAGCTTCTCCAGAGTGAAAAGGCACTCTAAGCTTTAGTAGCAAGGGCTTATGGGAGCTCAGTCTCAGGCAGGAGGAGGATGTTACTAGCCAGAGATTTCAGAGGCAGAGGGGAGGAGGAGAGGGGAGTGTAGCTTTCATAGGCTGAGGGCTGGAGATACAGATCAGCATGCCTGTGTGTAATGTGACAAAACAGAGCATGGCTGCCCTCATTGTATCACAGGAATAAATAATCATAAACTGTTGAAGCTGTTTGTTGCTAGATTTGCTGTGGAAGCTATCTAAACTTTAGATAAGATATGTTGATAAGTTACTTGTTATAGTTAGTTTTTTCATCTCGGATCTGCTTTAAATTTTCCTACATTAAGGCCCTGATCAACAATATAATACACTTGGATTAGTGTTTCACCACTGTTTGAAAATTCCCTGCATGAAAACTCCAGAATGTAGAGTATACATAGCTACATAGTTATTTGGGTTGAAAAAAGACATACATCCATATAAGCAGTATTGTTTTCCTTGAACTGAAAGGAAACTGCTGCAGTATATGTGTACTTCTGTTTCAAAAGCATGTTTCGAAAAACCCTCCCTGTTGCTTTGTAAACACTTGCCTATATCTTCCCGGTTGTAAATACTTTTTCTAGACGTCTTCTAGCTCCTTTTATTAGCAATAGTGTAAGCACAAAATATGGAGTACATGCTAGTGGCTAGATAGTGTACTGGTTAAGGGTTCTGCCTCTGACACAGGAGACCAGGATTCAAAATGCAGCTCTTCCTGTTCAGTAAGCTGCACCTATTCAGTAGAAGACCGTGGGCAAAAGTCCCTAACACTGCTACTACCTATAGAGCGTGTCCTAGTGGCTGCAGCTCTGGTGCTTTGAGTGTGCCATATATATGTTATTTGTCTTGTCTAGTGATAAGTCATTTTTGCTCACTTATCCAATGTCACTTAAACCTCTTAGCCGTAACCCCGAGCTGAGCTCGGGGTAAGCCGCCGCAGAGGATATCTCACCCCCTGGTGGGGCAATTTGCCTCATTTAAAATGCTGTACGCGCAGCTAGCACTTTGCTAGCCATGCGTCCAGCTTGATCTCCGCCGCTCTGCGGCGATAGTCCGCACGCAGCGGCGGAAGAGGGCCTCCCCCGCTAGAGCCCTGCGCTGCCCGGACCAATGACTTCCAGGCAGTGCTATGGGCTGGATCGGAGGCGTCTGACGTCAGGACGTCGGCTGACGCACAGCGCTCTGCCGTCATAGCAACGGCAGAGAGAGCAGCCTGCGGCGGAGACAGAGCGGCGTGTCCGGCGGGAGCGACGGCAACTTGCGGCGATTCGTCGGGAAGTGGCGGTTTGCTGGACCAGCACCCTCTGGTCCTTAAGGGGGCAGAGGGTGCTGGTCCAGAAAGGGTTAAATATGCTATAAACTGTATTTACAAACACAGCAAAAATTAGTAATGCAAGTGTGTTGATCAGAGCCTCATTGTGTGTTTTTTTAAAGTCACTAGAGATGTGTGAAATCGTCACTGGCAGTTTTGTGAGACATTTGTCAAACTTGCAAATACGTTTTGCTAAACTGGCACATTCAACTAAACAAAATAATCATAAATAGACGTACAATTAACATAAGTGAAGTGAAATAAATGATCAATCACGTCTTTCAATCGATATTTAGGGCTAAATTTGAATGAAAATCATGTTAACATTTCCCTTCAATGTATGATTATTTTGTTTCTATTTGTGATTGTTTACACTGGAAAATCCTAATTCTTGCTTAAACAACTACATGGCCAAATTGGGGGCTTTTCCCTAAGCAAGATTGGGTCCAACTCATTTCTAAATCACACTTAACTTTAACCATGCTAATGCTTTAAAGAGAACAATGCTATACATTTCCATAAAAAAGTACTAATTTCTTCTATAATTATAAAAAGTCTAAGGTAAACTTTGTTTTCCTCTCTTTCTAAAGGTGACCACTAACTGTCCAATTCTAGCGAAAAATCGTTCAAGCGATCAGAAATTCTGATCAGATTGGTTGTAAATGATCTCCATTGATGGGCACAATCGATTACAAACGATTATAAAAATAGGCGTCCAATTGGATTTTGGTTGAATCAAAATTTGGATTTTCTTGTTGGTTGTGATAGATAGGAAGCAAAGATTGGTTCATTGATGGTGTAGTGAACGATTTTTCTTCCGATCAGAAAATTCTGATCGCTTGAATGATTTTTGAAATTGGATCGTTAGTGGCCACCTTAAGCCAGTGACACAAGAGCAGAAAGTTGTGAGAACATTTATCCATGTTGACACAGTAAGTGTAAAAAAAAAGATTAAGAAACAGCTACACACATGCTTCTATATCATATTTAGAAATATGAAAGAACACTAATGATTATGTATACATTATGAATGAGGCTCTCAAGAATACTTATGTAGCTACATTCCCAGTTCAAAATGTATCTTAGATCATACAAAATCACACCATTCTTAGTATATGCTATACACAATAGCAATGTATATACAGAACCTAGAAAACTTAGGAGTGTAAGAGAGCTTTGTGTCATGATGATACTAGTGCTGAAATGGGGTAAAAAGAGACAAACATTCTAAATAGTGTTGGTCATGTCTAGGAGAACTCATGGAGAAGCATGTGATCAGTTTGGTCAGGTGATATATATGTAAGTCTCTGATTTACTAGTTGTGATCATGTGCTAAAGCTGGATGTGATGACGGCAAATAAGAGTTTTGCAAATCTATCAGCTGATCAAACAATTCACATGGTTCTCCAAGACGTCTCATAGACATGAACATCAATAATTCTTAAAGTTGGACTGTCAAGATCATGGATCTCATACCAGCTGTTACTACTGCCAAAACTGTTGCTAAGTCAACATCAGGAATAATTTGCCTCGAATATCTGAATTTTTAGAAACTTCCTGATTTTTAAATATTTGAAAATGTTATTGATTTTTTTATATTAAAAAACTTTTAATTCAGAAATGTGAAGACTCTTTTCGTACAACCTTTAGCAAGAAAAATATAAAGCCTTCCACTCCTTTAAAAACCAATACACACTGAGCATTTGGCTTCTGTAGTCACTGAGTCTTATATTTCAAAAAATGAAGCAGACAGTGGAGTCACAGCTGAGTTCAAACATCTGAACTGCGAGCTTGAGCATTAAAGAGAAAAACATTATTAACCTTTTCTCTGCGAAATTAATGAAAACATTATGAGCGCCGCAGCGCTACTTATTTTCTTGCCTCCCCCAGCCTAATGCAGAGTGGGGCAGGAAGCGCTTAGATTTTTACCTGATCTGGATGCAGAATTAGGTCTCCTCTTGCAGGAGTAGCTCTCCTCTTCAACCACTGAGCGGTGTTGTAATGCTAAAAATGCTGTGATCAGAACCTGAAGGTGCATGTCCGCATTACAGTGCTACACAGTGGTGGAAGAGGAGAACTGATCCTGCTTTCAGATCAGGTAAAGATCAAGTGCTCCCTGCTCTGCATTACATCAGGGGAGGCAGCCATGTTCTGAAAGAGATAAAAGGTTAAAATCAAGTCAGCACTGATGCTCACCATAGCTAAATTGCCTAAATTTTCTTTTAAGGTTATGCGACAGTGGGAGACAAGATGGATTGTTTTTACAACCTAGATAACAAAGACTCAAGGTCTGACATAACACTTTTTTAATGTTTATGGAAAAAAACTGTTAATGTGAGGGGATCCCATAAGCTTGTCTTGCTTAGACTAACTTAAGGGGTGGGTGGGTTATGGATGATCCCAAAAGGGATACAATATGGTAAGAAAGGTAAGTAAAGCACTTACCTCACAATAAGATCAGACTCAAGAATTAATAAACAAGGGTTCTTATTGTCTTTTCTTAACCCTTTTTGTGGGACTGTGCCCAGTGAGTGAATCTAAGTCTTGCTCAGACTTACTAAGATGCGATGTAAAGTGCATGTACATGTTTTATAAACGTACTCAAATATAGATATGAGTACACACTTGCCCACGGCTGTAGCAGCCGAATCCTAGGCATCAAACCTAGGAAATCTCTTCACGTGCAATCAGGGATTTTTCAACTGAGTACAATTATTTTTACAAGGTTTTAATGAGATAAAAGTTTGATTTTTATCAAATTATACACTTTTTAGGTTTAGATACACAATAATGTATTAGATGACCAATAAATATCAGCATCTTAAACAATCACTTTATTTACCCTCTACTGTGAATCTTTAAAATAATTTGGAAATTTAAATAACTTTTCTGATCAGGTATAATACAACATGTATTCATTTTGTTATAAAATGTTCAAACAATGAGAATGTATCTAATTTATTCTAGTCCATAATTTATTTTATTATGTGAACAAGTAAAAACAAAGGGTCCGATCCATTTCACTTTTTCTCCAAAGTTTTTACCTCAAAGATAATTTTTGAGTTTTGTTTAAAATAACGTTTGCAATCTGCAATTGAAAAAGTATTGACAAAATTATTGTGAGTATTTTCTTGCTTGCTGGTGGCTTAAACAACATTTTATTTATAATGTAAAAATATCACCCTGGAGAAAATTAGGAGGAAAAGTGAATTGGATCGGGCTCAATATGTATTTAATGAGTGTTTATCATGTTTTAAATTGTCACTCTTTGCTCACCTGAATGGGTTGGTTCCTTAGATGTGGCTGTTGGTAAAGGCATTTTTTGATTAATCTGTGAAAAATGTTATGGCATAGTATGAAAATGGTGTTAAATAGGTGCAGATATGCATGAGTAAAAAGAAACCGTACCTTTGCAATGGAACCAACAGGTGTTTCTTATATCAAAAACACACAGTAACAATTCTTACAGTGTGTGAATTTACAGTATTATTAATATTATTTCTGTTTAATTACTAAATATATTTATCAACAAATAGCATTACAAATATTCTATATGTATTGATATAATGGCATTTTTATATTTTTTTAAAATAATATTGTGCAACTTATTTTTCCATACTCCTGTTCATACATCTTATTAGTTGTAAACCTAAAATCATTCATAAAGAACAGTTTTTAACTTTTAACAATTCAAAATTGTGTTACCTGATCACACTAAACAGTAATGCAGGAATTATTGATAAACATGTTTGAATGTTTCTATGGTGTGTAAACATGCCGTTTCAAACGACGGGACTGTCAGACCCTCCCGCAGGGCAGTCGTTCTGCCGACAGTCGCCTGTGAGTGCAAGCTGTTGGCTGTCTTATCAGTCTGCCGACAGCTTGTACTCACGTGCAACTGTCGGCAGAACGACCACCCTGCGGGAGGGTCTGACGGACCATCGTTTGAAAAAGTATGGCGTGTGTACATGCCTGTAGATATGCAAAAGGATGCAGTCCATACTGCTGCTCAGTAGAGTGAGTAGTATAGACTGACCTTGTTAAATATAACAAGGACCTTTTCTGAATTGGAGGGCTTCCTTATTTGTTTTCATATTATGCTTACCGGTAATAATAAAATCATCAAAACCCAAATTATAGAAATTAATATTATAGTGTAGTATATTGTAATTACATACTATGACATACTATGACAGCTTACTTATTAACAAATAATATCTTCTGTATTTTCATACTTTTGACCAAATCTAATAAATTACATATTTAGAAAACTAACTGCCCAGAAATTAAGATCTTCTAAAAGATATGGGAAATTCAAAGAATTACACTTTTCTATATTTAAAAAAATTGGTGGACATGCTAACTGGAAGATTTAAAGCAAATTCAGTTAACTGCCTAAAAATATATATATATTCAAGGTTTTTTTTTGTAATGTATGTTAAATGCATTTTAAGATGTAAATATTTATTCAAGAAGTAGGTGTAGATTTGTAAATTAAATTTGTATATTATTATGTTCAGTTAAGCATGCCCTTAAGCACTGCTATTTTGCTGTTTTGCTTTGTATACTAGTATATTCCATACATATTGTTATTTTCTCTGTACAGAGAAAAATTCAAATCTAAAGATTTCACTCATTTGTTATTTTTCTAACATTTGGATTGTTGTATGGAATAGGAATTATTTCAAATGCTATCCTTGATAACAATTTAATATGAACTGAAGCAGTAGATTTATGCTTGATGTGTTCATCACAAGTTCACTAGAAATAATCAGGTTTAGATCTGAGAAAAATTCCCAATAAACCTAATTGCCTGTAAACATTTCCATTTGATTAGAAAATATGCCTCTGGAATACAGTGGAGTATTTTATTTTTCTATGCAGCTAATGTGGTAATAATGACGTTGAGTAGCATAGAGTGATAATGGGAAATGACATAGGGCCATATGCAATTCCCCCTTTTCACCTGAGTTTTCTACTCAGAGATAAGTTTTCATCTTCAATTTAAAATAACTTTCCGGCACTTTTCAACTAAAAAAGTATCAAAAGTAGGTTAAAAAGTACTATCAAGATTATTTTGAGTATTTTCTTGCTTGCTGACAGCTTAAAAGGCATTTTATTGACAAGTTTAAAATTTCACCTAGGAGAAAACTTAGGTGAAAAATTTAATTGCATATGCCCCATACTGTTTTATCATATTTTGTCCATCTTGCAAGATATATACTTTTTGGGACAAGGACATCTGTTGTTTGACAAAAATCAATTATCTGAATGTGGTTTGAGGTTTGCAATCTTGATGATACCATTACTGGCTGTCTTTAATAGAGTATGCTTATGGTCAACAGACATTCTTCAGAATCTATATCCTTTGTATGTAAGTAAACCTGGAATGGCACACTAAAATATTTTATACTTGCCTGAGGCTTCCTCCAGCCCCATGAGCACCAATGCTTCCCTCGCTGTCTTCCCGGTTGGCCCGGAGGCACCCGAGAGGATGGCAAAGAACACATCAGTGCTCATGGGACTCTAGGAAGCGCTGGGTAAGTATAAAATCTTTTAGTGTGCCCATCTCAGGTACACCTTAAGGAGTACAAAAGATCTAGAGTATGAAGAAGGTCTATGACTGAAATATTACTCTTTGAATCTTTTAAAGTTAGGCAGTAAATGGTATCATCCTGGTTCAAATCTCTGTGCCTTAACACGAACAGTAGTCTACTGCTACTAAATGTGGTTTGAAATGTTGTCAGATAGGTAAAATTTCTTGAAATTTTGGCAAATGTTATTCTGTGCTGTCCTATAAATAAATATACACTTCCATACTAATATTTATTTGTTAGGAATCACTGAAAAACTGCCCAAATGAGTGAAGAAATAATGAATGAAGTAATTATTAATAATACTATGACTGTGCTGGTCTATGTACATGTTTAGCTTTTTGCATGATAAAGCTATAAGTTAATTACATAAAAGGCATATATTTTAAGGTTCCCAACATGCAAACTATCTCAAGAGGATAAAATAAAGAAACTGAGAGCTCAATATAGTGTAGCATGTTAAAAACAAGTGGAAAATATTACCAGTGAGATGTGAACACTCACAAACATGGGTTACCACAAAGGCAACCACTGTATATGCAGGTGAGGAGATTAGACCTGTCCCCGATCAGGATTAAGATGTCGCTCTCTGTACATCAGAAAGATGGGGGTAGGTCACCCCTCCACCAGGGGTGGACACGGTATCATAATAAGAGAACAGAGGCGCCAGCAGGATAAAAATTTGTAAAAATTGTAAAAGTTGCTGGGAGGCAGTGGTGGACTTACCTCCAGAAAGCAGACACAAGAAGACTGTCTGAATTAATATAAACACATTTATTTAAAGATATCCCAAAGATGCAACGCGTTTCACAGGCACAGCCCGCTTCATCAGGCAATAACGTGGGGACAAACAGAATTCTATTAATAGCACATATAGCGCCTCTCCAAAGAATTCTGTTTTGCTAATAATTATTAAAGACCAAAATGTGTTATTATTTGGAAAACTCAAAAGGTATCATACAATCTTCAGATGTACGAGCACAATAACTTGTCCTGCAAGCACCTCTTCACTTTAAAGTTAAGTAAAATGTAAGTAAAAGTAAAGTTAAATGTAAGTAAAATTAAACAATACATTGCATGTATAATGTTAGTAAAGATACCAGAAGGAAATAAAACTATCAATAAAAAAGAATAACCTGGGATTTAGAAAACAACAACTAAAAAAAAAAAAAACAGAAAAATTTAACTGTTATTGATAAATTAAATGCAATGTAAACATACCAGAAAGTTAATGCAGAATCAAAAACTTTAAATGCAAATAAATCAAGAACTCACATATTATAGTCTTGAAGGATTCATGGAAAAACATGACAACATTTTCAGGCATTGTTTCTACCTGAAATGTCAGCTTTGTGATTTCAAGATCTAGTAAGCAAAAGTTTTTAAGTAGGTTAAAAACAAATTTTGCAAGTTAAATAAGTTTTAGCTATTTGCCTGAAACCATCACTTGAAAAGCTACTGTTGTATACACTCCATGTTCTCTTGTTATGGCATAAGTCCCTCTGGATTTGGCACACATGATATGCCAGCTGGTAACACAATGAGAAGTTAGCAGTGAGCATCCAACCTCCTGATTTTAGTACTATCCCTCATGCTTTTCAGTATTGAAAGCAGAAGTAAAAGAGTGGCACTCACTGAAGAGGGGACTGGTGTGCCCAAGCCTTGAAAGACCCCCGTACTCTGGGGTCCAAGGAACTGCAAATGAAGTGAAGGCTGGCACTACCAGTAGTTTTAAGTTCTTTTATTCAAATGGTATCAATAAAACTGGTGCCTAGCGGCAACAGCCCGCTGTTTCTGGCAACTGCCTCGTTATGAAATCGTATTGCCCCAATACGGAAATACGACTTGATAACAGGCTGAGGCCAGAAACAGCGGGCTGTCGCTGTGAGGCCACCAGAGCATGTTTTATTGATACGATTTGAATAAAATAGCTAATAACTACTGGTAGTGCCAACCTTCACTTCATTAGCAATTTCAGTATTGAAAGTTAATGTGACAGAAGACTCAGAAAAAGAGGCACACCTAGCAAAGCACTGGTGCCTGATGCATACGTGAGGAGGACAGAAGAGAGGGTATCATTTGCTATGTCCTTAGACTCTTGGAAATCTACTGGGGAAAGCTATTTATTGTAGAGAAGCCTGCTAAAATCTGTAACCATTAACAAATTTATGATGCTCATTTGGAAGGCGATCACCATTTCCCTACCTCCATTGCCACAATTTCTTGTTGAGTATAGGAATGCTGACGTTTTCCCCTTCATCCAAAAGGAGGATATGACACAAGGGAGAATCACTACCTTCTTGACTCTTTTAGGGGCAGGTTATTGCATGTAAGCTCATCCTTTCCACAACTTCCTCTTGGTTATAGAGCACATGAGCTTCAGGAACCAGTCCTTAGGAGAACTTTTTCTTTAGGAACTCTACACAAATATACTCCCTTCACTACTAAAGAGCATGCATGTCATAATAAGATGTGCAGTGATTTCATTCAGCCAGCCCATATGTCTAATGGGCTTTGTAACTAGAATTTGTGAGGAGAGGACTAGTTCTTTCCTCCTTCCCCATTCTTTACTGTGATGATAATATTTGATGTCTTCTTAACACACTAAACTAAACTATTAAGCTGCTTTAGGATACAATTTGTGCTAAAAATTGCTCAAAATTGGTGTGATATGAACGGCATAATTGACATGTAAGAAATATATTCCATGCGATTGATCATTCTTGCGAAAATGCTTCTATTAAATAGTTTTTAATTTATCAGACCCATTAGAATATATCCACTGATAATGAGAACGCCAGTAATGATTCAAAGAGATGTTGGCTAAACTGTCTCCCAAGACTGAGAACAAGCACTGTGGTTACATGTAAACAAATGGCCACATTAGGTATTTAGTTTGACTGCATTTAGTGATTTTGTTGACATGAATTAAAGAGGAAAATTAACCTTGGATTGAACTTCACCCCACTAGAAATATTTACCTTTTCTTGTACAGATTATTAGTTGGGCTTGTGTGTTGCTGATCTTGTATTGAAACCCATCCCACAGTGTGATGATATGACAATGGTTATGAGAGTTTCCTGTCTGTGAACCTTGTTGCATTGTGGGAAATATAGATTTTTCCAACTGCCAAGCAAGCAGAATCTTCCTCTGTGAATAAATATATATTAAAAAACAACCTTTTAGCCTATCACACTATTGGTGGATGTGTTTATAAATAGCAATTAGTGTTGTTTTTTTGTTGTTGTTGTTTTCTGCCTGTAGTAAAGCTGATTACCCACAGGCTCATTATGGATCAAACAACATGAACAAGTTATACAGAGTGTATCAATATTTTTTATGTATTTTTTAACTTCTCTCTTTGCAATTTATTGAATTATTTCTTCCCCTTACTAGTATGCTTTGGTAAGGTTCCTCTTGAAAAGCAGGTCACTTTGAACAGTCAACATAGACAACCATGAAGTACTCATTAAAAATCAACTATTAAATAAGTAAACTTAATGTAAACTCATTGGGAACAATGTTCTATTGGTCTGCAATATTTATGCAGTATGTAGGAAACTAGGACGTATGCTCAGGATTTAAACGTTTCTAGGTTCTCCAAAATGGAAAAGGTTTTCTTAAGAGTAAATAGATTCAATTTTTTTTAGTTTGAGTTAATGTTGCTAAAATTATGTCTTGTTAGACCCTCAATATTAAATATAACCACAGATATTAAAATAATATTGCTGCTAATATGCACTCAAAAATAATAATATTTTAATATAGAATTTACAAAGAAAGTAATACAATAACAATAATGTCTTCCTCTAAGTAATTATTAAAATGTATATATCGAAGTATATGGTGAGTTTCAGCAATAACTGTATGTTAAATAAATTTGAATCTACCAAATAATTTTCAAATGTTGAATGTATTGAAAATAAACCAAACTGTATATGTATTGTTAAAAAAATATGTTTAAATTATATATGAGAATGGATTTCCTTGATGTAGATAGAGGATTCCCTCCACAATTATACAAATATGATGTAACTGAAAAATATGAGTTTACAGAAAGTGAGAAAACATATTTACTGTTTTAGCAACTATGTTGTTCTTATTTATTTTGACCCGATAAATATATTATTTATTGACCTTATTTCAAAAACTATAGTATTCCAGAAAAATGTATATATTTTGTGTTAGACAACACAACACTACACACATGTATTTCCGCTTGCCAAAAAGGAAGAGATTATAAATTATTTTACTTTTTCTTTAGATTTCAACATTGCAGTCTATAAAACATGAGATGTAAATATAATAATGGTATATTAGTTTATTTTTACCACTATATTTCAGTAAATGCAAATTTCCTGAATAGAAAGTAGAAGGAATGGGACATGCTAAACTAGATGAATGTGATATGGAGCATTTGCTTCAAAAATAGAAAAAAAAAGAAAGAAAAAAAATCATACTTATGCTTGTCATGCTTGAATCTTATTGCACTTCTCCATTTTATGTTTGTGAATTATGCAAATAAAGAACCATTATATATATATATATATATATATATATATATATATATATATATATATATATATATATATATATATATATATTCCTTATTAAAGAAAAGGATAAGAAAAATATATGTGTGGATGTTGTAACAGAAAACTATGTGCCATATTTAAATTAAATCTAAATGTGTTAAGACATCTACATGTAGAGTAGAAATATCCCTTTGAGAAAGAGAGGTTTATTTTACATAAATATGTATGTAAATATGTACTTATGTACATATGTGTGTGTCCGCATCTACGTGGGCAGATGTGTGTATATAACATGAGCAGCTTATCACCTGGCTTCAGTATAAACACATGTTCACTTTACATTGGATTTGTTGCATTTGTTTACTTTTCTATGCTAAAATGTTGCATGCTTTATATAATGTAATTACTTTTACTTTATTGTTGGCAGTCCAGATGTCCAGAGTTTAATTGTAGTCTACTTATGGGCTGTAAATATTTTACTGTAAAAAATAAAAACATTTTCTTAACTGTGTTTCCCAGATATATATATTATACCTTAAGTTCATAAATTATCTTAAATACAAACAGGCTTACTATCATATTCTGTAGTGCTGTACAATGGAAGAAACAAGCAAGGGTACATAATATACAGACATTGGTACACATCACAATACAGATATCGGCGCATAATACAGTAGTGGTAGACAATATAAGTTACACTGACAATTGCATGGTGATAAACAAAACGTACACCTTTTTTTGAAACACAAAAGGGAGAGAGTCCCGCCCTTGCCAGCTTACAACCCTAAAGGAATATGGCGGAAACAAGAGGTTGGGAAATACAGAAGGTTAACTTCCAGAGTTGCTATTTCTGTGAGCTTTATTCAGAGAGGAGCACAGCTTGTCCAGAGGCTGCAAGTGGGATCTCCTAGGTTAGATTTTGCTAGTCTGAAATAGTGGCCAGTATATTGATCAACAACCAAAGAGCAAGATTTGATTCCGTCAAAATTATGGAAACGTTTCATAACTCCAGCATTCATGAGATAAATGCTATTGTCATTGAATTGTTACAAAGTGACATAAGCAAAGTACCTTTCTGAAATCCCCTAGCAGCTTTTAGCTTCACAAAACAAGAAAGAAAGGAAAACTGTGAGTTTGATGTAAAAATTGTCTAGAAAGTGTTATTATCTGTATTAACATAGTGTTGACATATTACACACAACTTCATAGAATACAATAAACATTTTACATCTCCCTTTGAAATATATATTAACATTAGTAACATTGTTGTTCACAGGGAGCAGTACATCCAACAGTAAGATACTGGTCATTGCACAATTAGCCCAACCCACGTTACCTAAGTAATGTATACATTGCCAGGGTACTGCATCAAGCATTATGCCATGCCAACATGCATGCTAACATGGGCCATGCTAATTGTGCAATGCACTCTAAAGGGGCCCATACACCTAACGATTTTCCCGCCGATATACAGCCGTTTCGATCACAGTGATCGAAACGGCTGTGAAATTGCCGTGCACACTGCTGACAGAACGATCAATTTCCATCCGAAATCGATCATTCCTGTCGATTCCCGTCGACCCATCCGTGCGGAAGATTTTTCTCGGTCGCCGGCGGGTCGGGAGTACGTCGTTAACGGCGTTCAAATGCCCGACGACCGACGCAATACAGCGGGTATACATTACCTGCTCAGGCCAGCGCGAATTTCCGCTCACTGCTGTCTTCTCCGCTCTGGTCTGGTCTTCGGCATGCTTCACTTCTTCCTGCCCGGCAGGAAGTTTAAACAGTAGAGGGCGCTCTACTGTTTAAACTTCCTGCGGGCAGGAAGAAGGGAAGCATGCCGGAGACCAGACCAGAGCGGAGAAGACAGCAGTGAAAGTGGGGATTCGCGCCGGCGAAGCAGGTAATGTATGCGGGGTGGGGGGGAGGCGGCAGCACCACCACTATTCACACTAGAAGCGCTTTTCTGAGCATTTTGTGATTGATTAGCGGTTTTTAAAATTGCTCCAATTCACTTTCATTAAAATAGCGGTAAAAATCGCAGAAACATTTTCCAAAATTTTTCTGCGCTTTTTACTGCAATTTTAATGAAAGTGAATGGGAGCTATTTTTAAAAACGCTAATCAATCGCAAAACGCTCAGAAAAATGATTCTAATGTGAATGGGCCCTAAAAAGTGACACTAGATTGTGGGTCTCTTTGAGAAACATTTAATTGTATTCTGTAAAGATCTGTGTACTTTGCCAAAGTAATATACTATATAATAAAAATATGGTCAAATATGGTATCCAACGAACTTTATTGTATATACTTCATACACTTACAGTATCTGGTGGAAGAGACAGCATGCAAATCAGCAGGTGGGCTCCAAGGCAAAAAAGATCTGCCAGGATGGCAGTTTTTCATTTCTTGAGCTTCCTCATGGCACAATCAGGTATATCTACTGATTTGCATGCTGTAACTGTCATCCAACAATAAATGTTGGATGAAGTTCTGGCCTCCATCTCTAACTTAAGACTAAGTAGGCATGCACAATTTCTGTCCCCTGTAGGTATCAGAACTCGATCCCTTGGGTGGCAGTGTGGGGACAAATTTTGTACAATTTGTTGCTGGCCTAAAAGCTAGTGACATGTACCGTTGCTTTGGATGGGGTGGGGGGATGACAGCGCAACAACACAATGGAGTAGCATGGAGTGGCAAGGGTAGAGGAGAAT
Source organism: Hyperolius riggenbachi (assembly GCF_040937935.1). NCBI lineage: Eukaryota > Metazoa > Chordata > Amphibia > Anura > Hyperoliidae > Hyperolius > Hyperolius riggenbachi. Next base: position 157,572,878 of record NC_090646.1, read on the forward strand.
AAGGACCTTGGCCGACACTTGGATGACATGAACCAGCTGTCTGGATTTCTTGCCGCCAACCACAGTGCAAACAAAGCTGATGACCAGAATCACAGGTTGCTCAGTTTCCTATGCTATCACTGCTGAAATAAGTGATTAGGGCTAACAGTGATCAAAATCTGCTATTGCGATTAAGTGGAATTTTGGTAAAATTTCGCAATTAACCACTTTACCTCCAGCCGTACGGATTTCTCAGTCCCTTTTTCCACCCTATTACCACCAAGGGACGGAGAAATCCGTACCTGACACCGCTCCCGCCACTGTCCGCGCTCCCGCTCGCTTGTCCGTGCGCCCCAGCGCTCGTGCACGCTGCCCGCTCGCCCGGAGATCAATGAACGGGGAAAACCTTTCCCGTTCGTTGATCTAAGCCCCCCGCAATGATCAGCTACTTCTACGAGAAGCAGCGCGATCATTGTGAAAAAAAAAGTTGCCCAGCCTCCCTGAACTTCCTGCAAGCGTACTTCCTGTACACTTTGCAAGTCACATAAACAAAAACTCACTGTAAAATAGTAAAACTACACCCTAAAGCATTTTTCATATACAAATACATTAGCTATACATTAAAAATTAACTCATTACCTCCCACACTCCCCAATGATTTTTTTTTTTTGTAATAAAAAGAAAAAAAAATACAAATTCATAAATAGTTACCTTAGGGACTGAATTTTTTAAATATTTATGTCAAGAGGGTATAACACTGTTACTTTATAAACTGTGGGCTTGTAATTAGGGATGGACGCAAAACTGAAAAAAATGCACCTTTATTTCCAAATAAAATATTGGCGCCAAACATTGTGATAGGGACATAATTTAAACAGTTTTATAACCGGGACAAATGGGCAAATACATTTCATGGGTTTTAATTACAGTAGCATGCATTATTTAAAAACTATAAAGGCCGAAAACTGAAAAATAATACATTTTTTCCCACATTTTTTCCTATTTTCCCATTAAAACACATTTAGAATAAAATAATTATTGGCATAATGTCCCACCTAAAGAAAGCCTAATTGGTGGCGAAAAAAACAAGATATAGTTCATTTCATTGTGATAAGTGATGATAAAGTTATAGACGAATGAATGGAAGGAGCGCTGAAAGGTGAAAATTGCTTTGGTGCTCAAGGGGTAAAACCCCTCAGTGGTGAAGTGGTTAAGGCCAAACGTAATTATGATTTGGAAATTCAATTGATTTTGTGTAATTCACCTGTAATTTCTAAGTCAAAAATTAATCTGTAACTCAAAAAAATAATTTTCAAAAAGCCCGGTAGTTTTTGAGGCAATCAATTTTAGAAATTCAAAGGAAAAATGATTTTTAAACTCACGAAAAATATAATTTTACCAAGTTTAAAAAACATTTTTTCTTTGAATTTTTACAATCATTTTCAAATCAATTGTCTCAAAAAACGACAGGGTATTTTTTAAAACTTATTTTTGACTTGTTCTCACAACAATCTTGGTGATGACATCATGTGTGGGAGCTTTGCAATTAACCGCTAAATTCAGCATGAAATTTAGCGTAAATTATGTAAAATTTCTCTTCCTGATTATGGTTACAAACAAAATTAAGATTTTTTTCCTGAAATGTTTGCATTATTATTTTGCATGTAATTGCGGATTACGATGCAAAAAATACGATTTTGTCACCACTAATCAAGGCCAAAGACCTAATATGGCATATTGAAGAACTGAACAAATGGGAAGTTTTACTTTCTCTCCATGGCCCTTATCTAATTAACTCTCCTGAGTTGTCCCCCCGGAAATCATTTCTCATCTTATGAAAAAATAATGTTTCAGCACCTAGAAATTGAAAAAAAGTAGGTAAAAAGTACAGGTAGTCCTCGGGTAACGAACAAGATAGGGACTGTCGACTCTTAACCTGAATCCGTCCTTAAGTCGGGACACTGTGCCAGCCACCTGTAATATCAAACTTAGTTTCAGTAATTTCTTTCTTGATGGGTGCGTAAAATGTATTTTATTAGTAAAATTTGAAAATATCTACTTGAAGAAAACTCAGGTGAAAACTTAATAGGATATGGGCCCACGTGTCTCCATTAACTTGAAAGTGGATAGAATCTTAAGAGGCCTCAGGATACCATGTTTTAATTTCTTTGTGCAAGGATGATCTAAAATTCCTGGTAGGTTGGAGAGGAATATTTAATAAATATTTCAGGGTCCTTATATTACTGACTGTTCTATGTTAGCACCCCAGATCACAGAACTTCAAACATAAGCTGAAAAATCTTGGAGCATTTTTTGAAACTTTGAAAAGGCTTAGAGCTAACACAAGGGCCCATATACAATTAACTTTTTTTCCTGAGTTTTCTGCTATCTTCACGTCTTGTTAATAAGATGCCTTTTAAACCACCAACAAGCAAGCAAATACTCGAAATAATTTTAATAGTACCTTCCCACCTACTTTTTGGAACTTTGGCAATTACACAGTACTGAAAGGTTATTCAGCATGCTGACATCATCAAATGGAAATGTACCAAAGACCACAGTTTGCAGCACATATTGATAACCAGTGACAGAATGCTGTGACAAAATAACATTTATTAGTGAAAGTGCACTCACAAGTGAAAAAACAGCAAACCAGTCCCAACTCCCCACTGTGAGGAAACGTGGAAAAGCCGCGTGTACTAACGGTAGGACGGCTGAATCCGCATCCAGCACAGCGGCTGGCATGCGCAGACGTGCGCCTGGCACCACGAGAGAACGCGGAAAGACCGCCGAAGGTACTGACATCAGGGCGGCTGTTTCCGTGGCCAGCGCGGCGGTTTGTGCGCGGCGGTGTGCGTGTCGTGTGACTGGGTCTGTTGGTTCACATAGGCGGATGGAGAGCTAGGCGCGCACGGCCCAGATGTCAGGACCTTTGTACCAGCAGGGGAAGTGTCAGCTGATCAGGAGGATCAGCTGATTCCTGCTGGACTTGTGATTGGCTGAGTGGCTCGGGCGGGGCGGCAGACTCCAGCAGCTATATATTCTGTTTGCTTGTCAGTTGCTGGGGGTCTGCCATTGCGAATGCTTAATGTGTTGGCACACAGACCTCAGTCAGATCCCACAGTGTGTTAGAACCAGGAGGACCTGGGAATTCACACTGAGCTAGATTATTCTCGCATTATATGCTATGCTTTAGACCAGTTCCAGGGTGTTGTGACTACGGACCTCACACCCAAGACTAGGATACTGTGTCAATGCTATGTTATGCTATAGACTAGTTCCAGGGTGTTGTGACTACGGATCTCACACCCAAGACTAGCATTGTGTACTTGTATTACTTTAGCCCGCTTCCAGGGTGTAGAGAGCTAGGATCTCACATCCAGTTAGGGCAAGTCTGTTCGTCTTAGCAGCAGGGCATCCTGCAACCAAGCCTAGGCCCCTCTCCTAGGGAGCCTTTAGGCTACAGGGATTCACCCACAGTCTGGGGTGAATTCCTTTCTTCTTCTACCTCCAGCTCCTCTGGTGGTCCTTACTCAAAGTGGTACTGTTACACCAAACACTCATATCTCAGGTGTCCAGAGGTTAGACATACCTGGATTATTGGTGATTCTGCAGATCATCCATAATCTGGTGTATATCTGCATTGCTGGTGATTCTGCAGATCACCAATAATCAGATTCTCTCTCTGCGTGTTGACACCAAATGTTACACCCACATATTAAACTCAAAGCACAACCCTATCTAACTAAATATAAATATGCAATATGTACAACCAGGTGGAGTACAGACACTCAGTAGGCAAATGGCATGGCATTTGTAGGAACTGAAATCAGGTGAAAATTGTGTTCATTGTCCCCAACTTTGCATGGTAGGTTCTGCAATGCCAACAGTTTTTCTACCCTGGCTTATAGTGTAAAGGGGCCCATACACCTAACGATTTTCCCACCGATATAAAATATGAAATCGTTGCGCAAACACTGACAGAACGATCGATTTCCGTCCGAAATTAATCATTCCTGTCGATTCCTGTCGTTCCGTCTGTGTGGAAGATTTTGCTCGATCGCCGGCGCGGGTCGGGAGTGCGTCGATAGCGGCGTTCGAATGCCCGAGGACCGACGCTAGCTGCAATACATTACCTGTTCCACCGGCGTGTGTCCCCACTCTCTCCGCTGTCTTCTTCTCCGCGCTGGGCTCCACTGAACTTCCTGTCCCGGCAGGAAGTTTAAACAGTAGAGCGCCCTCTACTGTTCCACGGACAGGAAGTCCAGTGAAGCCAGCCGGACTCGGAGCCCAGCGCGGAGAAGAAGACAGCGGAGACCGGGGGACTCGCCAACAGAGCAGGTAATGTATAGCTGGCTGGGGGGGGGGGGGAGCGGCAGCGGCAGCTTCACAGATGGTGAATCGATTTCATGCTGAAATTGATTCGCAATCTGTTTGCAGTAAAGGCAGCCATACGATCCCTCTCTAATCAGATTCGATCAAAGAGGGATCTATCTATCAGTCGATCAGATGGCAAATCGACCAGTGTATGGCTACTAGTGTTGGGCGAACAGTGTTCGCCACTGTTCGGGTTCTGCAGAACATCACCCTGTTCGGGTGATGTTCGAGTTCGGCCGAACACCTGATGGTGTTCGGCCAAACTGTTCGGCTATATGGCCGAACTAAGAGCGCATGGCCGAACGTTACCCGAACGTTCGGCTAGCGCTGTGATTGGCCGAACGGGTCACGTGGTTCGGACCCGAACGCGCTCTGATTGGCCGAACGGGTCACGTGGTTCGGGTAAATAAATACCCGATCCACGTCATTTCTCCTCCATTTGTCTGTGGGTTTAGCTTTGGGTAGGCAGGCAGGGTAGTTCTCTCTCCAGCCAGGCTAGTCAGGGTCCCCCGGTCATTGTGTCGCTGCTGGGAATAGTAGTACACCGCTCACCCACACTATATAGCATTGTGTTTACTGCCACTCTGTGTCTCTCTGCTGGGAACAGTAGTACATCGCTCACCCTGTATAGCATTGTGCTCTGTGTCGCTGCTGGGAACAGTAGTACACCACTCACCCACACTGTATAGCATTGTGTTTACTGCCACTCTGTGTGTCTGCTGGGAACAGTAGTACACCGCTCACCCTGTATAGCATTGTGCTCTGTGTCGCTGCTGGGAATAGTAGTACACCGCTCACCCACACTATATAGCATTGTGTTTACTGCCACTCTGTGTCGCTGCTGGGAACAGTAGTACACCGCTCACCCACACTATATAGCATTGTGTTTACTGCCACTCTGTGTCTCTGCTGGGAACAGTAGTACACCGCTCACCCACCACTGTATAGCATTGTGCTCTGTATCGCTGCTGGGAACAGTAGTACACCACTCACCCACCACTGCATACCATTGTGCTCTGTGTCGCTGCTGGGAACAGTAGTACACCGCTCAGCCACCACTGTATAGCATTGTGTTTACTGCCACTCTGTGTCTCTGCTGGGAACAGTAGTACACCGCTCGCCCACTACTGTATAGCATTGTGCTCTGTGTCGCTGCTGGGAACAGTAGTACACCGCTCACCCACCACTGTATAGCATTGTGCTCTGTATCGCTGCTGGGAACAGTAGTACACCACTCACCCACCACTGCATACCATTGTGCTCTGTGTCGCTGCTGGGAACAGTAGTACACCGCTCAGCCACCACTGTATAGCATTGTGTTTACTGCCACTCTGTGTCTCTGCTGGGAACAGTAGTACACCGCTCACCCACCACTGTATAGCATTGTGCTCTGTGTCGCTGCTGGGAACAGTAGTACACCGCTCACCCACCCGCCATTGTATAGCATTGTGCTCTGTGTCGCTGCTGGGCACAGTAGGACACCGCTCAGCCACCACTGTATAGCATTGTGTTTACTGCCACTCTGTGTCTCTGCTGGGAACAGTAGTACACCGCTCACCCACCACTGTATAGCATTGTGCTCTGTGTCGCTGCTGGGAACAGTAGTACACCGCTCACCCACCCACCACTGTATAGCATTGTGCTCTGTGTCGCTGCTGGGAACAGTAGTACACCGCTCAGCCACCACTGTATAGCTTTGTGTTTACTGCCACTCTGTGTCTCTGCTGGGAACAGTAGTACACCGCTCACCCACCACTGTATAGCATTGTGCTCTGTGTCGCTGCTGGGAACAGTAGTACACCACTCACCCACCACTGTATACCATTGTGCTCTGTGTCGCTGCTGGGAACAGTAGTACACCGCTCAGCCACCACTGTATAGCATTGTGTTTACTGCTACTCTGTGTCTCTGCTGGGAACAGTAGTACACCGCTCACCCACCACTGTATAGCATTGTGCTCTGTGTCGCTGCTGGGAACAGTAGTACACCGCTCAGCCACCACTGTATAGCATTGTGTTTACTGCCACTCTGTGTCTCTGCTGGGAACAGTAGTACACCGCTCACCCACCACTGTATAGCATTGTGCTCTGTGTCGCTGCTGGGAACAGTAGTACACCACTCACCCACCCACCACTGTATAGCATTGTGCTCTGTGTCGCTGCTGGGAACAGTAGTACACCGCTCAGCCACCACTGTATAGCATTGTGTTTACTGCCACTCTGTGTCTCTGCTGGGAACAGTAGTACACCACTCACCCACCACTGTATAGCATTGTGCTCTGTGTCGCTGCTGGGAACAGTAGTACACCGCTCACCCACCACTGTATAGCATTGCGCTCTGTGTCGCTGCTGGGAATAGTAGTACACCGCTCACCCGCCACTGTATAGCATTTCTGTACTGCCACTGTACTGCTGCCAGTCAGAGTGTACTTTAAGGATAAGTGAAATGAAGAAGAAATCCTGTGAAAGAGGGAGGGGCAAGGGAAGAGGTGTTTCCCCTGACGGTTCACGTACAGGCCACAGTGGAGCACCGAAGAAAACCCACTCAATACCGCCCATGTTGTCCAGGAAATCAACCCTCACAAATCCAAAAGAACAGGACCAGATAATTAATTGGATGACCTCTCAAGCGTCCAGCAGTGGGTTAAGCAGCACCAGCACATCACGCACGAGGTCCGAGTCCTCAGCCAGTTACAAGGAGCCAGTGGGCACAAAGCTGACACAACCGGCAGCGACACCACGCACACAACTGCCAAATAACCAGTCCGAAGAATTTCCTCAGGACACAATGGGGTATTCGCAGGAGCTATTCCCAGCCCAACAAACTTCCACCTTTCAAAGGTCAATGGAACAGCCAGAAATTTTGTGCCCGGATTCACAACCATTTAGTGTGGGAAATGCACCGCGCACTGAAATGCAAGGCGAGTCCGAGGACTTTGAAACCCAAATCCCAGAGCAAGTTGGGCAGGAGGGGTTTCAATTGCAGGAGGTCGGCCGAGAAGATCTGGAAGACGACGTTGGAGTGAGCTGCGCAGAGGTTGTTCTGGGGAGCTTTACTCCACGGCGGCGGCCCACAACCACATATGACGAGCTTGAGGAGATGGAAGAGGAAGAGGGTATGGACAATGTTGACAGAGACCCAGATTTTATATGTGAAGGAGAACATCGCCGTCGTAGCAGCAGCACAGATGAGTCTGTTGAAGAACCCACTGCTGCACGAGTTCGCCTTGTGCCACAAGGTAGGCGGCGCAAAATTTCAGGCACTACAAGCGTGGAAGTTCAAGTGAGATGCAAAAGAGGCGCAAACAGAAATCGCCAGCAAGGCAGGTGCTCCAAAGTCTGGCCTTTCTTTGAAGACTGCAGTGAGGATGGTACCATGGTGATTTGCAAGGTGTGCAAGACCCGCCTGAGCAGGGGGAAAAATATTAACAACCTCTCCACCACCAGCATGACCCGCCACATGGTATCCAAACATCCCACTCTGTGGGTGCCAGGACAGGGGACCAGCAACACTGCCTCCCTTGGGGTCACCAGACTCACCACCAGACCCTCCTCAGCAGCAGCAGTAGCCCAGCCATTGCGTGGTTCACAACAACATTCACAAACATCAGACAACGCTGACACTGTCACTATCCGGAATAGTGCTCTTGAGGTCTCCCAGTCTTCATCAAACACAACAACCAACAGCCCTTCAGTGTGCAGCCCTACAGTTCAGTTGTCTGTCTCGGAGATGTTTGAGCGCAAGAGGAAATTGCCAGCAAATGACCCCCGGGCCGTGGCACTAACAGCCAGCATAGCCAAGCTTCTGGCCTGCGAAATGCTGTCATATCGAGTGGTGGAGACAAACAGCTTCAAGGGCATGATGTCAGTGGCCATCCAACGTTACGTGGTTCCCAGCCGCTACCACTTTGCGCGCTCTGCAGTGCCTGAGTTGCATGAGCACGTGGTCAGCAAAATAACCCGAATCTTGAAGAATGCCGTTGCCTGCAAGGTTCACCTCACCACTGACACCTGGATGAGTGCGTTCGGCCAGGGTCGATACATCTCCCTTACCGCGCACTGGGTGAACCTTGTGGAGCCTGGCAGCGATTCCTCACCTGCTACGGCGCGGGTGTTGCCCACGCCGTAAACAGCTGCACCGCCGTCCCTCCCACTGGATAACAACAGCAGCACCTACCTCTCTGACTCCTTCTCCTCCAACGCATCTCAAAGCTGTACCTCATCCGGAAACGCTAACCCAGCAGCAGTAGGATCGTGAAAGCAGTGCAGCACAGCTGTTGACATGCGTCAGCAAGCGTTGCTGAAGCTGATCTGCCTTGGGGATAAGCAGCACACAGGGGAGGAAATTTGGAGGGGAATAAAGGAACAGACGGATTTGTGGCTGGCACCGCTGGACCTGAAACCGGGCATGGTTGTGTGTGATAATGGGAGTAATCTCATTCGCGCTTTAAGGTTGGCTAAGCTGACACACATCCCTTGCCTGGCGCACGTGATGAACCTAGTAGTTCAGCGGTTCCTGAGGACATACCCAGGCGTGGCCGATCTTCTGTTGAATGTGCGACGAGTGGCCAAACATTGCAGAAATTCCAGTACTGCTTCGGGGGCACTCGCCAAGATGCAGGAGCGCTTCAATCTCCCCCACCATTGCTTGCTGTGCGATGTCCCTACGCGCTGGAATTCTACGCTGCAAATGCTAGCCCACTTTTGCGAGCAGAAGAGTGCAGTGGTCCAGTACATGACAGCGCAGTACCGAGGCGCTTCCGGACAGCTGCCAAGCTTCTGTGGATCCGATTGGGCCAACATGTTGGACCTCTGCCAAGACCTCCAAAATTTTGAGCAATCCACGTTGCTTGTGAGCAGTGACAACTCTTCAGTCAGCATTACCATACCACTGCTGTGTTTACTGAAGAAGTCAATGTTGAAAATCAAGGAAACAGCTGTCATGATGCAACTGGGGGAATCTGAAGGAGAAAACGATCAGCGTGATGGTACCAACATCAGGCCATCCGCCTCAGGAAACGCTAGCCCCAGCAGCTATGACGAAGAAGAGGAGGAGGAACAGCTGGAGTTGGAGCAGGAATTTCATGCCACCACTGACGAGGGCCAGAGCGGTGCACGTTGGACTTCCACAATTCAGCGCAAATGGTCAGCAGAAGCAGACCTAGGAAGAAGGTGACGACTATGATGCATCACAACAACTATCACAACGCTCACAAGAGGATGATGAGGATTCTGACAGGACTCTGGCACACATGGCTCAATTCATGCTAGACTGCATTGAATGCGACCCACGCATTGTGCGCATTCTGGACAACACCAATTACTGGGTTTATACCCTTCTGGATCCACGGTACAAACACAATGTTCCAAAACTGCTTGAAGAAAGAGTCAGACAGGTCAAAATGGAAGAATACCAGCAGGCCCTTGTGGAGACTTTAGAGAGGAGATTGACATCCTCCCCCTCCTCTAGCCAGTTGTACGCCGACAGACTGACATCCGCAAACCCAGGACGACCAGGACGGCAGCAAACAACACAAGCCGCAGCTTGTGCCCAAAAGGGAATGGTATCGGCAGTGTGCTTGGAGTGGGAACATTTTCTGACACCCATGCAGCAGCCCACAGAACAGCAAGCGTGCAGATCCACCTCCAACACCGATCGCCTGGAGAAGATGGTCAAGGACTACATGTCAGATGGCGTAGCTGTGTTGAACAATCCATCTGCACCCTTCAACTATTGGGTATCGAAGCTAGACACCTGGCACGAACTAGCAATGTACGCAATAGAGGTGCTGGCTTGCCCGGCAGCCAGCGTTATGTCGGAACCCTGTTTCAGTGCTGCCGGAGGCATCGTCACAGATTGGCGTATCTGCCTCTCCACAGAAAATGCAGACCGTCTGACTCAAATTAAAATGAATCAATCCTGGATTGGAAATGACTATGCAACACTCCTGGACCCCAACCAAGTAACATAAACAATGACCATCTTTGATGGGTTAGCGTTTCCGGTCCCTGTTTATTGAACCTCTTATCTGTATTACATTTATGACTGCATGGCGGTAAAAAGCATGCTATCCGCACGCTTCTTGTCCTCATGCAAGGCCTGGGTTGTTGTGTCTCAAAGCGTGGCCTTCTCCTCCTGCGCCTCCTCCTGTTCCATCACGTGTGCTGCTGCTGGCTGGGTTAGCGTTGCCGGTCCCTGTTTATGGAACCTCTTATCTTTATTACATTTATGACTGCATGGCGGCAAAATGCATGCTATCCGCACGCTTCTTGTCCTCATGCAAGGCCTGGGTTGTTGTGTCTGAAAGCGTGGCCTTCTCCTCCTGCGCCTCCTCCTGTTCCATCACGTGTGCTGCTGCTGGGTTAGCGTTGCCGGTCCCTGTTTATGGAACCTCTTATCTTTATTACATTTATGACTGAATGGCGGCAAAATGCATGCTACTTGTGCAAAGAAAACAGACATTTCCCGCATTTAAAAGACAGTTTTCCCTTTGAAACTTTAAAATCGATTTTCTCAAAAACTATAAGCTCTTTTTGCTAAATTTACATACCCTGTAAATTTGGGGTATGTAGCATGTAAGGAGGCTTTACAAAGCACGAAAGTTCGGGTCCCCATTGACTTCCATTATGTTCGGAGTTCGGCGCGAACACCCGAACATCGCAGCCATGTTCGGCGAACGTTCGCGAACCCGAACATCCAGGTGTTCGCCCAGCACTAGGCCTGCAATGTGCTTCTGCTGCATACAGATCTCTGAACTCTTCGTGTTGTGGTGCTGCCTGCAAGTTGTTGCTGTTGCTTGCCTTTATTAGTTGACTCAGAGGAACTACAACCCCTTATATACTCGCCATCTTGAGCAGCACCACATTTCACCTTGGGTTTCACTCTCATTGAAAGTTTTTTATAGCTGTCACACAAAGATGACTGTCACACTCAGGTGAGTCCTTTTCTGTTTTTTTAGTACAGCAAAAGTTAATTAACTTGTGTTAGCAAGTGAAGTATGGTCCGATGTTCATTGAGGATCTGAAATGCAGACATCAAACCAACAAGCGTTGATTCTGGTAATACCTTTAATGACTAACTGCAATCTGCTAGTATGTTTCTTCATCAGGCATTATGCAGATCTAGGTTAGAACCATACGGTTCTGACCCAATTCTGTATAATGCCTAAAGAAGAAACATAATGTTTCAAAAGTTTGCAATAAATCATGTACAGTTAATCATTAAAGCAGATCTCCAGCCTAAATGTAAAATCTAGCAGCCGTCCTGTAAAAGAAAGTTATGGTTACAAGCGCTGCCTTGTCCCTCTAAGCCATCCTGACTTTTGTCCCGTGGCCCCGCCTACCCAAACAAAAACGCCAAGATGTTTACTGATGTTATCTGCAGTAAACATCTTGGCATTTTACTCTGGATAGGGAGGGTAGGTGGGGCCACGAGCCGAAAGTCGGGTGATTTGGGCTCTTCGAAATGGCTTTGACATAGAATACATATTTTATTTACATATTTAACATCTCTAGTAAAATAAAAAAAGAAAACAAAAAGTAATCCAAACTAACAATAGCTTATCAGGTAAGATTAGTATATTTTGATCCTAGCCAACCTCTAATACATAAAAAAATATACATCAAAAGTGTGCAGCTGTTTCACAAAATTTATAATAGCATGAACTTATCATGTGAAACCTGGCGCAAAAAAAAGGATGTTAAGTGTTATCTCAAAAAAGCACAGTGTATATGTATTCCCTAGACAAAAAATGAAACTTGCCTTGACCTTTCCTTCCCTGACACTTACCATGTGTTTTAAATCAAAATTAAAGTGCACAAAAATGGAAAAAAAATAACTTGTCTGATATTTGACAGATGTACTATGCATTCTTACATTTTTCAAGTATAACAAATGGATTGTCGTCTACAGAGTGCATTTTTTTCCGGCATGAGAGGGAAAATGGTGTTTTCATAAATAAGTTAATAAAATGTATTATTATTATTATCAGTAGTAGTGGTTGCCAAATGTGGTTATTATTATTATTATTATTACTATTCCTATTACTTGTTGTTTGTTGTCATTGTAGAATTTAATTTCATATAATATTGTCACTGGTCATATTTTAGGATGGTACTTCTTTTAGAATTGACTAAATAGATACAGATATTGTAGGCGTTTGTGTCATGCTGAGTCAGAGACACTCCCATGACTGGAAAATATGAAAGTATAACACATGTAATAGTGCTGAGTGTGGTAAAAAGGTAGGGTAGGGACACATAGGTGTTAGCTTGCAGTTCTTGTAAAATAGCTGGCAGTACCAGTAGCTGCTTTTTTGTAAAAAGGAACGTCAGATTTTGAATAAAACAGAGACGGTGACTGACAACTGCTCCAGTAATAGGCAAGCATTATTTTGTATCAGACTTGCTAAATCAGCCTTTTTAGTTTAGTAAAGCATAACCAAGCCCTCTTTGTTGTTATGCCTAAGAAATGCTCCCCAGGAGGTCAATATGCAGGTATTCCACTCTAGCCACAGGATGTGATATAAATAAGTACAGTACCTTCAATGAAAACATGTGTGGCAGAAATGTACCAGAGTTCATTTTATGGCGATCTCTTGCACTGATCTGTAACTAATGTACAAACATGGCCTTCATTTTCTATGTTATTTTCTCCCCTCTTCCTTTAGATTATAAGCTTGCAAGTGCAGGGCTCTCTCACCCTTTTGTGTCTTGGAAATTGCTATACATTTTGCTCATCATATTACATGTGTCACTGGAATTACTATGATGTCAACCAATTCTGTGTTATGTACCAATGTCTATACTTTGTGTATAGCATAGTCTGTGATAGTATATACCCCATGTTTGTCTTTCACTCAGTAAAGCACCATGGAATACGTTGGCACTTTATAAATCAATGATAATGATACTGTAATAATATACCATTTGGTATTAAGTGGACAAAGCTTGCAAGATTAGCAAAGGTTATTGTAGACCATAGTATGAGTTGCTAAAGGTTAGTAAAATAACATGTCATCTTACAGTACTAGTCAAATATTTGCACTTGTAAAGAGTAATTTTTGTTTTTAAATCTAACATCTAGGTTTGTACTATTGCAATGGCCCAACCACTATTTCATTAACCTTTTAGCAATGCCCCTTATTAGCTTATGCGAATCAGGTGACAGGTGCAAGCTTTTGCCACATACAGCATGGTGGCGTAGTGGTTAGCGCTCTCGTCTTGCAGCGCTGGGTCCCTGGTTCAAATCCTAGCCAGGGAACTATCTGCAAGGAGTTTGTATGTTCTCCCCATGTCTGCATGGGTTTCCTCCCACATCCCAAAAACATACAGATAAGTTAATTGGATCCCCCCTAAAATTGGCCCTAGACTACAGTACTTACACTACATAATAGATACATAGAAATATGACAATGTTAGGGATTAGATTGTGAGCTCCTTTGAGGGACAGTTAGTGGCAAGATAATATATAAGTGATGTGTAAGATGTTGGCACTATATAAATACTAAATTATAATACAGTAACTGTATGCCAAACTCCACTTAACAACCACTTAAACTGATTCTGTACTGAGAATGATATATAGTCTGCCTTATTTATCCTTATTTATTTATGGTTTTTTTTTTGTTTTTTGTTTTTTATAATGCCAATTGCATGGCTGTCCTGTTGATCTCCTGCCACCAATACCTTAAGACAAATACTCAAAACAAGTATGCAGATCATGGGCCTGATTCACAAAGCTTTTCTGGTAAATTATCTCACCTTATTTATTAACTCACAATTTATCTCTTTACCTCTCCTTATCTCACTTAACTCATGGTCTAGCTCTCCTTAAGCTTCATACACACCTACCAACTATCTGTCCAACTATCTGCCAAACTTATCTGTTAAGCCCCATCCACACGCTCAACGGCGGTCTTTTATGCAGCACAATTGTCAAACAGCTTTTGTTGTGAAACGAGTTGAAATAACTAAAAAAAGTATTTTGCTATTGTTCAAAAAGCTGATAAGGCTGATAAGAAGTCAATCCAAAGGTGTGTACACACGCACTACCATAAGGAGCGACTGGTCCGTCAGCCCCTCCCGCCAGGCGGGCGTTCCACCGACAGTAGAGCGTGTGTACACTCTGTCGGCAGACTGAGAACACTGTTTCTGACCTATCCGCTGAGCGGATTATTCAGAAACAGTGTTATCAGTCTGCCGACAGACTGTACACATGCTCTACTATCGCTGGAACGCCCGCCCAGCGGGAGGGTCTGACGGACCCGTCGTTCCTTATAGTAGTGTATGTGTACGCACCTCAACAGTTGGATTGACTTCTTATCAGTCTTATCAGCTGTTTGAACATTAGCAAAATACTTTTTTTAGTTGTTTCAACTTGTTTCACAACAAAAGTTGTATGGGGCTTAACATACAAGTTTGGCAGATAGTTAAACAGATAGTTGGTAGGTGTGTATGAACCTTTATTTGACAAAACTCATGGTTTAGCTCTCCTTATTTGACAAAACACATGGTTTAGCTCTCCTTATTTGACATAACTCATGGTTTAGCTCTTCTTAACTATTTACCTCATTAATTATCTCTCCTTACTTGTTTATGTCATGCATTAGCACTCCTTACAGTTAAAAAATAAGTAACCTTTGTGAATCAACCCCCATGTGTGTTGACTAAAATATGGCTACACTAACCTCAACCTTGTTCCAAGGGTGTGATTCAGACACTTATGAAACAGAAAAATAAACAGGACAGCCAGGCATCTTGCATTGCCTAAGATGAAATAAAAATGGCAGCCTACATGTTCCTCTCCCTACATGGCCACTTTAAGTTCCACCACAATGCATTTTCTCTTATGTGAAAATTTGTTTTCTTATGCTTCAAAGATTTCAATGCCAGGCTGTAGGAAGAATAATATCCGGCACTGCAGTGCAAGTTCATTTATTATAGTAGTGATGTTGTTCACACAGATGCAAACTTAAAAGGAAATATGGATACAACAGGTGCCTCCTACTGTTACTATGTGAAGGTAATGGCAATGGGGGCTGGGCCCAAACAGGAGCCTAATGGCCGTTTTGCATTGTGGTGCTTCCTCCGAGGCTCACCAGCTCACCCACGTCCTGCTGCTGCATGTCATCAGTTTTATTTTTTGGTGAGGCCAAGGGGTGTTCCTATGTAAGCACCAAATTCACTTCCCCCCATTGCAGCACAGGATACGGTACCGATACGGATTTTCCTCCGAACCCATTGTTTACACCGCTCCCCTGCCCGCTGCGTGACGTCACGCACGTGACGCTCATCGGCCCTCCACCAGCCCCTTGCATATCAACACAGTGCATTGTCACACAGCTGACATGTGTGTGTGTAGTCTGGCCCAGAGATGTCTGTAGTCTGGCCCAGAGATGTCACCCAGGTCCTGATCCTCGATGGGCAACATCCATCAAAGGTGTGTACGCACCTTAAGAGCAGTGACAGTGATAGAGATGAATAACCAAGAGTGAAAGTTAGATAAGTGTAATAAACTCTCTTCTTTGCAGGTTATGCATGCTCTAGCTAAAAAGGTCAAATTCCAGTATTTTTATAATTGAATATCTTACATATACTTCAGTAAATGCTGTTGACTCATTATTGAGATTGTGCTGACACATATTAAATAGATTTCCAGTCCAAATTAATCCAACCCCCCCCCATCGCCCTTAGAATGAACAACCACATGGGATAATACCACAAAGCACTCTCCCGTTATCTATAGAATGCTGATACCCCTGGATTCTCTCCTTTAGAGGGAAGGTAGTCTTGCCCACATAGAATCGTCTGCAAACGCACCACAGGGTAAACTCTACACATTTTTTTCTAAAAGTGTTCAAATCGCATACCACCCATTGAAATGATCCTAGTCAATAATAGGTGTCGACCTTCATGAACCAACAATAGGGAATACCACACCTGTGGTTTCCCTGCGGCCCGACTCCAATACAGCCAATTTTCGGTCCTGACAGCGGTACACTCACTTGTGGCTATCTGATCCCCTATTGCGGGTGCTCACCTGAAGGCCACCAAGGAGGATAATGGTATTAAACCTTTCAGACAGGGATCCCACTTTCAGGGGTCTTTTCTTACTCTCCTTTGACAGGGGGCAGAGAGGGGGTTTCTAACCTCCATGTCAGTGAACAACCTCCTTCCCATTTGTTATTACCTTCCAAAGGTCCACAAGTCTCAGACCAGACGACCAGGATGTCCAATCTCTTTGAGTGTCGGGTTTGCCACCGAGAGATTATTGTGGTGCCTGGATCATAACATTAGACCTCTTTTATCCCTGGTTCTTTCCAATATATCTGACATTTTGGAGGTATTACAAGTTTCAAGGGGTACTAATGCACCCCAGGCGATATCTTGCCATCAATTGTTGTTAACAGTTTTTATAGATATAGCACAAACTATGAGATAGGGTAAAGGAGGAGTGAGACCTGACTGAATACAAATCAGTCTTATTCAAAAATACAAAGCTTTATTCAAACATATGCTCATTATTAAAAACTGCAAGATAAAATCCCACCATGTAGCCCATCCCCCACCCCATCCATGCATGTACCCACCCAGGCGTCCCCAATGCTCTCCCCCTCCTAAGCAAAAAGATCGTGTGCACACGTATTAATGGCTGCGCAGCCCTGCAAAAATAGATCAAAAACCTGATGTGGAAAAATATTACTGAGTCTCTCACATGCGGAGAATCGTAGATACCATAAGCAGTTCAAAAAATAAATTCCAGAACATTCATCCAATACACAATAATTTCTTCACATCATGTAGCCTCCTATATTATATGAGGACCATGCATATAGTCATCCAGCAAAACAGGTAGAGTACTCAGCGTCCCATCAGGTTAGCAAGTCACCTCAGTATAGCATGTTGATGTAGCAAAGCACAGTCCTGTGTTATAGCATGGCATAGCACATGCAGTGTAATTCCTAAGAACCTTTGCAAACAGGCACATCAAGTGGCATATCAGCATGAATCAGGTTGAAGCAACAGCAAGGCACATCCAGTGCTGGCAGTTCATCAAGCAAAAGCAGACAAGATGCATGGCAGTATTAACAGTGTCTCTATGCAAACAGCGTGTGCAGCTGAGGTGCCCTGAGGGCTCTTACTGTATCCACCAGTGTTGACTTGCTATGGCGGAGCCTGGAAAGACTAGCCGAGTTTCTGATGCTGGAGGTGTGGAGAGGAGGATACAGCACCTGGTTAGGCAGCATGGAGGCATGGAGGGGAGGACCTCATGGTGGAGGACGGCGTCCTCGATCGATTTCGACGGACTCTGCCGGCTTCTTCAGGAGGCGTGTCCTTCCGTGGGCTACGCTGCGTCTATGTGCAGGCCGCCGACCAATCCGGCCGCGGGTATGGCATCTCCCGCCCCCACACCAGGGCCAATGCGAGCGGAGGGGCGGAGCAGGCAGACACGACGGGCGCGCCCAATAGCTCACCCGGCGCGTCCGCCAGGCCCCGCCCCCCGCACGCAGGCCCCGGGGAAGGGGCGGGAGACACCAGGGCAGCCAGATCAGACGGCGGCAGCACACACAGACACAAGCGCTCCACGTCCCATCCCAAAACAGCATCACAAAAACAAAGCAACTATACAAACGATGATTGCTATTCACAATTAGAAACGCCTACCATACTTATATGTGGCTTCAAAAACCAAAGAGGATAAATGAAAATATTAAATCACAGTGTGCAAGATTCCGCTCACTTAATACGTTTAGACTACCCCCATCATAAAAAAGAAGAGGTGTGCATGCATGCACATCCCTATCTAAATGGGGATCAAGCCAATTCTGGCATAAGCATTGATCAAGAAATTTTCTCCATAAACATCATGCGGAAAACTAGATGTGAGATGCCCCAGCAGGAAGCCCCCAAAGCCCCTCCCACTGGAAGAGCAGTGCAGACCCATAAGGTGTGGGATGCTTCACCGAACATCCCTAAGGTGGCAGAAAGGGGACATAACTTGTGTTTTCATTGAGGCCTGGCTCCTTAGTTGCCTCCAAGTCAAATATCCACCTTGCTTCACGCTGTAGAAGCAGACGATCCATATTTCCACCTCTTGCAGAGTTATGAATTCTGTCCAGACCAACAAAGCGCACATGTTGAAACCTACCACCGTGGACGGACTTAAATTGCTTTGCCACGGGAGTAAAGTTTCCCTGTGGCCCGACTCCAATACAGCCAATTTTCGGTCCTGACAGCGGTACACTCACTTGTGGCTATCTGATCCCCTATTGCGGGTGCTCGCCTGAAGGCCACCAAGGAGGATAATGGTATCCCACTTTCAGGGGTCTTTTCTTACTCTCCTTTGACAGGGGGCAGAGAGGGGGTTTCTAACCTCCATGTCAGTGAACAACCTCCTTCCCATTTGTTATAACCTTCCAAAGGTCCACAAGTCTCAGACCAGACGACCAGGATGTCCAATCTCTTTGAGTGTCGGGTTGGCCACCGAGAGATTATTGTGGTGCCTGGATCATAACATTAGACCTCTTTTATCCCTGGTTCTTTCCAATATATCTGACATTTTGGAGGTATTACAAGTTTCAAGGGGTAATAATGCACCCCAGCCGATATCTTGCCATCAATTGTTGTTAACAGTTTTTATAGATATATGCCGCACAACGCCGAAGTTAGGGCAGTTTGCGGCTTCCTCAAGAGACAGCAAAAGTATTGTGACTATGTGGAATATATATGTGAATGCCTACATTTTGTCTTGAGGCACAATGCATCTCATTTTGATGGGTGCTGGTATAGACAGGTGTCAGGAACAGCAATGGGCACTTCAGTCACATGTGCCTATGCCAATCTGTTTCTGGCAGCCTGGTAGGAGGTGTATGTCTGTAGCAGAAAGAACTCTTTTATGCTGGGTACACACGGGGGACTTTTGTCTCTCTATAGACAAGAGACTAGAGACAGTTCATCGCCAGGTCCCTCTGTGCTACAGTCGTACACACGGCGCACAGAGGGACGGAGATTCGGCGGAAGCTGTTGCCAAAGGTTCCTCCCCCCGCCGCCCCCCCACCGGAAGCTCCATCCATTGTGTATGGAGTTGCTGTCGCTAGTCCGCATACACACGGCGGACTAGCGACAGTTGCGTCGAAGTTGCGGCGACAGCTGTTGCTGGCGATTGACCAAGTCAATCGCACGGCGACAGCTCAGACTAGCGACAGTTCGTGGCGTGCATGGCATACACACGGGGGATCTGTCGCTGTAACATGCGCGTGCCACGTGGTTGTAGCGACAGTTGTAACCCTTGTGTAATGTAACATTAGGTCCCTAATCAGGAGATGTGGGAAGTGGGCTAGTACCTGTGAAACACGTTGTCTATTTTGTGTTTTGAAAAAATACTTTTCAAGTACTTTCCAGCCTCCATGATTGATACTTTCAATATATTATGGCCAGAATTCAATCGAAATTACAAATGTTGCATCGATTTCTAGCAGATTCTATCATAACGATCGAATCTGCCGGGAAGATCAAGCAAGTCTATGGGCACTGTAAGAATGGCCTGAGAAAGATATTAAATACCATGGTAATTCAAATTTTAAATTAGCTGTGTGCTCTTCCCTAGAAATATCAATGACCTTTAGGTCCACCTGTATCACATTTACATTAGTTTTTCAACAATAGATCTATCTTTCTGTGTATCTATATTATTTAAAGAGACTCTGAAGAAGAAGAAGAATCAGAAGAGAATCAGAAGAATCAGAATCACATTTATTTCGCCAAGCACGACTGGGTCGTGCCCGGAATTGGGCTTGGCACAAGAGTACAGGGCATGTACATAGAAACATAAGAAACAGCATGGCATAGAGCCTAGTGGCATCACTTCATCTACCAAAAACATATACATAAAAAGTTTCTAAGCACAACTGGATCCAAACATAAAAATACTACTTATACTTTTCCAAACACATCTGGTCAAGTGGATTACAAGCAGAAAGTCAAGGGTGAGGGGGGGGGGGGGGGGGGGGCAGTCAACGGGGGAAGTGCATGGCAGAGTTTATTGAGTTCAGTGTAATTACAGCCGAGGGGAAGAAGCTGTTTTTGTGTCTCGTGCCTCGTTAAAATCATGTTTTTATCTTAAAAACCTCTTAAGCATGTTTGTCCAACCTAAAAAGCCGCATCCCCGCGGCTAAAAACTAAATGAATCACCCCTAACACCCCTGGCAAAATCCACGACTTTCTTGGTCGTGGATTTTGCTGCCCTAAGAAGGCTGAGCTTTCAGCTGCAGCTCTTCCTCCATGCACATCAATCCGCGCGTATCTCCGCCTCTCCCCTGCCCCTCTCAGTGAAAGACTGAGAGGGGCGGGGAGAGGCGGAGATCCGCCACAGATGGACGTGTGTAGAGGCAGAGCTGCAGCCTAAAGGGGCCCATACACTCAGCCAATTTTCTGGCCAACCGATCGATCCAAATCGATCGATAGATTGATCGGTTGGCCAATTTCGAGCGATTTCGATGGTTTTCCATCGAACTGGCAGGGTGGAAAAACTAGGTCGATCTGATGAGATTGCTTATCATTTTGCATTGGCCTTAATGGAAATCTGATGGCAAAAAAATGTCATCAGATCGAATTTCAATAGATTTAAAACTGAAATCTATTGGAATTCTATCCTGGTAAAAAATGTTCTAAAAACGCATCAGATAGATCATCAGATGCATTTCTTATCTATCTGCTGCCAATCTGACAAGTGTATGGGCACCTTAAAGCTCTGCCTCTTCACGGAAGGAGCCCCGCAATCAGCTCCAGGGAGTTTGGGGTGATTCATTTAGTTTTCAGCCGCGGGGATGTGGCGTTTTAGGTTGGGCAAACATGCTTAAGAGGTTTTTAAAATAAAAACATGATTTTTAAGGCGGCTTCAGAGTCTCTTTAACTCCCAGTAATATTCTATGTTATTTTAGGTAAGAATAGGGATGAAAGCTGATGATGATGATGCGTAGTTCCAGTTGTGAAACCCAACAGGTGCTGCTGATAACTATGAAACTAACAGCTTTAGTACAATTCTTTACCTGTCATTACCTTTGAATGAGATGGAGAAATACCTTAAAGCTTACAAAATGTTAAAGCAGCTTCTTTCAACATGGTATTATCTGCAGGTGCTTAGTCCAGATACATCTGTGTACATATTACAAATCACTGAGTCACATATACAAAAAACAAGCTAGGGCTTAAAACAGCAAATGATCAAATACGTGTAAGTCTAATTAGGTCGAATTACAGGATATTATGCTACAACAGTTTTCTCAAAACAAACTCGTAATACCAGATGTTATAATACAGTACAGTGTTTAGAAATGGTAGGCATGTAAATACATTCATGCACTCTGATATACTGTGATGATTATAGGTTGGCTAAATGTATTTTTTGTCTCCAGTAAATCATGCTCTAAATCAGATATACATTTACAAATCAAGAAAAAGAATGGCAGAACTCCATGGAGCATAAAAAAAAACCTTTAAAGTGGGTTGTAACATCAAAAAAATAAAAAAAATTGCCTAAAATAGTGCCCCAAAAATATATGTAAACCCATTTTTTTCCTACAATAGGGTCCTATATGTCCCCTCATTTTTTTTATTTTTTTTACCTGGTCTGTGTGCGTTTGCTGAACTGTGCTTCCAACAGGATTGTGGGAAGTCTTTTTTTTATTTTTGTTAGCTACAGTAACAAGCTGATCTCAAAATGCAAATATGAAACAATTTGTTTTGGAGACGTGGCATAACAACACGACAAGACCAACGTCCCGACCTAAATAATCGCATACTATCACAAATGATAATCATTCAAATTACAAAAAGTTTACTGTCAAATAACATAGAAAAAAGCTAACTAATTTAAAAGGCACATGGGATGGCTACCCCACCACACATGACAACACTTCACTCCAAACATACTGGACACACGCGCAAACAAAGCCCATTGTTGACTTGAACTTGATGGAAATCAGATGAACAAAGTCCATTCATAGGGCCAGTGCACACCAAAAACCTCTAGCAGATCCGCAAAATGCTAGAGGTTTTGGAAGCAGATTTTCAGAGTGATTTTAGGCATGTTTAGAGAGGTTTTCTAAATATGCATAGCGTTTTTTAGAGCGTTTTTGTGTAGCAGAATTCATATATTGTTATAGTAAAGCTGCTTCTGTAACAAAAACCCCTGGAAAACTGCTCTAATCTAGCATTTTTCAGAGCGGTTTTCCACTTTTCCATACCTTTACCATCCTGGCGGTAAGCCCGAGCTGAGCTCGGGCTATGCCACGTAGGAGGATTTCTCAGGCCCTGCTGGGCCGATTTGCATAATTTTTTTTTTGGTACACACAGCTAGCACTTTGCTAGCTGCGTGTACTGCCCGATCGCCGCCGCTCCGCGCCCATTCGCCGCTACCCGCCATGCCGCGCCGCCCCCCCAAAAAATTTTTTCAAAATAGTGCTGCGCTGCCCCCTGGCGGTTTTAATTGATCGCCAGGAGGGTTAACACTGAGGCAGAAACGCCTCAGAAATCTAAAAAATGCTGCAGCCCCCGAGTTTGCATTTGTGGAAAAAAAGGAACCGCTCTGGTGTTTACCAGCCCACTGAAATACATTACCCAAGCAGTTTTCAAACAGCTAGAGGTTTTAAAAATGCTACAGAACCCGCTCTGGTGTGCCCCAGTCCAAAGACTGTTTGATTCTCAGATATTAACCAGGATTTATATAACAGTTTGTGGCCTGTTGTATACATATCCAGCTTATGTCAGACAATTCAAATGCAGGAGGTATGCAGACACTGCTCACCAGTGTGTTTCAAACCAGGTTACCAGGTGAACAACATGTTGACTGGAGCTGACCAGTGAGTGGCAGTAACGGTGTTCAAGATCAGATGATAATGTCCCACATAACAGTTCAGCAAAGTAAGCAATATATAGACAATATCAGCACATTGGCGTATTACATCTCACCAGTCACCACTCCTGGCAAAATCTGTAAAATAAGCAGTACATTAACACTGAGCTGGGTTAAAAAAATAAATAAATAAAGGGCAGAAGTGATGTCACTTCTGGCACCGCAGAGAAACAGTAAACTTAGAAACCAGCAAAAACGTTATTTTCTTTTTTCATATCACATTTCTCCTAAATCTGACAGTGAACACTAAAACAACAGGATACGTTAGCTAAATAAATCATTTCTTATTGGATGATTTATTTTATTTTTTTAATATGGAGTGTCATCCTACTTTAACTTAAGATACAATACAAACTGAAGCAGCTTTCTATCCATTTTGTAGAACATAACATTTGAATAGAATAAATAAATTCTACTGTAGATACAGTATCATAGTAGGGAAGAAGGGCAAATAAATGATCAACTAACCACATAATACATAATAAATCAATAATAAAACATGGGTCAAACCAAATGCACCCAAAAACTGCAGGTGAAATTCTCTTGGTGGTGAGGAATAAACTGCTTACATCAATAATACAATTTTACATAGTTCATATACATGCATTAACACGTGTATAGTGATCACAAAAGTGATTCATTTATTTTAGTTATTCCGCTAATGAAAATACAAAAACACCGCCACTGGCTGTCTATACAGGAGGACTACAAAAACACTTGTGCCAGGAATTTGTCATTAAAATCTAACCTCAGGCACAGTTCTAAATAAACCACCTGACAGCTTAGTAGTTGTTCATGCCACAGGAAGTTTCTGCAGCTACAAATCCTATGTTGAGGTTGGTATCTCCAAACTCCTTCGACATTGGCATTGGAGATGTTTCCTGAGATTTTGGGAAACCACCATAATGTCGCAGCAGGAGGCAACAGTCCTGTTATACATTAAATGACATGGAAGTGAGGAACATTGCAAATATTTCCAAAACATGAGGATGAGGAGCTACACACTGCCCAGCTGCAGCCGTGCGGTGCAGAGAGCGGGCCCAAAGTGATTATCGAAAAACCCTTGTTTGTAATTTTTGGGGAGTCCACACTTGGTGACGATGGTGTCAGAAGTTTCTACCGAATCCAGAGGCTTTCTTCTTCTTTGGTAAGTATTTATCTTTTGACCCTAGGGCGGTTTGGGTACACTTTAAAGAGTACCTGAACTGACATGTAAAATGATGAGATAAACATGTGTATGTACAGAGCCACTTTTCTTCACTCTACTAAATGAAGGTAAGTCTAACAAAAGACAGCAATATACCTCCAAAAGAGTTTCTAACCTTTATCGCGCTAGACGCGTGGCCAGCACTAAAGCACATGCCATGCCACTTCTGGGCTTCTCCCCCTAGTATCTGAGAATGAATCAGATGCTAGAGCTCTCTCAGATGCTAGGGGGAGAAGCACAGAAGTGAAGATGTCTCAAAAATAGGAGGTGAATATACAGTACTGCTGCTGCCTGGTGTGCTACTGTGGCATGCTATCTGGGGAAGAGCTGGAACTAGGGTTCTGATTTAGTCGAAATGTGGTGTTCCACAAATACAGAGATTTGTGTTCCAACGTTTGTGTTCAAAAGGCATTCTCTATTGAAGTCAATTGCACAGAAATTCACAGTTAATAGCAAAGCCTTCATACATGCAATCGCCACCAACAGTGGCGTAGCTAAGGAGCTGTGGGCCCCGATGCAAGTCTTACAATGGGGCCCCTCAAGCACTCTATATATAACAATTGATACGGCGCACCAAAACCTGCCAATTGTAACTACAATGTCAGAGGAGCAAGAAGGGGATGGGGAACAGCTTGTTAATGATTGCCACTATTCAAAGCTATCTATAGAAATGATTATTATGAGCACAGGACCAATAGAGAGCTAATACTGTAGTTGAGGGAGGGCCCTTCGGGGCCCCTCTGGCCCAAGGGCCCCGATGCAGTCGCTACCGCTGCACCCCCTATTGCTACGCCCCTGGCCACCAAATTTGCGAAGTATGTTGGGGGATCAGTAGGAACATCAGCAGGACTACCAGGCAACTGGTATTGTTAAAAAGGAACCAGGGCTGGGCCTAGACTTTTTGCTGCCTGAGGCAAACTTGTGAGGATGCACCCCCACCACCATTTGAAATGATCGCACAACACCCAACAATTTATTCTGCTTCATTTAATGTTCTCAGTCAGCAAGCAAACATATGCAACAACTTGAGACATGACATGCTGCAGCTTAACACAATAACACACTGGCTGGCTGGCTGCGAGTCTGCGACAAACAAACTGCTCATTTTCTGCCAGTCAGCCGTCCTCCATTCTTCCTGAGTCAGGACAGCAGTGCCACCTCCTCCCTCCTGCTGTGCAAGTCAAATGAAACACTGCTGCTCTCCTGCTTCCCCCCTCCTCACTCACTGTCAACAAGCTGCTTTTCCCCAATGATGACCTCTTCACATCGCTCTTCTCTTGCTTCCCCTCCTACTCTGGCTGCATGCTGTTAGTGTAAACACAGTACAAGCATGCTGCCCCTGTAATCTCTGTGCCTGATGCAAATGTTTCACCTTGCCTCATGAGAGAACCAACCCTGAAAGGAAATAAATATGGCAGCCTCCATATCCCTCTCACTTCAAGTGAATTTTGAGGCCTTTGGTCAAAGAAAGTGCCATACCACTTAAAGTGATTAAAGCTGCCAGAAATCAAGGGGGAAAAAAAATCTATGTATGTATACCTAACACTTTCATTATCATTGTCTTGTGATAGTTCTCATTATGAATGCAATATCAAATCGCTGAACTTCTAGAATAACAGTGTGAGCTTACTCAGTTGGTAGCCGAGCGCTTCATCCAGCTAGCTGAGCCATGCAGGCTTCATTCATCTCTATGGACGAGCGGAGCTGTCGTTCAGACAGAACGGGTATGAGAGCAGGAAAACACAATAACATGCAGAGGGATGGTTTCTGTGCATTTCCTGACAGACAATATTCATCTTGCACTCATGCTTGTTGTGTTTAAAGAGAAACTCCAACCAAGAATTGAACTTTTTCCCAATCAGTAGCTGATACCCCATTTTACATGAGAAAGACAATGATTTTCACAAACAGACCATCAGGGGGCGCTGTGTGCCTGATTTTGTGCTGAAACCCCTCCCACAAGAGGCTCTGAATCCCGCGGTACTGCTGGCAAACTGCCACAATGTAACAATGTTCAGAGACAGGAAATAGCTGTTATTAGCTGTCTCTAACAGACAGAGCAGCTAGAAACAGCTAAATAACCTGCCCACAGTAACAATGTCACCATGTAATAAATGTCAGAATGTGAATCTGGGAGAGGAAAGATTTTACAATGAGCAAACACTGACTAAATCATTTATACATAATTATGGTAAAAAATGAAGCACTTTTTTTACTACATTATTTTCACTGGAGTTCCTCTTTAAATAATTGTCCTGTTCATCCACAGAGAAGAATCGAAAGTGCCATACACTCAGCACAATTGGCTGCAGGGAATTAGTAGAACGTTGAATTGTATCTACAAAATGCAGCTCACTGCTCATCTGAATGATCCATGAAGAATGGTAATGGTAAAATAACATAATAAATAAAATGGCTTTTTTTTTCACAATATTCATTTAAATTATGTAGTCAGGGTTTCTCCATTGTAAAATATTTCCTAACCCTGTTTTACATTCTGAAAGTTATCACAGTTAGCGACATCTTAAGTACATTCCGGTGATCACTGTAAATGTTTGGTTACTGAGAGTTCTGAAGCCAGTACAAAATATACCTGGTGTCCCAGAATGCTCTGAGGAGGGGAGAATTCTGCATAACTAAACAGCCTAGGCTAAACATCACTAGGAGGGCAGGGCTACTTACCAATATACAGTAATATATAGATATAGGAAGTGTTTCTGATGCTGAAACTAGGAAAATTACCATAAAAAGTGCGTATCCTGAATACCTTACTGCGTTCTTCTATATGTCAATACAGCGACAATTTAACTTTTAATTGTATAACCTAGTTCTGTAACATGCAAGAATGGCGTACGTTAAAAAGGGGCGCTGGGAAAAAAGGGCGCCGGGTTTTAAACGATAAACATGGATAACGTTTAAAAATATAATGTACTATATTTCGTTTAAAAATAATGTTTTATAAAGTTATAAATCATTAAATAATGTGCATGAAATTGGCAATTGTGAAAACGTTAATCTTCCGTTTAAAAAGTGAAACGTATAATAACGTTTAAAAAAAAATAGTAAGTAACCCTCCCTGTACCTACCCCTAACCCCTAGACCCCCGTGTTGGTGCCTCAACCTAAGACCCCCCTGGTGGTGCCTAAACCTAAGACTCCCCTGATGGTGCCTAAACCTAAGACTCCCCTGGTGGTGCCTAAACCTAAGACTCCCCTGGTGGTGCCTAAACCTAAGACTCCCCTGGTGGTGCCTAAACCTAAGACCCCCTGTTGATGCCTAAACCTAAGACCCCCCTGGTGGTGCCTAAACCTAAGACCCCCCTGTGATAAGCATTAATAACGTGTGAAAAAAATATTGTGCTGTTTTTCGTTTAAAAATAATGTTTTAAAAAAGATTGTACTGTTTTTCGTTTAAAAATAATGTTTAAAAAATTATAAATCATAAAATAATGTGTAATCATGAGAAGCAGTTATAAAACAGTAAAAGTCTCCGGGCGCCGCTTATAAAACGTTATTTTTCTCCGGCGCCCTTTTTTCCTGTCGGGCGCCCATTAAACGATATTTATTATGGGAGTGAATGGCGGCGCCCGATTTGTCCACTTGCCTCAGGCGCCCGAATTTACTGTTCCCGCAAGAATGATCCATAGCGGTTTCAGTGACTAGTAGACCGCAGTCTATCCACAGTGAGAACACACATACTACGACATATATAAGCAAAAAGACCTTGAATTCTGACTTTGGCCTACATTGTAGTTGGAAATATAAATGGCAACGTAATCAAGGTGGGACAGTTAAAAATAAGTCCCCTGAACCCAATATGTTCATGATGAAAATCAATGTTGCTAGATCTGAGTGCACAGTGTGCAGCTTTAAAGTAGGTTACAATGAATTAACATAATGCACTTCAACAGGATAAAATATAGTTCCATGCACAAATGAGGATGAGGAATCTGGTATATCAGTGAAATTAAAAGGGGAAAAAAAGAAAAGTGAGACATTTTTTATCAGTAAATTAACTATTTATGAGTCCAATGTGAGCATTTTCATCAGACCATACCAAATTAAAAATGATGTACCCTGTATTGATCTTTCATATTTGCGTATAACCTAATTTACTTGTACGTCACTAAGCACAATGCATCTTATACAGTTTAGATACAATGGCAGATCTAGCTGTATCAGCAAAGCTTTCATTTCTGTGATGTATGTTTTGACATTTATCATCACTATAAGAAACAAACCTGTACATTTTCAACACAGCAGGTGGCTACATAATTTCATCATTCTCTTGTTTGAAAAAAGATATGTGTCCATCAAGTTCAACCAATTAAACTTCTGTGTGCCTGGAAAAAACAAAAGGGCAAAATGCTCTCCCTGACTGGATCAAGGTATAACAATTATATAAAGGAGTATAAAGAAGAGAAAGTGCTCCTTTAGTTCATTAAAGGGATTCCGTGCAGTGTAGAAACTATGGAAAGATGCATATCATTTTGAAGCTCTCTTTCTCCTCTTTCCAATGATATATAAACCGCTGCCCTATGCCTTTTAGTTTCCGCTATTTTCGTGACCGAAACCGCGACTGCGGCAATTTCGATCGCGCAAATAGCGAAAACTAAAAGGCGTAGGGCGGCAGTTTATATATCATTGGCAAGAGGAGAAAGAGAGCTTCAAAATGATATGCATCTTTCCATAGTTTCTGCACTTTTTGGAGTCCAGCATTTTATTACACTTTTCCCCAAAGTCGGCAGCTCCATTCAGCACAATGCAATGAAATATAAGGAACCCAGGGGGATATAATTACAAACATCATGCTGGTAGGTGTGAGGATATAATTAATTAGTTGTGGGTATGCTTAAAGGCATACCCACAGGCACTGCTCGGAGTCCCTTTAAAGGACCACTATCGCAAAAAAAAAGTAGGTAGTTAAAACCTGACAGAACTGACAGGTTTTGGGCCAGTGCATCTCCTCATGGGGGATTCTCAGGGTTTTCTTTGTTTTAACAGCATTTCCTGACAGCCTATTGGGCCAGAGTGCAGGGATTAGGTCCTTTAATGTGGCTGGACCCGCTGGGGTCTAATATCCGTTTTTGTTCAATCCTTCAGTCCTCCTTCAGTCCCCTGCCTCGTCTTTTAGAAGACCTGTATTGTCAGCATTAGTTTAATTGAGTTAATATATCTGTAAAATGTTTTGGATTCAACCAGTCTAGTTTCCATTATATTGTATTCCTTATATTTTTTAAAGCAGATTCAGTATCCCTGTGCTATAAAGTCTTAAATGTATTCCTTTTACATTTAATCTCGTCCGGCTCATTTTAACTTATATATATTAGCTTTTTTTATTCCTAAATTTGTGTCTTTAAATAATATATATACGACTATACCTAATAAAAGAGTAAGTTTAAATGTTTGCCATTTACAGTTTATGCCATTACTCTGTAGTTCGCTGTCTAAGGCCCATATCCATTACTGTAAATTTTTCTCCTGAGTTGTTTCTTATAAGATAATTTTCATCTTCAAGGACAACTGAAGTGAGAAGAATATGGAGGTTGCCATATTTATTTCCTTTTAAACTATACCACTTGCCTGGATGGCCTGCTGATATATTTGGCTGCAGTAGTGTCTGAATAGCACCAGAAACAAGCATGCAGCTAATGTTGTCAGATCTGACAATAATGTCAGAAACACCAGAACTGCTGCATGCTTGTTTGCGGTCTATGGTAAAAAGGACAGCCAGGCAACTGGTATTGCTTATAAATAAATAAATATGGCATCCTCCATATCCCTCTAACTCCAGTTATCCTTTATGATAACTTTTCAGCGTTTTACAATTGAATTGAGTATTTTCTTGCTTGCTGGTGGTTTAAAAGGCATTTTATGACATTGTGTGAAAACTCAGGAGAAAAAGAGAATTAAATATGGGCCTTAGTCTATTAGATTTAGACCCTGAGCTCTTTAAACTCGGGTTTAGAATGAATCGTTTTTCCCTTGCTGAAACCTGCTAAATTTCACATACAATGTTTCTGCATTGTGATCGCTATTCCCTAGTATGCCTGAACCAGTGGGTTTGATATGACATCATATGCGCTCTATTTGAACTGTCTAAATTTGGCACAGCATTTCCCCTGGGTGGCTTGAATCAAGTAATTATCTTGCTTTGGCCCTTAAGAAATCATTGCAGTCAGGGCCGGATTTACCATAAGGCACTGTAGGCACATGCCTACAGGCGCATGATGATGGAAAGGTGGCTCACTATCCTCTCCAAGTGTCTCCCTCCCACCTTACCTATGCAGAGTCCCGAGTCGAGTGTAAATGAGAGGTTACTCCCCGGGGTCTCAGCATTCTACTGACCAGATCTACCTTCAGTCGGGGGCACCCCTACCTACCTGATACTTGGGGGCATCTCTACTTAGTACTGAGGATAGCTCTGGCTACCTAACACTAAACGGCACATCTAGATACCTATTTATGGGCAAGGGAACTAAGGTAGACGTTACAGCTGGGCCAGCCAGCACACTTGCGATACAGTTCAACAGGTGTTTCTAGGGTCATTGGGGTGAAGTCTAAGGTGCCAGGACATCTGGGCCTATAGGCTCATGTGATGTAAATCCAGGCCTGATTGTAGTCCTAGACAAATCGATTCAAATGCAGAGCAGTGGACCTAAAGTGAATTAGCCCCACTGAAGGACAATGTCTATTTACAAGTACTAAGAAAGAAAGAGATTTAAAGAGGAGCTGTCGGCAATACTATCTCAGAAAAAAACACATATATAAGTACATAAATACTTGTTCTACGTACATAACATTTGTATTGCACTGTCCATGTTTTGATTTTTGTGATTTTTCTATAGTAAAAAAAAGAGAAAATCTTTCTTAGGATTCTCCATTTTAACTGTGTCTATCTTGAAGCCTATCCTGATATAATTTCCCCCCTTACTCTCCTTTGCCTGATAGTGTATGCATTGCTCACCCATCTCCAAGTCTTTAGGCACTCCCACCCAGCTCTGCAATAGAAAATGCATTGTCTCAGCATCAGAAATATTGGCCAATCAGAAAGGAACAGAGGTGTTTGGAGGGGAAAACAGGAAGGAAAGAGGCTTCAGCCAATCAGGCGGCATTAAGTCTGAGAGGAAGGTAAAGAAGCAAAAAAAAAAACCCAGCATGCCCTGCAACTTCCTTTGTGCGGCAATGTACCAAATAAGAGTCAAATAAACTGGGGAGTGATCATTTATCAACAAGAAAAGTAATGGTGATTTTTAACTTTTGGATTGCCTGGTTAGCATCCTTATTACTTGTTTACCAGAGAAAAATAAACTGATTTTTTATTTTATGCCTGACAGTTACACTGTAAAAAGTTGCAATAAGCACATAGTTTTCTTTAATGGATGAAAGAATCACCATATCCCAAACAAATGACTGCAATTCACCAGTAGCAAAAAAGCAGTGTTTTATAAGCCTTGGAATTAAGGGTAAAAAAAAAAAGTTAATTAATATAATATACATATGGGAGTTAATTTACTAAATTAAAAATCCCTAAAGAGTGCAATATATAGGTTGATAGTGGCACAATAAAGCAGATAACATGTTACCATCCGATTATTTTCAATTGATTTACTGTGCACTGTTCATTCTCCATCAGAAATGTACTTTATAGTGTTCAATGCTCAAGAAAGCTATACAGTTATTAATATTGATCCCCAAAACTCATCTCTTAGCCTACTTAATTAGAATTTACTGCCATGTCTGACACTTCTTGCAATCAGCAAATTGTTTGAACTGAATTAGAAGTTTATTGATCAGGATTTTGGGAGCAAAGAGAGCACCAGCAGATTTGTTCAAAGTGATTTACTATGCTGGAAATAAAATGCTTTGCACTTTTGGAAACTTCTTGCAACACTTCAACTGTCCTATTACTGGCTGCATAAACTCTGCTTTCTAATGTACACCAGTCAAACTCTGAAATTCATGGGTTACATGGACTGACCCATCTAACGCATGGAATAAGGGACTGTTGTTTTTTTATGTACATCATCACAGTGAACGTTAGCGACGTTTGAAAACATATCCTTCTGGGCATGGTCTTAGTGAGAGTGAGTGTGAGTGGGCTGGCATGTTGTGGTGAGTAATGATGGCACGAACTGTTCGTAGGCGATGTTTGTGTTCGCCCCATACTTTATGCAAACTTTGGGAATGTCCGCCATTGTTCACTGCGAACTGTTCACCTATGAACAGTTTGTGCCATCACTAATGATGAGGTCAAGCAATGTTCCTGCATCTTTCTAACAATCCCCTTGGTGGATTTTTTTTTTTAATATTAAAATTTATCAATAAAATGTTTCACTTTTGAATTAAATCTATGTCTTTGTGATCGATTGGGACACGACTCTCCTATCTAAATCTTTCAGTTTTGTTTTCTGGAAATAAAATATGGGTCATGGATGGGTAATGCAGCATGACAATAACCCAAAACTCACTGCCAAGGGAACAAAGGAGTCACCCAAGAAAAATCATGTGAAGGTCATGGAGCGGCCTAACCAGTTTCCAGACCTTAATCCAACAGAAAATCTGTGGCAAGAGCTAAAAGGTTTAATTTGCCAAAGATTAGCCCCGAAACCTTACTAACTTGCAGAGGATATGCAAAGAGGAGTGGGCCAAACTCCTTTCTGAGGTGTGTGCCAACCTGCTGACCACCTACAAGAAACATCTGACCTCTGTGATTGCCATCAAGGGTTTTGTCACTAACTACTAAGTTTTTTTTTGATAGGGGATCAAATACTTACTTCACTCATTACACTGCACACCAAGCTCTGACTTAGGGCACTGGATTTTTGAGTGTTCTTTTGTTTTTATTCTGTCTCCCACAGCTACAACAAACGCACCATTACAATTGTAGACTGATCATTTTAGTCAAGAGGGAAAAAAAGCAAGATCAGCAGGGAATCAAATACTTCTTTCGCTTGTTGTATCTGGTACCTTTTTCAGGTGAGCAGGACAAGTCTATAAGTTGCTTCCTGTATGGCTTCATGTGAATTCCAAAAGTCTTGGAGGTTCGATATGAGAAGATGAGTAGGTGACACATGTTTGTAGAAAACAGAAGGTAAGCCAGCACTGGTGTTCAGAGGAGAATTCTCTTAATATGAAATCAGTGGCGTAGCTGAGAAGGTGCAAGAAGGGGATGGGGAACAGCTTGCTATTCATTACTATCATTCAAAGCATTTATAGAAGTGATCATTACAAGCACAGAACTAATAAAGAACTAATACTACAGTTGAGGAAGGGCCCTGGCCAAAGGGCCCCAGTGCGGTCGAGACCTCTGCAACCCCTACTGCTACGCCACTGCATGTAATCCTCCACAAACCTGGGACATAAAAGCCATGCTACCAAATGAAAGTCATTAGCTAGTGTTCAATAGGGTGGCAGCTGTGTTAATTAATCAGCTACCAGCTAATTATTTTGCAGCTAGTACATGTATTTTTCCTGGCTCAGTGCAGAATTGTGTGCTAAGAAAATGCGTGTGTCATTTTAAATATGATGTTCCTTTTAGCTAGATTCATTTTGTCAAGTAAAGCTTATTTTTTGTCAGACAGCACAGTGTATTAGCAATGGCAGTTTCCTGACAGCTTTTTAGCTATCATCACACACTGATGCAGCACAGGGTCAGCTTCACTGTAAGGTGCACTTATCTGCCTTTTGAATGGAAGTGTTGTCAGGCTATTATTATGATTATAAATAATATAGCCCATGATTGAGCTACAAGGTGGAATTCCCTTTCTAAGGAAGTTAACTTTTGAGTACAAAATGAATAAAGATGTTTGAGCTTTGACTGCTTTTCCTGCTGTTTGGTGCATAGTTTGAATTTCAGATTTCTAGAGAAGTAGTATTGTATTCCGTTAGGATGGATTTGTTTTGTGATGATCCAACAGCTTGTCATCACCCACAGACGAGTGGATATAATGTAACACCATTTTTTTATCACAAACCCAGACATTCTATTGTTCAAATTATTGGCCATGAATTATATTAGGTGGCCAATAGCTTTTTCCACCTTTAACCTTTTTCAGCTGAGTTTAAGCTTGGATCATGCCACATAGTTCAGTGCGATCTGTATCATGCAGCCAAAAACTGCAGTCTTACTTGTTATGAATAGGAATGAATGGCAGAAGCCAATACTGAGTCAGAATTTGGAACTCTGCGTTGGGATCAAGGAAGACAGAAATTGCTGTGCAAATAGAATTCCAGTTTGTTTGTTTTTTTGGGGGGTTTTGCGCATTAAAAGCTAAGATGCTAAATTTCCAACTTTAAGCAAATGTGAAGCAAAAATAAACTTATGAGAAAATTCATTTCATGTGTAGTATGGAAAATAAATATAACTTTAGTAGCAAAGAAAATAGTCTCATGTTGTTCTCCAGTACAGGAAGAGTTAAAAAAAGACCTTTGACTTGTTATCTATGCAAGACAGCTTCTCTAAGCTAGTTGACTAACTTGATTGAACTCAGTCATGTCTTCTGTAGAGCTTAAACAGCCAAGAAACAGTGAAAGACAGCTTGAGATAAAGTTTTACAGCAGGAAAAAAAAGGGTCATTAGCTCTGTTCTGTTTTACAGCTTAACCGCTTCCCTACTAAGACGTTTTTCTGCTTCTGGACCAAAGCAATTTTTGCCTGTCAGAGCTCCTCCCATTCATTTGCCAATAACTTTATAGCTACTTATCACAACAAAATGATCTATATCTTGTTTTTTTGTTCACCACCAATTAGGCTTCCTTTGGGTGGTACATTTCAATGTTTGGCCATTATAGTTTTAAAATAAAATGTTCTACTTTGGAAATCCACACATTTTATTTGTGCATTTGTCCCAGTTATTTCAAAAATATTTCCCTAGTACAATGTATGGCGAAAATATATTATTTGGCGTATTTTTTCTGTTTTGCGTCCATCACTAATTACAAGCACATAATTGTAAAAATAACAGTAATATACCCCCTATGACATACAAATAAAAAAAAATTCCGTCCCTATGGTAACTATTTATGTATTTTTTTTAATTCTCTCTCTCTCTCTCTCTCTCTCTCTGTATATACAGTATATATCCTATATAATAAAACCCTAATGTCCTTGCATCCGTCCCTGTGTCTGCGCTTTTTTGCACTGCGCATGTGCAGGGACAGGCGCAGAGACACTGCGTAGAGCCGGAAGAGGACGGGGCCAGAAGGGGTGGGCGTGCATGTGCGCACGTGGCGGGTGCGTGCGTCGGGTGTGTGCGCACGTGCACAATCAGTGACAGACCTAGCCTGTTTTTAAATGAGCTAAGTCACTAGTATATATATATATATATATATATATATATATATATATATATATATATATATATATATATATATATATATTATATATATATATATATATATATATATATATATATATATATATATATATATATATATATGCACATTTTTTTATTTGGGCAACTATGGGAGAGTGAGGGGTTAGGGGTTGATTTTAATGGAAAAAAATTATGTAGGTGCAATTTTACTATTTATCCACAAGATGTCCTCACACATTTTCTTCCTGCTGTGTACTAATAGTACAGGAACGGGAAGTAATGCGTGCAAGTGTAACATTGTTCATTACAATGACCGCAGGCATCTCATTGACACTGGCACTTAGATTGGTGAATGGGATCTGTGAATAGGATTCACTGATCTCTGGGCTAACGGAGCTAACACATGTATTTTACATTTTACAACTTTTTGTGATAGTGGTCCTTTCAGTGCAAAGCCACCAGACTTGCTGTTGTCCCCAACAGTGCCCAGGAGGTGGAGGACACCTGTGGAAATATGCAACTTTAATATGGGGCCCCCAAAAGCCAACATTCTTCATTCAAAAACTCCTTTAATGAAAAGAAAGAAACAAGGTTTAATCAATGATCCCATAAGGTATCCCTGGAATAAGGGTCCCTTTAAACATGGGTCCCACCACAATGTCCTCCATGT
Organism: Hyperolius riggenbachi; assembly: GCF_040937935.1. Classification (NCBI taxonomy): domain Eukaryota; kingdom Metazoa; phylum Chordata; class Amphibia; order Anura; family Hyperoliidae; genus Hyperolius; species Hyperolius riggenbachi. The sequence continues at coordinate 157,609,339 of NC_090646.1, forward strand.
TAGCCAGAATTGGAAAAAGGCTGACCTTAAAGGAGAACTGTAGTGAGAGGTATATAGAGGCTGCCATATTGATTTCCTTTTAAGCAATACCAGTTGCCTGGCTATCCTCAGTTGCTTGCTGATCATCTGTCTCTAATCCTTTTAGCCATAGACCCTGAACAAGCATGCACCAAATTAGGTGTTTCTGACATTTTTGTCAGATCTGACAAGATTAGCTGCATCCTTGTTTCTGGTGTGATTCTGCTGGCAGATAGCTCTGCAGGGCTGCCAGGTAACTGGTATTGCTTAAAAGGAAATAAATATGGCAGCCTCCATATACCTTTCCCTACAGTTCTCCTTTAAGTTGAAATTTGGATCATAAAGTCGGAAATTTGATAGCAATGGAGTTTGCCAGTTCTTATTTTCTTTGATTAATTGATAATGTTTCTTATTAGAACTTGGTTGATTACTTTCGTAAAGAACACTAATCCAATTGAACTTTTTAATTTTTACCAGCTTTAATTTTAAAAAATATGATGTTACTTAAAACTTCCATTGTTCTGGATTAAACATTAAATAGACAACAACAGACTTTATCTAAGGCACAGTACTCACTGCCCTTGACAAACACATATTAAAATGCAGGCAAAACAAGTTTTCCATGACCTTAACATATACTGTTAGAGCAGATCACAGGTTACAGTGTTGATACAATAACTCCATGAACTTTAATTGGAGTAGGCAGTGAATAAGAATAAGATTTGGGGTTTACACCATTGAAAAAGTTATCCTTCTGAAGCTTTCAGCTGCAAAAGTTAACATCAGACCTGATCCATCTCATGCTATCTGAAAGAACAATAGACAACTAGACGCAGGGCCTCCCGACAACTAGCCTGGGGGCCCCCCGACAGACCCCCCCCCCCCGACGAAAAAGCTTCATTAGAGGCCCTTTGTTGCAGCCAAATTTCCCTCCTGGGCCCCCGAGCTGGCTCCTGACCCTCCCCCAATCATCTCCCAACTTAACAGACTCTGCAGAGTCCCTGGGGAGCAACAGTTAAGATGGGGGAGGGACAACTTGGGGGCCCCTACAGGCTCTGGGGCCCTGGAGCAATTGCCCATTTTTTCCTATGGTAGCTCCGGCCCTGACTAGACGAACACATTGCTTGAGTAGCAACTCCAAAGGTTATATAAGTCTATGTAACTTCACTATGTAACTTCACTTTCCCTGTAACGATCGGTGTCAGCACACAGAGAGAATCTGATTATTGGTGATCTGCAGTATCACCAAGAATACAGATATATACCTGATTATTGATGATCTGCAGAATCACCAATAATACAAGTATAACTAACCTCTGGACACCTGATAAAGTGTAAAGCCGCATCTACACAAGTAGATGCGGCCGCGATGCTCCTTATCAATCGAGCCGCTGATGCGGCTCGATTGATAAGAACCGACAGGACGGATTGCCGCACCGCCGATTCCCTGCTCGCTCCCCGCGAGGGGACAATGGCAGGGAATCAAGCAGAAGATAAGCGGCGCCGGCGAGGACGAGCGGGCACGAGCGGGGAATCGAATGTGGCGCACGCGCGGCGAGCAGGGACGCGGCGGGCACGCGGAAGAGGCGATCTGGCGGCTAATCGAGCCGCCGGATCGCAGCCTCATCTACCCGTGCAGATGAGGCTTAAGTCTTTGGTGCAACAGTATATGAGCTTGGACCACCTGAGGAGCAGGTGACCCTAGACCGTATAATGAGTATCTCCTAGATAGAGTTGGAGATAAACAGAGAGCCAGTGATTCCCTAAACACCTGGGAGTCAAACTCTACTGCAGTCAAAGGACTCCTATGAGATAGAGTCAATGACTGGATGGCAGAGAGGTCCCTCAGAGAGACAGGGAGTCCCTACAGTTACTGGACACCCCACCGGGGGAATGTCGCAGGTAGAAGGGTCGGCCAGGCCGGGTCGGCAACACACGAGCAGATAAAGTACAGAGACAGAAGGCTGATTCGGTAACCAGGGACAGGCAGGGTTGGCAACAGGAATCAGATATGCGAAGGTGCCGACTCAGAGAGCAGGAGAAGAGTCAAGAGAGCAATAGGACATAACAGATATCAAGCAGAGGCCTAGTCTAGAGTGTGAGGTCCGTGGTCTCAACACTCAGGAACTGATCTAAAGAATAACACAGCAATGACACAGTATCCCTAATCTTGGGTGTGAGATCCGTGGTCTCAACACCCTGGAACTGGTCTAAAGTATAACACAGCAATGACACATATGTACAGAGGCGCCGTAGGATAAAACGTCGCTAAAATGTTTAAAACGTTCGGGATGCGGTGGTGGACCAGCCAACCCAAAAAACAGACACAAGTACTGTCGATTACAGTCGAAAGCAATTTATTCACATACTCCTTAGCACAAGTTGCAACGCGTTTCACGGGAAGAACCCCGCTTCATCAGGCAATAATAAACAGGAGCAATAAACTGAAAATGACAGAGATACAAAGCGATGGTTAGATAACCGTGTGTGTCCAGACTTTTTAGTCCTACATGTGGCATTTTCAGTTTATTGCTCCTGTTTATTATTGCCTGATGAAGCGGGGTTCTGCCCGTGAAACGCGTTGCAACTTGTGCTAAGGAGTATGTGAATAAATTGCTTTCGACTGTAATCGACAGTACTTGTGTCTGTTTTTTGGGTTGGCTAGTCCACCACCGCATCCCGAACGTTTTAAACATTTTAGCGACGTTTTATCCTACGGCGCCTCTGTACATCTCTACATATCAAGAATCCACCCTGGGTGGAAGGGTGTCATACCCTCTTTCTTTTCCCTATCCGCAGAGCGCGACGTTTTATTCCTGAGTGGGGACAGGCTTGTTCTCCCCACCTGCCTTTACAGTGGTTGCCTTGGAGGTAACCCTGGTTTGTGAGTATAATACTTACACTTTACATTATTTCACCATTTTCCAGTGCATACTACACTATATTGGGCTCTCGAGTCTTTGTTTTGTTTTACAGCAATGACACAGTATCCCTAATCTTGGGTGTGAGGTCCGTGGTCTCAACACCCTGGAACTGGTCTAAAGTATAACACAGTAATGACACAGTATCCCTAATCTTGGGTGTGAGGTCCGTGGTCTCAACACCCTGGAACTGGTCTAAAGTATAACACAGTAACAACACAGTAATCTGGCTAAGTGTGAATTCCCAGGTCCTCCTAGTTCTAACACACTGTGGGATCTGACTGGTCTGAGTGCTCACACGTAAGTATTCGCAATGGCAGACAACCAGCAACTGACAGGCAAGATGTATATATAGTGCAGCGCTCCTCAGCGCCGCCCAGCCCCACTCAGCCAATCACTGCCTGCGCTGACAGTCTTGATCAGCTGATCCCTCTCCTATTGGCATAAAGGTCCTGCCTCCTAGCGCGCGCACGCGTAGCTCTCATCTGTGTGCACTACTAGGCTCAGACACACCAGACGCACGCTGCTGTGCGGAAACCGCCGGTCTGAACGCGGAGACAGCCGCCCCGCTGTCAGACCACGCAGCGGTGTCTCCGCAATCCATTACATTCCCTAAGAAAAAACAATCCCAACCGGTTGTATAACAATAGCCCAAAGACAGCAATGGGCAGGGGTGGGAGGGGTGGGGGTGGTGGTGGTGGTATGGGACCCGCTTCTCCTCCCTCTCCAGCAGGGTAAGCATAGTGGGGCATTGCAATATTTACCGTACTTGCCTCAGGCTGCTTGTTCCTCCTGGCAGCCACTCGCTCAATGCTACATTTACGCCTCCCACTGCTTGTCACGTGACTGGGTGCCAAGTATGCAGCATAGAGTGAGTGGCTTCTGGGAGAAAGAGGAAACCCGCCACAGTGCTGGAGCCGACACTCATTACACTGCTTCACTGGGGTTACTTTGTAAGGAGTTCAATAGAACTCCTGCTCAGTAAATAGAGAATCATGCTATTGATTTAATCAGTTGACTGGTAAGTTTCTGGCTGGTCTCAATTATCATTATTATGGATTTATATTGTACCGGGATATTCCATTACTTTTAACAAATGCAGTGACAAATATTTAGACAATATACAAATGGTGGTAATACAAGTAATGCACACTTTCACTAAATATTGGTAAAATAGCCATGCTTTACCATCACTTACATTAACCTCATAGCATGCATTGTGCAGCTACCTGTGCACAACAATTTCTAAGATATTTAATTAGAGATGGCCCAAACGGTTCACCGGTGAACCGATTTGTGCGAACATCGGTGGTTCGCGATCTATGTGTGAGTTCGACCCGTCCCCTATACTAAATCATTAGGCTAAAATGTGACCCTCTACATCACAGTCATCAGGCACATGGTAGCCAATCAGGCTGCACCCCCTCCTGGAGCACCCCCCCCCCCCGGTATAAAAGCAGCAGCGTCGGCCATTTCCTCACTCTGTGCTGCGTAGGTAGTGAGAGAAAGGAGACAGGATGCTGCACAGATTAGGGAGAGCTTAGTTAGGCTTTTGTTAGGCTTGTTAGCTTGCTCCTTGCTGATACTTATTGCTAAAAAGCACCCCAAAACAGCTCTTTTGAGAGCTAATGTTGTTCTTGTAATTTTTTTTTTTTTTGTGGCCCACTGACACTTGCATATACAGCCCTGTCAGTCGCAGATGGCCCTTGTTAATTCCTACTGTGCCACTGCCAGGCCCAGCACATTCAGTGCCTACCTTTTCACTGCACGTGTGTGACAGCTGCACATTTGTAATACCAGTCACTGCATACCTGTTCATGGTACCTGTGTGTGTGACAGCTGCACATTGTATTGATACCAGTCACTGCATACCTGTTCAGTGCACCTGCGTGACAGCACGCAGTGTTATATTATATACCAGTCACTGCATACCTGTTCACGGTGCTTGTGTGTGTGACAGTTGCACATTTGTAATACCAGTCACTGCATAACTGTTCACTGCACCTGTGTGTGTGACAGCTGCACATTGTATTGATACCAGTCACTGCATACCTGTTCAGTGCACCTGCGTGACAGCACGCAGTGTTACATTATATACCAGTCACTGCATACCTGTTCACGGTGCTTGTGTGTGTGACAGTTGCACATTTGTAATACCAGTCACTGCATAACTGTTCACTGCACCTGTGTGTGTGACAGCTGCACATTTGTAATACCAGTCACTGCATACCTGTTCAGTGCACCTGCGTGACAGCATGCAGTGTTGTATACCAGTCACTGCATACCTGTTCACTGCACCTGTGTGTGTGACAGCTGCATATTGTATTGATACCAGTCACTGCATACCTGTTCACTGCACCTGCGTGACAGCATGCAGTTTTATATACCAGTCACTGCATACCTGTTCACTGCACCTGTGTGACTGCACATTGTTATACCAGCAGTCACTGAATACCTTTCACTGCATCTGTCACTGCACATGTATTATACCTGGGAGCCAGTGCATGCCTTTCACTTGAATGGATGGCAGACTTGCCCTCCATAACAGATTCTCGTTAAAGGCAAGTGGTGTCATCTCTGGCACACAGCGTTGGGTCAAGGGTCCATCTGACCACAGATGCCTGGTCTGCAATGCACGGTCAGGGCAGATACATTACTTATACAGCACATTGGGTCCTTCCTTGGATGTGTGGTGGTAGCTGTTTCTCAGGCTCCCACTCCGGACCGGAATCGAACCCTAATTCCCCGGCCATTACCCGTGGTCACCAATGTGCAGAAAGTACCAAAGAGAGTTGACCACACACAGTTGAATTAATGGCAGACTTGCCCTCCATAACAGATTCCCCTTAAAGGATTTCAAGTGTACTCATCATTATACAGGGTCTCGAAAGAGTCCTGTATTGTTATTTTTCGTCACTATCTCCCAAGACTAAGTCGGTCCCCACACAGCATCTCTGCCTGCAGGCCGCTTGACTGCCTTCTCCGCCACCACCAACGGGGTCCAGGCCTCCAGGCGGATTCCTGAATTTGGCTAACAACACCAATCACAATTTTTTTTGGTGCGTGTACATGCCTGCCTAATTTTTCTGGCTGCCCTGCAGCTGCAACAACAAAACAAAAGACATGTACATGTGTCAATTCCTCTTCATGATCATTACCTTGCCGCAGTGAAGGGGTTTGCGTATCACAATGAAGCAATGACCGCCGGCTATATGAGTGTGTCGGGTGGGGGGGGCACACCCAAGATAATAAGGTCGTGGCTTCATTGTGGACAGACCAAATTCGATCAGTTGGACAGTCACTGTTGTTGTATCATTGAGCTACCTCAGCCCAGCGACCATATGGGCTTGAAAACCGCTATCACCTGCACTCTCGCCATGGAGCGCACCAGTCAAGCACGGTTGTCACTACACAAACAGCTGTTTGCAGTGCATTACACAGTGAGTTTGGTCTGTCAGTGTGAAGCAGTACACTAATTACACTCCCTGATTGATGTATACACATGCAAGCTGTTTTAAAGCACTTTAGGCCTCCATTTTAGCAATGTGATTTCTGCCCTTAACACGCTGCTGTGCATCAAATCCTGATTTTCCCCCGGGAATTTTGGCATGTATCCCACTTCGCCATGCCCCCCTACAAGTGTTAGACCCCTTGAAACATCTTTTCCATCACTTTTGTGGCCAGCATAAATGGTTTCAAAGTTTGCCTCCCCATTGAAGTCTATTGCGGTTCGCGAAGTTCCCGCGAAACCCGAACTTTTGCGGAAGTTCGCATTCGAGGTTCGCAAACCTAAAATCGGAGGTTCTATCTCTATATTTAATGAATGTGGCCCTATGTTTACAAAAGTCCATCCAGGGTTTCTATATTGCTTGTGATTAGTGGTGCACAAGTTCATGAGAACTCATAGAAAACATGTGATTAGTCTGATCAGGTGACAGATTTATAAGGCTCTGATTTGCTGGTCATGATTATGCGCTAAAACCGGAAATGATCATAGCAAATCTGAGCTTTTATAATCCGTCTCATGATCAAGCTAATCAGAATCACCTCCATGAGCTCTCATACTTTCCCAATAGGGACTTTCAGGGGCAGAAAAAGGCATACATGTAAATAAAGTCACCGGGAAAAAGGGTGCCGGAGATTGCCCTAGTAGAATATTGGTAAAATTACTGATATTCTACAAATTAATTACTGGCAACCCTTTCTGATATTTTACTATGACCTATAACCTGACCCTACTCTCACACAGATCCCTACCTCTAGTGATGCCTAACCCTAAGAAACCCCTGACGGAAGCTTACCTTACCCCCCCTCCGATTCCTAACCTTAACCCCCCCCCTTCAGTGCCTAACCTTAACCCTACCGTGGTGCCTAATCTTAACGTGTACCTGAGATGGAGACTTAAGTAAAAAACCTGGGGCTTCCTCCAGACCCCTCCAGGCTTATCACTCCCAGGCTGTACTCCTCCACCTCCTTGTTCAACCGCAACTGGCCCTGGTAAGTCACTCAGTCGGGGCAGTCGCAGTCTGGCCATGCGCACTGCCCCGTCTCGCTCCCATCACTGGGAGCACAGGCGCAGAATGCTCCCGGTAACAGAAGAGACCCCATCTCAGGATAACTGTAAACCCTAAGGATCCCCCTCACTCCTAACACTAAAGACCACCACCTCCTAACCTTATATAGATATTCAAAAATGTGCCACAATAACTTATGGGGGATACTTAACCACTTTACCCCCAGCGGTGCGGATTTCTCCGTCCCTTTTTCCACCCTGTTAACACCAAGGGACAGAGAAATCCGCACCTGACGCCGCTCCCGCCGCTGTCCGCGCTCCCACTCGCTCGTCCGCACGCCCCCGCGCTCGTGCACGCCGCCGCCTGCTCGCCCTGGAGATCAATGAACAGGAAAAAACGTTCCCGTTTGTTGATCCAAGCCCCCTCAATGATCAGCTGCTTCTACGAGAAGCAGCGCGATCATTGTGAAAAAAAAAAAGTTTCCCAGCCTCATAACACTTCCTGCAAGCGTCCCTCCGGACGCTTGCAGGACGCATAAACAAAAAGTTACTGTGGCCATCTTGTGGCCAAATAGTAAAACTACACCCTAAAGCATTTTTCACATACACATACATTAGTTTAACACAATAAATTAACTCATTACCTCCCACACTCCCCAATTATTATTTTTTTGTAATTAAAAAAAAATTACAATAAAAAAAAACATAAATAGTTACCTTAGGGACTGAACTTTTTAAATATTTATGTCAAGAGGGTATAACACTGTTACTTTATAAACTATGGGCTTGTAATTAGGGATGGATGCAAAACTGAAAAAAAGACACCTTTATTTCCAAATACAATATTGGCGCCAAACATTGTGATAGGGACATAACCTCGGATTACAAATATAGGAGCAGGTGCGTCCTGTCGCCGTTCCTGTTCTCCCTGTACACGAATGCCTGCAGATCCACAGCGGACTCCGTCAAAGTGATCAAATTCGCTGACGACACCACCATTGTCGGCCTCATCACTAAAAATGATGAGGAAGCGTACCGCCACCAGGTTGAGAGCATCTGCCACTGGTGCAGGGAGAACAGCCTGGTCCTAAACACGGCAAAAACTGTTGAGATGATTGTTGATTTTAGGAAGCACGCCAACGCCCCCCCTCCAATCCATATTGATGACAAAGAAGTGGAAAGAGTTTCCTGTGTTTGTCTTCTGGGCACAACCATCTCCAATGACCTGAAGTGGAAGGCAAACACCTCCTCCATCCAGAGGAAAGCCCAGCAGAGGTTATACTTTCTCCGGCAACTGAAGAAGTTCGGCATGTCCCCGAAACTTCTGACCAGCTTCTACTCTGCCACAATTGCATCTGTCCTCTGCTCTTCCATCTTAGTCTGGTATGCCAGCTACTCCGCCAGCGACAGACACAAATTACAGAGAGTCATCAGATCAGCGGAGAGCATCATAGGAAAACCACTACCTGCTCTGGACCTCCTCTACCACTCAAGACTGAGCTCCAGAGCTTTGAGGATTGTAAATGACCCCTCACATCCAGGCAACCGTTTTTCAGCCAGCTTCCTTTGGGCCGGAGGTATCGGTCCATCTACACCAGGACCACTAGACACAGAAAAAGCTTCTTCCCCTCAGCTGTAAACTCACTAAACTCTCTCCAAGCACTCCCCACCGCAACGTGATCATGTTTTGCCGCCACACATATCCTTCACACACCTGAGTGCTGGGTATCTATGCAAAAATTGAGTGTTGTTTGCTTAGATGTTTTTTCTGTATGTAATGTCTGATATAGTGTTATCCTTTCTAATATATTCTGTGTACCCTATCCTGCCTGTATCCTGTATGTGCCAAGACCAATTCCGGGCACGACCCAGTCGTGCTAGGCAAAAATAAAGATTCTGATTCTAATTTAAACGGTTTTATAACCGGGACAATGATTTTTTTCCAACATTTTTTCCTATTTTCCCATTAAAACACATTTAGAATAAAATAATTCTTGGCATAATGTCCCACCTAAAGAAAGCCTAATTGGTGGCGAAAAAAACAAGATATGCCGCCGGAAGGCACCACTCAGGCCCCGCTGGGCCGATTTGCATAATTTTTTTTTTGCTACACGCAGCTACCACTTTGCTAGCTGCGTGTGCAATGCGATCGCCGCCGCTACCCGCCGATCCGCTGCTATTCGTCGCACCGTGGCCGCCCCCCCACCCCCCAGACCCCGTGCGCTGCCTGGCCAATCAGTGCCAGGCAGCGCTGTGGGGTGGATCGGAGTCCCCTATGACGCCACGACATCGATGACGTCATCCCACCCGGTCGCCATGGCAACGGGGGAAGCCCTCCAGGAGATCCCGTTCTTTGAACGGGATCTCCTGATCTCCGATCGCCGGAGGCGATCGGAGGGGCTGGGGGAATGCCGCTGAGCAGTGGCTATCATGTAGCGAGACCTCGCTACATGAAAAAGAAAAAAAAAAAGAAAAAAAAATGGATTTTCTGCCCCCTGGCGGATTTTTAGCTAATCGCCAGGAGGGTTAATTAAGGCCTCCTGTATTTTCCTTTAGAAAAAAAAGAAAACAAAAGAAATTAGTTGCAAATGAAGAATATTTATGTTCCAAACAATGTTTTAGTAGCATTTTCTGCTGCTTATATCATATATAATGTATAGAATGCCTGAGTGATATACATGAAAATGGTGGACTTATTTTAACCCAGAGATGTGACTGAGCTGTTGTATGTTTCTTACCTGTCAGTGCAAATGTGCTGCAGTTCCTTTTCTTCCACCTTATACATATAAAAAAAGACATAAATATGCAAATGTTCTCATACCACGATGTTCCTTATCAAGGAGCCTCACTCCTTCACTGTGTCAGTGCTTTGGCATGATTGGAATGTATGGAAATATGTATCTTTCAAATCTGGAACTCTAAATGTAAGTAAACTCTTGCCAAAACTTGTTTCATATTTTTTATTGGGGTGCAATAATGAATTATGCAGTTGCAGTACAAATGACACTGGTGGTGCTGCTGCCATCTTGTCTTAAAGGACAACCGAGGTGACATGTAACATGATGAGATAGACATGTGTATGTGCCAAGCACACAAATAACTGTGTTCCTTTTTTTTTCTTACTCTGCCTGAAAGAGGTATGCAAGTGACAGTTTCTGTCCGGGTTGGACTTGGTCAGACTATACCATAACCCTCCTTGATAAGTAATTACAGCCATAAAATACTTTCCTGTCAGCAAATGGCTTTGGAGAGCAGGAAAGAGATAAAAAGGGTCAATAATTCTTAGATTTGAGCACTGGGATACTTTGAAACAGTAAAAACTTAAAAACTAGACTTAAATATAAAATTAAACTGTGGGATATCTAAAAAAGTCATTTTTAGGTGAGGGAGGATAGATACAATTGTTTTTCTCATCAGTTTATTTTCACCTCGGATGTCCTTTACAGTGAACCATAACTGTAAAAAAAAAAAGTTTCACTTAAATGGGGCTTCCACCAGCCCCCTGCAGACATCCTGTGCCCTCGCCATCACTCACCGATCATCAGGTACCCCACCCCGGCTCAGTTTCATTTTCGGGTACTGGCCAGTCGCTGGGCCAGTGCACCTGTGCGGCCCTGGCTGCGTGCCTCCTCGATTGCGCTCCTGCCGCCGTGGTCGTCCTGCGCAGCCAATGCGCGTACTATGTACGTACGTACGTACGCGTAGTACATGTACTGCGTCTGCACAGGACAGCCCCGGAGGTGGGAGCGCGGTCTTGTAAGCGTGCAGCGAGGGCCGCACAGGCGCAATGGCCCGGAGACAATTAAACTGATCCGCGACGTGGGCCGGATGATCGGTGAGTGATGGAAAGGGGTATATGTCCCCAGTATATGTAGTCAGGGGTATAGGTGACCCCAGTATATGTAGCCAGGGGTGTAGGTGTCCCCAGTATATGTAGCCAGGGGTATATCCCCAGTATGTGTAGCCAGTATAGCTGTCCCCAGTATATGTAGCCAGGGGTATAGGTGTCCCCAGTATGTGTAGCCAGGGGTATATGTGCCCAGTATATGTGCCCAGTATATGTAGTCAGGGGTATATGTGCCCAATATATGTAGGCAGAGGTATATGTCCCCAGTATATGTAGCCAGTATAGCTGTCCCCAGTATATGTAGCCAGGGGTATATGTCCCCAGTATATGTAGCCAGTATAGCTGCCCCCAGTATATGTAGGCAGGGGTATATGTCCCCAGTATATGTAGCCAGTATAGCTGTCCCCAGTATATGTAGCCAGGGGTATGGGTGTCCCCAGTATATGTAGCCAGGTGTATAGCTGCCCCCAGTATATGTAGCCAAGGGTATATGTTCCCAGTATATGTATCCAGTATAGCTGTCCCCAGTATATGTAGGCAGTATAGCTGTCCCCAGTATATGTAGCCAGGGGTATATGTCCCCAGTATATGTAGCCAGTATAGCTGTCCCCAGTATATGTAGCCAGGGGTATATGTCCCCAGTATATGTAGCCAGTATAGCTGTCCCCAGTATATGTAGCCAGGGGCATATGTCCCCAGTATATGTAGCCAGGGGTATATGTTCCCAGTATATGTAGCCAGTATAGCTGTCCCCAGTATATGTAGGCAGTATAGCTGTCCCCAGTATATGTAGCCAGGGGTATATGTCCCGAGTATATGTAGCCAGTATAGCTGTCCCCAGTATATGTAGCCAGGGGTATATGTCCCCAGTATATGTAGCCAGTATAGCTGTCCCCAGTATATGTAGGCAGTATAGCTGTCCCCAGTATATGTAGCCAGGGGTATATGTCCCCAGTATATGTAGCCAGTATAGCTGTCCCCAGTATATGTAGCCAGTATAGCTGTCCCCAGTATATGTAGCCAGTATAGCTGTCCCCAGTATATGTAGGCAGTATAGCTGTCCCCGGTATATGTAGCCAGGGGTATATGTCCCCAGTATATGTAGCCAGGGGTATATGTCCCCAGTATATGTAGGCAGTATAGCTGTCCCCAGTATATGTAGCCAGGGGTATATGTGCCCAGTATATGTAGCCAGGGGTATATGTCCCCAGTATATGTAGCCAGGGGTATATGTCCCCAGTATATGTAGCCAGGGGTATATGTCCCCAGTATATGTAGCCAAGGGTATATGTGCCCAGTATATGTAGCCAGTATAGCTGTCCCCAGTATATGTAGTCAGTATAGCTGTCCCCAGTATATGTAGCCAGGGGTATATGTCCCCAGTATATGTAGCCAAGGGTATATGTGCCCAGTATATGAAGCCAGTATAGCTGTCCCCAGTATATGTAGTCAGTATAGCTGTCCCCAGTATATGTAGCCAGGGGTATATGTCCCCAGTATATTTAGCCAGGGATATAGGTGTCCCCAGTATAAGTAGGCGGGGGTATAGTAGTCCCCAGTATATGTAGCCAGTATAGCTGTCCCCAGTATATTTAGCCAGGGGTATATGTCCCCAGTATATGTAGCCAGTATAGCTGTCCCCAGTATATTTAGCCAGGGGTATATGTCTCCAGTATAAGTAAGGCAGTATAGCTGACCCCAGTATATGTAGCCATGGGTATATGTCCCCAGTATATGTAGCCAGTATAGCTGTCCCCAGTATATGTAGGCGGGGGTAAAGTAGTCCCCAGTAATAGTATATGTAGCCAAATGCCCCCCCCCCCATCAGGAGGGGAGCAGCGCAGAGAATGGGGAGTGGCAGGCACAGTGGTGGGGGAGGGGGGACGTCTCCCCCCCTTCCCTCACCTTAGGGCTCCCTCGCTACCCCCTCCAGATATCAGCGGTGGGCAGTGGGCGGCTGGCAAAAGACTTACTCTGTTCCCGACGCGCTGATCTGTGCGCCGCTGCTCTGGTCTAGTCTAGACCAATAAGTAAATGTATTTATAAATAAATAATAAAATTATTTGTAAAAAAATAACATTAGGAGAGAGATCAGACCCCACCAACAGAAAGGAGAGGGGATGGTGGAATCACTTGTGTGCTGAGTTGTGCGGCCCTGCAGCGAGCCCTTAAAGCTGCAGTGGCCAATTTAGAGAAAAATGGCCTGGTCTTTAGGGAGGTTTAACACTGCGGTCCTCAAGTGGTTAAAGAAGGGGAGGCAGCAGACCTTTCACCACAGAAGCAGAATACAGAGATCACTCCATAAAATCCACTCCACTGCTATTTTCTCTGGCATGAAGTACATCAATGGACATCATTTGGACAGAATGCTTATGTGCTGTTAATAATTGTTTTTGAACCACTGGAGTGAATTGGAATCATGCTCTGTGTGTGTGTCCAACTTTGCTCTTAGGTCTCCTTCAAGTATAATAATGCTCTCCCAGTTTTGCATGGCCAGTCTGTGTGCTTTGGCAGGTCATTCTACATCAGTGTGTGAGAGATCCTGTATCATTCTTGTCACTGTTCATTATAGGAATGCCGTGTTTATTTTCATACTGACATTTTAGGAGTGCACTATAATTGTAGGACAAGTGATTATAAATATTCAGATTACATGTGTTGCATTGTTATGCAAATGATTGTGAGACACGTGAGGAAATTTTAATTTTGTTTTATGACTCTCACATCCTATTTATTTTAGAACATGATTGCTTTATTACAAGTTGTTTCACGTCATAAAACTATGCACAGCAGTTCCTTCGAAAACCATTGACATGTGGGCTGAGCTTTTTGCTCTATGCAGTGAAGTCATTCAGCTGAAAGAAAAAAACGTCCTGTACCTTTTGTGCTGCTGAATCATTAGCACCGTGTGGTACAAAGTAATGTCACTGCTCAGCCTGTACTGACACTGCAACACTTCCTTTCACATTGCTGTGAGGTAAAATGTACAAGTATAAGGAAGTTCCACATCCGGACGCCAGCAATCCTTAGAGCATTTATTGAGAAGAACTGTGGATTTATACTGATGAAATATAAGTCACAATATAAAATTGCAACAGTGTGCAATATTTGGATCTTAAAGGGAACCTAAAGTGAGAGGTTTATGGAGGCGGCCATATTTATTTTCTTGTAAACAACTCCAGTTTCCTGGCAGTCCTGCTGATCCTCTGCTTCCAATACGTTTAGCCATAGACCCTGAACAAGCATGCAGATCAGGTGTCAAAAAAAAGTCAGACACTACTGCAGCCAAAGAGATCAGCAGAGCTGCCAGGCAACTGGTATTGTTTAAAAGGAATAAATATGGCAGCCTTCATGTACCTCTTGCTTTAGGTTCCCTTTAACTCCAAGACTAGATTTAAACTTACCATTTGATAGCTTAGTTAGAAGATCTATCCAGGGTTGCTTTTTTTGGAATGAAGCAAGGCTCTTGCATGAGAAATCCAGTCTTAAAAACCGTCAGAGGCATAGGGTGGCTGCCACATTTGTTTCCTTTTAAACAATACTAGTTGCCTGATGTCCTGCTGGTCTCTTTGGCTGCAGTAGTGTCTGAATCACGCACATGAAACAAGCATGTGGCTAATCTAGTCAAACTTCAGTCAAACATCTGATCTGCATGCTTATTTAGAGTCTATGGCTAAAGGTAATTTTCTGCTACATTGCTCTCGCTTACAGTAGACCAGTGGTTCTCAAACTTTTTGGTATGACGGCTTTGAAATGTTTTTAAGGCACCCCTGAGAAAAAACAACTATGGAAATGCTGTCATGAGTTTTATTTGACATCATCCCCTCTCCAAGTAGCTAGTGATGCTTATTAGATCACATTCCCCCTTTGAGCAGTCAATGACCCCCATTAAGCAGCATCCTCCCTCCAAGTGGTCACTGACCCACCCATTGAATATCAATGTTCAGTTGCATTATCTCATGGCAATTCAAGAAGCATGGTAAAGAATGCTAAGGCACCCCTGGGAGGTGTCCGAGGCGCACCAGGGTGCCACGGCACCAGGGCCGGTTTAAGCAACAATAGGGCCCAAGGGCAAAATACAGCCCCCCCCCCAACAGATACCCCGGAACAAAAATCGGCATTAAGGGACCTTTTTTGCAGCTGGTATAGTCGGGGTGTAAAGCCTCAATCGGTCAGGGCTCCACATTCTGGCTACCCCAGCCTGCATGGGGGACAAGGGGTTAAAAAAGTTTCAGGAGGGGGACCCCACATAATTTTTTTTTTAAATTCCCACACTCTAAACATAAAAAAAAAATTGGAAAAATAGGAAAAAATGCCAGGGATCTTCATACAGCCATATTGCGGCTGTATAGCGATCCCTGGCCAAAGCGCTGCGGCTGCATATAGACCCCCTGGAAACCCCGTCAGGAAATGTATTTCTCTTTCTTTTGATGCATGTAAAATTACACTACCGTTAGGATTGCTACTAAAAGTGACATTTACCGAATTTAAAAGTATACTTTTTTCCTTCGAAACTTTAAAATCGATTTTCTCAAAAACTATAAGGTCTTTTTGAAAAATAGTTTTTTCCTCTTATTCCCAATGATCTCCTTAACATATCCTGCAAATTTAGGGTTTCTAGCATTTAAGGTGGATTCGCTATTAACCATTAAAGCCGGCAGGTTTTTAAATGTGTATTTTTTTTCCTTTGAAACTTTAAAATCGATTTTCTCAAAAACTATAAGGTCGATTTGAAAAAAAAAAATGTTTTCCTCTTGTAGCCACTGGGGGCCCCTACAAGGTCTGGGACCCTGGGGCAATTGCCCCCTTTGCCTCTATGGTAGCGCCGGCCCTGCACGGCACCCAGTTTTAGAACCCTGGCAGTAGACAGTAAAATCCGACAGATCTGACAGGTTTTGGATAAGTCCATCTTCTAACGAGAGATTTACAGTATCCCTTTATTCCTACAACATGACAGGTCTGCCAACTCATTTGCACACTGTTGTGGCAGTTGGACTGAGCAACTGCCATCAGTCCTTTTGAAAATAAAGAAAACCTTGGTAGTTGCCCATGAGGAGAAGGACTAATCCAAAATCTGTCAGATCTGTCTTTTTTATCTACCATTTGTGAGTGACAGCAATAAACATAATTTTAATGTTACACCCTAAAACGTGCAAAAAAGGTTTTGCAACAGGCAACTTATCCTATGTGGGAGGTAGAGTGCTGCCCATTATTATTCATACCCCTGGCAAATTTTGTCTTTAAGTTACTTTTATTCCGTATATTTTGTTTATGGCTGATATATATATATATATATATATATATATATATATATTTTCATACTATATATTTTTGTATATTATCTTATTTGCTTTAAACCCGAATAAAAAGATAATATATTAAAAAAAAGTTACTTTTATTCAACCAGCAAGAATTTTTTTTGATGAGAAATGACATAGGTGTCCCCTAAAAGATAATAAGATGATGTACAAGAGGCATTATTGTACAAAGAAAACATTTCTCAGCTTTTATTTACATTTGAGCAAAAAGTGTGCAGTCCAAAATTATTCATACCCTTCCCAATAATCAATAGAAAAGCCTTTATTCGCTATTACAGCAATCAAATGCTTCCTATAATTGCAGATCAGCTTTTTGCATCTCTTGACAGGTATTTTTGCCCATTTATCTTTTGCAATGAGCTCCAAATCTTTCAAGTTGGAGGGTCTTCTTGCCATCAGCTCCCTCCACAGATTCTCAGTTGGATTGAAGTCAGGACTGGACCACTCCAAAACATTAATTTTGTTGTCTGCTAACCATTTCTTCACCACTTTTGCTGTGTGTTTTGGCACATGTCATGCTGAAATGTCCACTGGTGCCCAAGGCCAAGTTTCTCTGCACACTGCCTGATGTTGTCATTGAGAATCCTTATGTATTGCTCTTTTTTCATGGTGCCGTTTACTGTGATTAGGTTCCCTGGTCCATTTGCTGAAAAGCACCTACAAAGCACTAGGTTCCCACCTCCATGTTTGACAGTGGGGATGGTGTTCTTTGGGTTGGAGGCTTCTCAACTTTTATGCCAAATAAAGGAAACATCATTGCGACCAAACAATTCAATTTTTGTTTCATCTGACCATAGCACAGAAGACCAGAAGTCTTCTTCTTTGTCTAGATGAGCATTTGCAAAGGCCAAGTAAGTTTTTGAGTGCCTTATCTGGAGAAGTGGCGTCCTCCTTGGTCTGCATCCGTGGAACCCAGCAGTGTGCAGTGTCCGTTGGATTGTATGCCTTGAGACATTGCCACCAGCAGAGCCCAGATTCACCAGGATGGCCTTGGTGGTGATCCTTGGATTATGTTTCGCCTCTCTCACTATCCTCCTGACCAGCACAGGTGTCACTTTTGGCTTCCGATCACGTCCTCTAAGATTTTCCACAGTGCGAAACATCTAATATTTTTGATAATACTTTGCACTGTAGCCACTGGAACTTGAAATCATTTAGAGATGATCTTGTAGCCCTTTCTTGCCTTGTGAAAAGCCAGAATGTGCAGCCGCAGGCCCTCACTCAGCTCTTTTGTATTAGCCATGACTGTCCGCAAACCAACTGCAGAGAGCTGCTGTTTTTCACCTGTTGAGTTGATTAAATCAGCTGTTCCCAATTAATCAGGGTAATTAGGATGCTTTAGAACAGCTTAGGCTATTTGGAATGGTATAGAACTTTGTATTTTCCCAAAGACTGTGACAGTTTGTGAAGGGTATGAATAATTTTGGACTGGACACTTTGTGCTCAAATGTAAATAAAAGCTGAGAAATGTTTTTTTCCCCACAATAATGCCTCTTGTACATTGTCTTATTATCTTTTGGGAGACACCTATGTCATTTTCCATCAAAAAATTACTTGCTGGTTGAATAAAAATAACTTTAAAGGAAGGTTCAGGGAGGGTGTCTAAAAAATAAAAATCAATTTCAACTTACCTGGGGCTTCCTCCAGCCCGTGGCAGGCAGGAGGTGCCCTCGCCGCCGCTCCGCAGGCTCCCGGTGGTCTCCGGTGGCCGACCCGACCTGGCCAGGCCGGCTGCCAGGTCGGGCTCTTCTGCGCTCCAAGGCCCGGCACTTCTGCGTCCCACGCTGGCGCGCTGACGTCATCGGACGTCCGCCGGGCTGTACTGCGCAGGTCGGGTCGGCCACCGGAGACCACCGGGAGCCTGCGGAGCGGCGGCGAGGGCACCTCCTGCCTGCCACGGGCTGGAGGAAGCCCCAGGTAAGTGGAAATTGATTTTTATTTTTTAGGCACCCTCCCTGAACCTTCCCTTTAAGTCAAAAAAATTAGCATAGGGTATGAATACGTATGGGCAGCACTGTAAGCACTGTAAGTCGCTTTGTCAGGAAAATGAGATTTACATCACTGACCCCTTAAAGTAGGTTAATTACCTGCTGTGTACCATAATTGCCACACCAGCCGCTGCAGCCCAACATTGCTTCCTGGATAGCTAAAGACAACTCATGCAGCCGCTTATAGTGAAAGCATGGGGTGGCTATCACATGTGATTGGTGGGGCTGAGGCACATGGGGCGGAAGAAGAGTGACGTCTACACGACCACTTTGTATAACAAAGAGCCAGGCACATCCATTCGCTACATCACTTAGATGTCTCCACCAATGAATGCCTTACTGCCTATAGGGGGCATAATGATTGGTTAGCGCTTGGCCCCATAACTATTCATCACAAGGTGAAATGTCAGCACAGCACCACTATTGGCCTACGCTAGTGTTGGGCGAACATCTAGATGTTCGGGTTCGGGCCGAACAGGCCGAACATGGCCGCGATGTTCGGGTGTTCGACCCGAACTCCGAACATAATGGAAGTCAATGGGGACCCGAACTTTTGTGCTTTGTAAAGCCTCCTTACATGCTACATACCCCAAATTTACAGGGTATGTGCACCTTGGGAGTGGGTACAAGAGGGAAAAAAATTTAGCAAAAAGAGCTTATAGTTTTTGAGAAAATTGATTGTAAAGTTTCAAAGGAAAAATTGTCTTTTAAATGCTGAAAATGTCATGTTTCTTTGCACAGGTAACATGGTTTTTACCGCCAGGCAGTCATAAATGTAATAAAGAGAAGAGGTTCCATAAACAGGGACCGGTAACGCTAACCCAGCAGCAGCAGCAGCACACGTGATGGAACAGGAGGAGGCGCAGGAGGAGAAGGCCACGCTTTTTGAGACACAACAACCCAGGCCTTGCATGAGGACAAGAAGCGTGCGGATAGCATGCTTTTTACCGCCATGCAGTCATAAATGTAATAAAGATAAGAGGTTCAATAAACAGGGACCGGTAACGCTAACCCAGCAGCAGCAGCAGCACACGTGATGGAACAGGAGGAGGCGCAGGAGGAGAAGGCCACGCTTTTTGAGACACAACAACCCAGGCCTTGCATGAGGACAAGAAGCGTGCGGATATAGCAGCAATGCTTTTTGCCGCCATGCAGTCATAAATGTAATAAAGAGAAGAGGCTCAATAAACAGGGACCGGTAACGCTAACCCAGCAGCAGCAGCAGCACAGAGCACACGTGACGGAACAGGAGGAGGCGCAGGAGGAGAAGGCCACGCTTTGAGACACAACAACCCAGGCCTTGCATGAGGACAAGAAGCGTGCAGATAGCATGCTTTTTACCGCCATGCAGTCATAAATGTAATAAAGATAAGAGGTTCAATAAACAGGGACCGGTAACGCTAACCCAGCAGCAGCAGCAGCAGCACAGAGCACACATGATGGAACAGGAGGAGGCGCAGGAGGAGAAGGCTACGCTTTGAGACACAACAACCCAGGCCTTGCATGAGGACAAGAAGCGTGCGGATATAGCAATGCTTTTTGCCGCCATGCAGTCATAAATGTAATACAGATGAGAGGTTCAATAAACAGGGACCGGTAACGCTAACCCAGCAGCAGCAGCAGCACAGAGCACACGTGATGGAACAGGAGGAGGCGCAGGAGGAGAAGGCCACGCTTTTTGAGACGCAACCCAGGCCTTGCATGAGGACAAAAAGCGTGCGGATATAGCAATGCTTTTTGCCGCCATGCAGTCATAAATGTAATACAGATGAGAGGTTCAATAAACAGGGACCGGTAACGCTAACCCAGCAGCAGCAGCAGCACAGAGCACACGTGATGGAACAGGAGGAGGCGCAGGAGGAGAAGGCCACGCTTTTTGAGACGCAACCCAGGCCTTGCATGAGGACAAAAAGCGTGCGGATATAGCAATGCTTTTTGCCGCCATGCAGTCATAAATGTAATACAGATGAGAGGTTCCATAAACAGGGACCGGAAACGCTAACCCAGCAGCAGCAGCACACGTGATGGAACAGGAGCAGGCGCAGGAGGAGAAGGCCATGCTTTTTGAGACACAACAACCCAGGCCTTGCATGAGGACAAAAAGCGTGCGGATATAGCAGCAATGCTTTTTGCCGCCATGCAGTCATAAATGTAATACAGATGAGAGGTTCAATAAACAGGGACCGGAAACGCTAAACCATCCCAGATGTTCATTGGTCATGTTACTTGGTTGGGGTCCTGGAGTGTTGCGTAGTCATTTCCAATCCAGGATTGATTCATTTTAATTTGAGTCAGACGGTCTGCATTTTCTGTGGAGAGGCGGATACGTGAACCTTGCAGGCAACGGCATTCTTCAAGCTTCGGGTTATTTTGCTGACCACGTGCTCATGCAACTCAGGCACTGCAGAGCGCGCAAAGTGGTAGCGGCTGGGAACCACGTAACGTGGGATGGCCACTGACATCATGCCCTTGAAGCTGTTTGTCTCCACCACTCGATATGGCAGCATTTCGCAGGCCAGAAGCTTGGCTATGCTGGCTCTTACTGCCACGGCCCGGGGGTCATTTGCTGGCAATTTCCTCTTGCGCTCAAACATCTCCGAGACAGACAACTGAACCGTAGGGCTGCACAACGAAGGGCTGTTGGTTGTTGTGTTTGATGAACACTGGGAGACCTCAAGAGCACTACTCCGGAAAGTGACAGTGTCAGCGTCATCTGATTTTTTGGAATGTTTTGAACCACGCAATGGCTGGGCTACTGCTGCTGCTGAGTAGTGTTGGGCGAACAGTGTTCGCCACTGTTCGGGTTCTGCAGAACATCACCCTGTTCGGGTGATGTTCGAGTTCGGCCGAACACCTGACGGTGCTCGGCCAAACCGTTCGGCCATATGGCCGAACTAAGAGCGCATGGCCGAACGTTCCCCGAACGTTCGGCTAGCGCTGTGATTGGCCGAACGGGTCACGTGGTTCGGACCCGAACGCGCTCTGATTGGCCGAACTGTCACGTGGTTCGGGTAAATAAATACCCGAACCACGTCATATCTCCGCCATTTGTCTGTGGGTTTAGCTTTGGGTAGGCAGGCAGGGTAGTTCGCGCTCCAGCCACGCTAGCCAGGGTCCCCCCCAGTCATTGTGTGTCGCTGCTGGGAATAGTAGTACACCGCTCGCTCAGCATTCTGTTTACTGCCACTCTGTGTACCTCGCTCAGCCACACTATATAGCATTCTGTTTACTGCCACTCTGTGTCTGCTGGGAATAGTAGTACACCGCTTGCACAGCCACACTATATAGCATTCTGTTTACTGCCACTCTGTGTACCTCGCTCAGCCACACTATATAGCATTCTGTTTACTGCCACTCTGTGTCTGCTGGGAATAGTGGTACACCGCTCGCTCAGCCACACTATATAGCATTCTGTTCACTGTTCTGTGTCTGCTTGGAATAGTGGTACACCGCTCGTTCAGCCACACTATATAGCATTCTGTGTACTGTTCTGTGTCTGCTGGGAACAGTAGTACACCGCTCGTTCAGCCACACTATATAGCATTCTGTGTACTGTTCTGTGTCTGCTGGGAACAGTAGTACACCGCTCGCTCAGCCACACTATATAGCATTCTGTTCACTGTTCTGTGTCTGCTGGGAATAGTGGTACACCGCTCGCTCAGCCACACTATATAGCATTCTGTTCACTGTTCTGTGTCTGCTGGGAATAGTGGTACACCGCTCGCTCAGCCACACTATATAGCATTCTGTTTACTGTTCTGTGTCTGCTGGGAATAGTGGTACACCGCTCGCTCATCCACACTATATAGCATTCTGTTCACTGTTCTGTGTCTGCTGGGAATAGTGGTACACCGCTCGCTCAGCCACACTATATAGCATTCTGTTCACTGTTCTGTGTCTGCTGGGAATAGTGGTACACCGCTCGCTCAGCCACACTATATAGCATTCTGTTTACTGCCACTCTGTGTACCTCGCTCAGCCACACTATATAGCATTCTGTTTACTGCCACTCTGTGTCTGCTGGGAATAGTGGTACACCGCTCGCTCAGCCACACTATATAGCATTCTGTTCACTGTTCTGTGTCTGCTTGGAATAGTGGTACACCGCTCGCTCAGCCACACTATATAGCATTCTGTTTACTGTTCTGTGTCTGCTGGGAATAGTGGTACACCGCTCGCTCAGCCACACTATATAGCATTCTGTTCACTGTTCTGTGTCTGCTGGGAATAGTGGTACACCGCTCGCTCAGCCACACTATATAGCATTCTGTTTACTGTTCTGTGTCTGCTGGGAACAGTAGTACACCGCTCGCTCAGCCAGAGTATATAGCATTGTGTTTACTGCCACTCTGTGTACACCGCTCAGCCAGACTATATACCATTGTTTACTGACACTCTGTGTACACCACTCAGCCACACTATATACCATTGTTTACTGACACTCTGTGTACACCGCTCAGCCAGACTATATACCATTGTTTACTGCCACTCTGATTCTGCTGGGAACAGTAGTACACCGCTCGCTCAGCCAGACTATATACCATTGTTTACTGACACTCTGTGTACACCGCTCAGCCAGACTATATACCATTGTTTACTGACACTCTGTGTACACCACTCAGCCACACTATATACCATTGTTTACTGACACTCTGTGTACACCGCTCAGCCAGACTATATACCATTGTTTACTGCCACTCTGATTCTGCTGGGAACAGTAGTACACCGCTCGCTCAGCCAGACTATATACCATTGTTTACTGACACTATATAGCAGACTATATAGCATTGTGTGTACACCGCTCAGCCAGACTATATACCATTGTTTACTGACACTCTGTGTACACCGCTCAGCCAGACTATATACCATTGTTTACTGCCACTCTGATTCTGCTGGGAACAGTAGTACACCGCTCGCTCAGCCAGACTATATACCATTGTTTACTGACACTCTATGTACACCGCTCAGCCAGACTATATACCATTGTTTACTGCCACTCTGATTCTGCTGGGAACAGTAGTACACCGCTCGCTCAGCCAGACTATATACCATTGTTTACTGACACTCTATGTACACCGCTCAGCCAGACTATATACCATTGTTTACTGCCACTCTGATTCTGCTGGGAACAGTAGTACACCGCTCGCTCAGCCAGACTATATACCATTGTTTACTGACACTCTATGTACACCGCTCAGCCAGACTATATACCATTGTTTACTGCCACTCTGATTCTGCTGGGAACAGTAGTACACCGCTCGCTCAGCCAGACTATATAGCATTGTGTTTACTGCCACTCTGTGTACACCGCTCAGCCACACTATATAGCATTGCGTACTCTGCCAGTCAGTGTGTATATTGCTGGGATCAGTAATACTCCACTCACCGTCAACCACTATATGAGCTCAACATGAGTTCCCCAGAGACCTCCGCTGTGAGCAGCACTCCCAACAACAGCAACAGCCAACGCCCCACGCAAGCTATAACATCCACCCCAGCAGCCAGTGGTCAGCAGCAGCCCTCCCCGGAGGAGAACGTTGTGTCCATCAGTCCGTCGCCAGAGCGATTAATGAGGGCTGCCATTGAGGAGATGATGGGGCCTGATGTGGAGGAGGAGGTCTGGCTCAGGCCAGCATCCCAAGTTAATGTTGAGGACGATGAGGGGTCTGTGTCTGGGGATGTTGGGGTGGCAGAGGTGGTGGGTGGGTCAGACTCAGGAGAAGAGTTGTATGATGAGGATGATGATCGGGACCATCTGTATGTGCCTCAGAGTCCGACCCCGGAAAACATGTTGTATCGTGTGTTTAGGTACTAAAATCTGCGTTCCCTCCCAGTAGTGTTGGGCGAACAGTGTTTGCCACTGTTCGGGTTCTGCAGAACATCACCCTGTTCGGGGTGACTATATAGCAGACTATATAGCATTGTGTTTAATGCCACTCTGTGTACACGGCTCAGCCACACTATATAGCATTGTGTTTACTTCCACTCTGTGTCTGCTGGGAACAGTAGTACACCGCTCACCCGCCACTGTATAGCATTGTGCTCTGTGTCACTGCTGACAATAGTGGTACACCGCTCACCCACCACTGTATAGCATTTCTGTACTGCCACTGTACTGCTGCCAGTCAGCGTGTACTTTAAGGATAAGTGAAATGAGGAAGAAATCCGGTGAAAGAGGGAGGGGCAAGGGAAGAGGTGTTTCCCCTGACGGTTCACGTACAGGCCACAGGGGAGCACCCAAGAAAACCCACTCAATACTGCCCATGTTGTCCAGGACAACAACCCTCACAGATCCAAAAGAACAGGACCAGATAATTACTTGGATGACCTCTCAAGCGTCCAGCAGTGGGTTAAGCAGCACCAGCACATCACGCACGAGGTCCGAGTCCTCAGCCAGTTAAAGTCTGGGCTTTCTTTGAAGACTGCACTGAGGATGTTACCATGGCGATTTGCAAGGTGTGCAAGACCCGCCTGAGCAGGGGAAAAAGTATTAACAACCTCTCCACCACCAGCATGAGCCGCCACATTCTATCCAAACATCCCACTCTGTGGGCAAACGCGGCAGGACAGGGTACCACCAGCAACACTGCCTCCCTTGGGTTCACCAGACTCACCACCAGACCCGCCTCAGCAGCAGCAGTAGCCCAGCCATTGCGTGGTTCACAACATTCACAAACATCAGACGATGCTGACACTGTCACTTTCCGGACTAGTGCTCTTGAGGTCTCCCAGTGTTCATCAAACACAACAACCAACAGCCCTTCGGTGTGCAGCGCTACGGTTGAGTTGTCTGTTTCTGAGATGTTTGAGCACAAGAGGAAATTGCCAGCAAATGACCCCCGGGCCGTGGCAGTAACAGCCAGCCAGCATAGCCAAGCTTCTGGCCTGCGAAATGCTGCCATATCGAGTGGTGGAGACAAACAGCTTCAAGGGCATGATGTCAGTGGCCATCCCACGTTACGTGGTTCCCAGCCGCTACCACTTTGCGCGCTCTGCAGTGCCTGAGTTGCATGAGCACGTGGTCAGCTAAATAACCCGAAGCTTGAAGAATGCCGTTGCCTGCAAGGTTCACCTCACCACTGACACCTGGACGAGTGCGTTCGGCCAGGGTCGATACATCTCCCTTACCGCGCACTGGGTGAACCTTGTGGAGCCTGGCAGCGATTCCTCACCTGCTACGGCGCGGGTGTTGCCCACGCCGCAAACAGCTGGATAACAACAGCAGCACCTACCTCTCTGACTCCTTCTCCTCCAACGCATCTCAAAGCTGTACCTCATCCGGAAATGCTAACCCAGCACCAGCAGCAGTAGGATCGTGGAAGCAGTGCAGCACAGCTGTTGGCATGCGTCAGCAAGCGTTGCTGAAGCTGATCTGCCTTGGGGATAAGCAGCACACAGGGGAGGAAATTTGGAGGGGAATAAAGGAACAGACGGATTTGTGGCTGGCACCGCTGGACCTGAAACCGGGCATGAAGCTAGACACCTGGCACGAACTGGCAATGTACGCAATAGAGGTGCTGGCTTGCCCGGCAGCCAGCGTTATGTCGGAACGCTGTTTCAGTGCTGCCGGAGGCATCATCACAGATCGGCGTATCCGCCTCTCCACAGAAAATGCAGACCGTCTGACTCAAATTAAAATGAATCAATCCTGGATTGGAAACGACTACGCAACACTCCTGGACCCCAACCAAGTAACATGACCGATGAACATCTGGGATGGTTTAGCGTTTCCGGTCCCTGTTTATTGAACCTCTCATCTGTATTACATTTATGACTGCATGGCGGCAAAAAGCATTGCTGCTATATCCGCACGCTTTTTGTCCTCATGCAAGGCCTGGGTTGTTGTGTCTCACAAAGCGTGGCCTTCTCCTCCTGCGCCTCCTCCTGTTCCATCACGTGTGCTGCTGCTGCTGCTGGGTTACCGTTGCCGCGTGGTCCCTGTTTATTGAACCTCTTATCTTTATTACATTTATGACTACATGGCGGTACAAAGCATGCTATCCGCACGCTTTTTGTCCTCATGCAAGGCCTGGGTTGTTGTGTCTCACAAAGCGTGGCCTTCTCCTCCTGCGCCTCCTCCTGTTCCATCACGTGTGCTGCTGCTGCTGCTGGGTTACCGTTGCCGCGTGGTCCCTGTTTATTGAACCTCTTATCTTTATTACATTTATGACTACATGGCGGTACAAAGCATGCTATCCGCACGCTTTTTGTCCTCATGCAAGGCCTGGGTTGTTGTGTCTCACAAAGCGTGGCCTTCTCCTCCTGCGCCTCCTCCTGTTCCATCACGTGTGCTGCTGCTGCTGCTGCTGGGTTACCGTTGCCGCGTGGTCCCTGTTTATTGAACCTCTTATCTTTATTACATTTATGACTACATGGCGGTACAAAGCATGCTATCCGCACGCTTTTTGTCCTCATGCAAGGCCTGGGTTGTTGTGTCTCACAAAGCGTGGCCTTCTCCTCCTGCGCCTCCTCCTGTTCCATCACGTGTGCTGCTGCTGCTGCTGCTGCTGGGTTAGCGTTGCCGCGTGGTCCCTGTTTATTGAACCTCTTATCTTTATTACATTTATGACTACATGGCGGTACAAAGCATGCTATCCGCACGCTTTTTGTCCTCATGCAAGGCCTGGGTTGTTGTGTCTCACAAAGCGTGGCCTTCTCCTCCTGCGCCTCCTCCTGTTCCATCACGTGTGCTGCTGCTGGGTTAGCGTTGCCGCGTGGTCCCTGTTTATTGAACCACTTATCTTTATTACATTTATGACTGCATGGTGGTACAAAGCATGCTATCCGCACGCTTCTTGTCCTCATGCAAGGCCTGGGTTGTTGTGTCTCAAAGCGTGGCCTTCTCCTCCTGCGCCACCCTCCTCCTGTTCCATCACGTGTGCTGCTGCTGGGTTAGCATTACCGGTCCCTTTTCCTGGAACCTCTTATATGTATTACATTTATGACTGCATGCCGACAAAAAGCATGTTACCTGTGCAAAGAAAACAGACATTTCCCGCATTTAAAAGACAGTTTTCCCTTTGAAACTTTAAAATCGATTTTCTCAAAAACTATAAGCTCTTTTTGCTAAATTTTTTTTTCCTCTTGTACCCACTCCCAAGGTGCACATACCCTGTAAATTTGGGGTATGTAGCATATAAGGAGGCTTTACAAAGCACAAAAGTTCGGGTCCCCATTGACTTCCATTATGTTCGGAGTTCGGGTCGAACACCCGAACATCGCGGCCATGTTCGGCCTGTTCGGCCCGAACCCGAACATCTAGATGTTCGCCCAACACTACTGCTGAGGCGGGTCTGGTGGTGAGTCTGGTGAACCCAAGGGAGGCAGTGTTGCTGGTGGTACCCTGTCCTGCCGCGTTTGCCCACAGAGTGGGATGTTTGGATAGCATGTGGCGGCTCATGCTGGTGGTGGAGAGGTTGTTAATACTTTTCCCCCTGCTCAGGCGGGTCTTGCACACCTTGCAAATCGCCATGGTAACATCCTCAGTGCAGTCTTCAAAGAAAGCCCAGAATTTGGAGCACCTGCCTTGCTGGCGATTTCTGTTTGCGCCTCTTTTGCCTCTCACTTGAACTTCCACGCTTGTGGTGCCTGAAATTGCGCGCCGCCTACCTTGTGGCACAAGGCGAACTCGTGCAGCAGTGGGTTCTTCAACAGACTCATCTGTGCTGCTGCTACGACGGCGATGTTCTCGTTCACAAACAAAATCTGGGTCTATGTCCACATTGTCCATACCCTCCTCTTCCATCTCCTCAAACTCGTCATATGTCATTGTGGGGGGCCGCCGCCGTGGAGTACAGCTCCCCAGCACAACCGTCAGGGGAAACACCTCTTCCCTTGCCCCTCCCTCTTTCACCGGATTTCTTCCTCATTTCACTTATCCTTACAGTACACGCTGACTGGCAGCAGTACAGTGGCAGTACAGAAATGCTATACAGTGGTGGGTGAGCGGTGTACCACTATTGCCAGCAGCGACACAGAGCACAATGCTATACAGTGGCGGGTGAGCGGTGTACTACTGTTCCCAGCAGACAAAGAGTGGCAGTAAACACAATGCTATATAGTGTGGCTGAGACGTGTACACAGAGTGGCAGTAAACACAATGCTATATAGTCTGCTATATAGTCACCCCGAACGGGGTGATGTTCTGCAGCACCCGAACAGTGGCGAACACTGTTCGCCCAACACTACTGGGAACGCAGATTTTAGTACCTAAACACACGATACAACATGTTTTCCGGGGTCGGACTCTGAGGCACATACAGATGGTCCCGATCATCATCCTCATCATACAACTCTTCTCCTGAGTCTGACCCACCCACCACCTCTGCCACCCCAACATCCCCAGACACAGTCACAGACCCCTCATCGTCCTCAACATTAACTTGGGATGCTGGCCTGAGCCCGACCTCCTCCTCCACATCAGGCCCCATCATCCCCTCAATGGCAGCCCTCATTAATCGCTCTGGCGCCGGACCGATGGACACAACGTTCTCCTCCGGGGAGGGCTGCTGCTGACCACTGGCTGCTGGGGTGGATGTTATAGCTTGCGTGGGGCGTTGGCTGTTGCTGTTGTTGGGAGTGCTGCTCACAGCGGAGGTCTCTGAGGAACTCATGGTGAGCTCATATAGTGGTTGACGGTGAGTGGAGTATTACTGATCCCAGCAATATACACACTGACTGGCAGAGTACGCAATGCTATATAGTCTGGCTGAGCGGTGTACACAGAGTGGCAGTGAACAATGCTATATAGTCTGGCTGAGCGGTGTACACAGAGTGGCAGTACACACAATGCTATATAGTCTGGCTGAGCCATGTACACAGAGTGGCAGTAAACAATGGTATATAGTCTGGCTGAGCGGTGTACACAGAGTGTCAGTAAACAATGGTATATAGTCTGGCTGAGCGGTGTACACAGAGTGTCAGTAAACAATGGTATATAGTCTGGCTGAGCGGTGTACACAGAGTGTCAGTAAACAATGGTATATAGTCTGGCTGAGCGGTGTACACCGAGTGTCAGTAAACAATGGTATATAGTCTGGCTGAGCGGTGTACACAGAGTGTCAGTAAACAATGGTATATAGTCTGGCTGAGCGGTGTACACAGAGTGTCAGTAAACAATGGTATATAGTCTGGCTGAGCGGTGTACACAGAGTGTCAGTAAACAATGGTATATAGTCTGGCTGAGCGGTGTACACAGAGTGTCAGTAAACAATGGTATATAGTCTGGCTGAGCGGTGTACACAGAGTGTCAGTAAACAATGGTATATAGTCTGGCTGAGCGGTGTACACCGAGTGTCAGTAAACAATGGTATATAGTCTGGCTGAGCGGTGTACACAGAGTGTCAGTAAACAATGGTATATAGTCTGGCTGAGCGGTGTACACAGAGTGTCAGTAAACAATGGTATATAGTCTGGCTGAGCGGTGTACACAGAGTGTCAGTAAACAATGGTATATAGTCTGGCTGAGCGGTGTACACAGAGTGTCAGTAAACAATGGTATATAGTCTGGCTGAGCGGTGTACACAGAGTGTCAGTAAACAATGGTATATAGTCTGGCTGAGCGGTGTACACAGAGTGGCAGTACACACAATGCTATATAGTCTGGCTGAGCGGTGTACACAGAGTGGCAGTACACACAATGCTATAGAGTCTGGCTGAGCGGTGTACACAGAGTGGCAGTACACACAATGCTATATAGTCTGGCTGAGCGGTGTACACAGAGTGGCAGTAAACACAATGCTATATATAGCGTGGCTGAGCGAGGTGCACAGTGGCAGTACACACAATGCTATATAGTCAGGCTGAGCCGTGTACACAGAGTGGCAGTACACACAATGCTATATAGTGTGGCTGAGCGAGCGGTGTACTACTATTCCCAGCAGACACAGAACAGTAAACACAATGCTATATAGTGTGGGTGAGCGAGCGGTGTACCACTATTCCCAGCAGACACAGAACAGTAAACAGAATGCTATATAGTGTGGCTGAACGAGCGGTGTACCACTATTCCCAGCAGACACAGAACAGTAAACAGAATGCTATATAGTGTGGCTGAGCGAGCGGTGTACCACTATTCCCAGCAGACACAGAACAGTGAACAGAATGCTATATAGTGTGGCTGAGCGAGCGGTGTACTACTATTCCCAGCAGACACAGAACAGTAAACAGAATGCTATATAGTGTGGCTGAGCGAGGTACACAGAGTGGCAGTAAACAGAATGCTATATAGTGTGGCTGAGCGAGCGGTGTACTACTGTTCCCAGCAGCGACACACAATGACTGGGGGGGACCCTGGCTAGCGTGGCTGGAGAGCGAACTACCCTGCCTGCCTACCCAAAGCTAAACCCACAGAGAAATGGCGGAGATATGACGTGGTTCGGGTATTTATTTACCCGAACCACGTGACCGTTCGGCCAATCAGAGCGCGTTCGGGCCCGAACCACGTGACCCGTTCGGCCAATCACAGCGCTAGCCGAACGTTCGGGGAACGTTCGGCCATGCGCTCTTAGTTCGGCCATGTGGCCGAACGGTTTGGCCGAGCACCGTCAGGTGTTCGGCCGAACTCGAACATCACCCGAACAGGGTGATGTTCTGCAGAACCCGAACAGTGGCGAACACTGTTCGCCCATCACTAGCCTACGCTAGAGAGCACTTCAATTGGAGGCTCAATCTAGCTAGTTTTTACAGCCACCAATCAAATTCATAGCCTTCCCTCCTATGTATTAAGTATTAAATAACCCCATTAGAGGACACTATACTATATTAAAAGTAACATAATTTGTGTCTCACCAACTCACCGCCATACATGCTATATTGGTCTGCACTCTGCAGAATGGGTGGGGCAACGATACGGGCACAGCAGGCAAAAAACTGCAAGATAAAGACAAAATTATACCTCAAAAATGTAAATACATATTAAGGAATGACAGTTAAAAATATTATAATATAAAAATGAATAGGAAGAGTAAAAGTTAGGCTAACTTAAAGAAAAAAAGTCATTTCCATTGTACTATTGTAACCTCCACAGTGAGGAGTCTGGATACAGCACTGAAAACACTCGTATGTATATTAGCTAGGGCAAAACTACAAATTACACGGTGTGCTTGTTTCCTTAAAGGGCAAATAAAGTGAGAGGGATATGGAGGCTGCCATATTTATTTCTTTTTAAACAGCTCTGCTGATCTATTTGGATGCAGCAGTGTTTGAATAACACCAGAAACAAACATGCAGCTAATCTTGTCAGATCTGACAATAATGTCAGAAACGCCTGATCTGCCGCATGCTTGTTCAGTGTCTATGGCTAAAAGTATTAAAGAGGAACTGTGATGAAAATTTAATTTAATTTAAAAATTAATTTAATTTAGAAATTTAAAACACATACAAATAAGAAGTACATTTTTTCCCAAGTAAAATGAGCCATACATTACGTTTCTCCTATGTTGCTGTCACTTACAGTAGGTAGTAGAAATCAGACATTACCGACAGGCTTTGCGTTAGTCCATCTCTCCATAGGGGATTCTCAGCATGGCCTTTATTCTTTATAAAGACATTCCCTGAAAAAAGATTTATACAAAGATGCTGGCCAGCCTCCCTGCTCGCTGCGCACTTTTTTGGCAGTTGGATGGAGCAACTGCCATTCACTAAGTGCATTCTGAAAATAAAGAAAAAAACCCTTCAGCACCTCCCTTTCCCTAATAATTTATTTAATGTCCTAAAATGTTTAAACTAGAGGCGATGTGCCTGGATATATGTATGTTTATTCTTATCATTGATCCCTGTGGCTAGGGTCCAATTCGGTGCACTCCCCCTTCCCCTGTATGTTTGTCAGCATGCAGACAGCTTATGCTGGTGTATGCGCATGGTGCACATGGACACATAATGTTAGCTCCCTTGTGCGATTGGTAAGATGCACTGTCTTTCCCAGGAGAGGAAGTTAGGATGTGTGCTCCTAATCCATTGATAGGTTTGATGCAATTAATGTGTTTGCATGTCTGCACTATGCATGTTACAGGGCCAGAGTTAGGACACCTATGTTTACCTGGGTACTTCTACGCAGTATAGGTGACTAAGCATAAGAATGCATTCTTCTGTGAACTAAAACCCTGGCTTTTAATTTAGCTGTAGGGATAACAGTTGTGCCTGGATGAGTAAATCTGTGAATGCATTTGTTTGAACATTTGCATGTGAGTGTGCGAAGGGTTAATTGATTTTTTCTGTTTCTAGCCACACCCCCTTCAGCACCTCCCTTTCCCTAATAATTTATTTAATGTCCTAACTAGAGGCGATGTGCCTGGATATATGTATGTTTATATGAAGAAAACCCTGAGAACCCCCCACGAGAAGATGGGTTAGTCCAAAATTTGTTGGTAATGTCAGATTTCTACTACTTGCTGTAAGTGGCAGCAACATAGGAGAAAAGTCATTTATGGCTTTTTTACACGTACTTCTAATTTGTATATGTTTACATGTATTTTAAATTTTAAGATTTTTGCGACAGAGGTCCTTTAAGAGGCAGAGGTTCAGCAGGACTGCCAGGCAACTGGTATTGCTTAAAAGGAAATACATATGGCAGCATCCATATGCCGCTCTCTTCCGTTGTCCTTTAATTAATTTCTGTAAAATAAAAAGATATATACTTTATTATTGTTTGTAGGGCCCTATTTAGGAAGTAAAGGAGATTCAGTTTATCTCCGCTTTTTCACGACTTTTCAAAATTTGTTCTCCAAGTTTTTCTTTCATTTTTATTAAAGAGAGAACATCATTTTTTTGTTGGTGAACTGAGCTGGAAAAGGGGACAAAACAAGTACTGTGAATCCCTAAAGTGGGAGAAGGAAGCTCCACTGAAATAAACGAAACTAAGTAGCGTAACAAGCGGTATATTAGAAATGTGCCTGTTACCCAAGTAATGTTGTGCTATTCACACAATGCGCACTATGTAACTGATGCAAGTACCGGTGAAATGTCAGCTGAGCATGTCCCAGTGTGTTTTCTTGACAACCCCACTTCATCAGGTAATAGTGCAGCAAGGCACCAGAGTTCATACCATTGTTACTGCTTGTTTTTTGGAGGACAGACCCCTCTGGCAATCCAAATGGAACCATATGCTCGAGTGGAAATGGGAATTCTGCCTATATAGTGGTTTGTGAATAAATTGCTATTACTTATTATACCAATTCTCTTTTCAAATAAACTATTACAGGTTCCTAATAGGCTCCAGGTGTCACCTCTGTCCCTCACTCTCAATCCTTTTCCACCCTTTAGCCTCAAAATATGCTTGAAATTTCCAGGAAATTCAGAGCCTGTTATTTTGGATTTGTACATTCATTCAATCGCTTATCTGATGATATG
The DNA here is from genome assembly GCF_040937935.1 of Hyperolius riggenbachi. Classification (NCBI taxonomy): domain Eukaryota; kingdom Metazoa; phylum Chordata; class Amphibia; order Anura; family Hyperoliidae; genus Hyperolius; species Hyperolius riggenbachi. The sequence goes on from NC_090646.1 coordinate 157,643,292, forward strand.
ATGGATTGTGGGAGTAGCTTCTTGTTTGCATAAAGCTGAATATTTGCCTTGTGTTTTAGTAGGCAAAATTGTTCTCAGTAATCATGATGCAAGAAGAGGGAAGAACATCAGCTGTGTGAGTCACAGGTAGAAAGAGCAGGAGAGATCTGTGCCACTTTGCACTCTCTCCCAGCAGCACTAAATGTCAGATTGCTACCCTCCTCCCCTTCAATCCCTTGCCTCCTATGCTCATGGTATTGCCAGATCAAGTAAGCCAGCTCTTGATTGGGGCTGCTTTGCAAGTGGGAAGGGGGACTGAAATTTTACCCCCTTCCCTTACAAAGAAAACTTTTGTCCTTGTCAAAGACAAGAGGCATGTTTCCAGGGGGAGGTGGGAGTAACTACTCACACCTATGTTGTGATAGCCACTGAGTGGAAATCTGGAAGTCCCGTTTTATAAGATCCAGATATCACTATCTTCTAGGGGTTTGGAATCAGTATAAAGGTACAGTGGCTGGATAGTGTACTAGTTAAGGGCTCTGCCTTTGAGATGGGAGACCAGGGTTCAAATCCTGGCTATGGTACCTATTCAATAAGAAGTCCTTGGGCAAGACTTCCTAACACTGCAGGATGGTGTCTTGAGTGCGCCCTTAGTGGCTGCAGCTGTAGATTGCTTTGAGTTGAACAGGAGAAAAGCGCTATACAAAAGCTAGGATTATTAGGTAATAACCCCTACCAATTCCCAAACATTGGAGGTCTGCTGAAACTCCTTGGTAAAACTGCTGTGGTGTTTATTTTCAAAGGTCTTCCAAAGCTGCGGCCACCCTCACCTGTGTCACCTTGGCCCGCCCCTAAATCCACAGCAATGGCCTAATGGTGGCTGCTGAGCTGGGGGTGGACTGCGGCAACATAGCCCTTAAGATAAAAATGGCTGTGGCGGTCTTGCCAGTGTACAGGGGGTGGAGTTTCAGATGTCTAATGATTTACAGGCAAACGGTTGAGGTACTGCCGCTGACACCTGCCAATCCTTGCAGCTCTAACACGGAGCTTTACAACAAGGGATCTTTTGCACTTATATATTTAAAATCTGTTCCTCTATAACAAAAAGACTCTATGAAAGCCCTGCAGTAACAGACAAAAGACAGCACCTCATGTCAGAAGAGTACTGGGACAATGGAGTGCCATCCCGCTACCACAGCCGCATGTAGCATGGCCGATAATTAAAAGGAACCTGAGGTATTTATTTATTTCCTTTTAAACAATACCAGTTGCCTGGCAATCCTGCTGATCTTTCTGGAACTGGAACCTGAAACAAGCATGTAGCTAATCTTGTCAGATTTGTCATAAACCTCTAATCTGCATGCTTGTTCAGGGTATATGGCTTAAAGTATTAGAGGCAGGGGATCAGCAGGACAGCTAGGTAATGTGTATTATTTTAAAGGAAATAAGCATATCAGCCTACATATCCCTCTCACCTTGGGTGCCCTTTAAGCTTATGGAGAGATCATGGTGCTGTTATTCCGTATTGATACTCAATATTTAGCCCTAACAACATCACTGCTATGCAGACCACCACAATCCTGAAGATATAGGGCACCCCAGCAAAGTCATATTTGACTCTCCTGCTGCAGTTTCTGTTGTTTCACTGAAACTGACCAATAAGAATTCTCAGCAGTGCTATTTTGCTCTCTTCTGCCCTCTTCACACCCCATTTACTCTTATAAGTTACGTACTCAGCGCCCGATTGGTCCAGCGACGTCCCCTTGACGACGGTCATCAAGTGGCGCCTCTTTCTTCTTGTGGTGTTACACAACGGGCGTATATGGGAAGTAAGTGATCTTAGTACTTTGCGCAGAGTCGTTGGGGATATTAAAGATCCGATCTGCCATGTTAAACTATGTTGCACAATGTAGGGTAACATCGCCACAAATATAGCACCGTGGGTATGGATCTTAACTCCTCTATCTCTATCTATGCCATCTTGCTCTCTCTTTGTTGTCTGTCTTTCCTTGGTATTCCAAATCTTTCAAAACCCTACAGCACAGATCCCCCCTGTGCCCAAGTGCGCAAACTTTGGTTAGTATAATTAGAAAACTTAGGAGATCCAGTTTAGAACACTTTAGTGACAGAGGATCAGTGCATCAGCCATGAAAGCTGTATGCTCTCTAACAAGGTATTAGTATGGCTTGTTTCATGCTCTCTCACTTTAAGATTAAATTAACCCTCATATCAATAAGATGTTACTGGGGCACGTAGATAAACCTATGGTATCGTGGCCACAGCGGCATGCAGAGCCCTCTTTGTGGCCACACATGCTACATCACCCCATTGCCACCGCTCGCCACCACTATGTCCCGCCAATGATCTGCGGATGCCGCATTACTGAAGGGAGTGGAGCATCCATGCACAGAGATGTCGTGCAGTGAAAAGGGTTGTTGAATTAATCTAGGGGTCTCATGATTGTTGAATTTGTCATGTGGGGGGCCTCACCATTACTGAATTTGTCATGTTTCAGTTATCACGATTGCACATTTTATTTGGGGCCTCATGGTTGCTGAACTTATCAACTTGGGCGTCATGGTTGCTGCTAGAAGGAGAAAGCACAGTAGTGAGTCGTGGAACGTGGCTAATACTTTGCGTGTCAAGCGAATGAGACGCATAGGATCCCATGGACTTATGGGTAAGTTAACCCCCGTCTCCCACGGTCATAGCTGCTATAATTACCATTTTGATTCGGAGTAGCTGTGAACTCCTAGCTACTCGGAAGATCATCCCAGATTGCTGCATTTGTCATGTGGGGGTCTTATGATTGCACTATTTGTTATTTGTAGACCTCGTGATTTTGGAATTAATCTGGGGGTCTCATGATTGTTGAATTTGTCATTTGGGGGGGGGGGCTTTGTCATTACTGCATTTGTCATGTTTGAGTTATCATGATTGCACATTTTATTTGGAGCCTCATGATTTCTGAACTTGTCATCTTGGGCCTCATGATTGCTGCATTTATCATGTGGGATCCTCATGATTGCACAAGTTTTTAAATGGAAGCTTCATGATTGCTATAGTTTTATCTTAACTAAAACCACAGTATCCATTATAAATTGCTGTGTTGGCACTCTATGATAAATAAGTGGATTTTGGGTCATTGTTTCAGCACTCGGCTTCTATAAGATTCAATATCACTGATGTATCTGATAACATTTTTTTAAATTCTTTCTGTATAGTGTAAGAGTCATTTAAACGTGTGCAGTTCACAGCTGCTAAGACATGTTCATGTATTTCTTGTAGTACAGGTATGGCAAGTCTGTGTGACTATATCCACTGTAATTGCTAGCGTGACATAACAGAGCGTAATGTATTGACAACTTCATAGCAATTAAATGTTTGGCAATAATTGAGTCAGAAGGGTTGAACACTTTTTTTTTCTGTGCCCTGAAGACAAGGAAATGAAAATCAGTCATCGTATATAGGTGGAGCTACTTTAGTACACAAAATTATCACTCAGTTTTAGAACAATCTATTTATACAACTAGAGTTAATATTTAGATCAAAAACAGGAAACGCCTTTGTATCATTAAAAGGAGTTACCTTACCTGTAGTGCCTGACAATGCAGTGATGCCTTTTTGTACTGCTGCTGTTTTAAATAGACAACATATTATTGTTATTATTTATTTACAAAAACATTTGAGAAGCACATTTGAAAAAGCCCTGAGTTAAAATGAGCACAGATTTACTGGATAGTACAATATCAGTAACTCTAACAATATTCTACTATCACATACCCTAACCCTAGTGTCACGCTACCCCTCCCCTACGGCGTGCATATAAAGAGAACCTGTAAGAAAAAAAGAGCCCCTCGGGGTACTTTTCTGGGGGGGGGGGGGGTTCTGGATCCTAATGAGCCTTCTCCCTTTCTCCTGTGCAGCACGGATCCAGCGCTGAGACCCCCGGATGACAGCAGACAGCAATATTTACTTTTAAGATCCAGCACAAGTGCAGCATCATCTTCCCCCTCGGGCTCTGACAAAAATAGCCGAGCCCGATCGGGTCCACTCTACTGCACAGACGTCTCACTCCTGCTCAGTAGAGCGGACCTGATTGGGCTCAGCTTGCACTGGATCCCAAAGGTAAATATTGCTGCATGCTGTAGGCACTATTGCGCCTATGGGCATTTTTTGGGGGAGTTAGCCTTGGATCGGTGCTGCACAGGTGGAGGGGGAACCCTCATTAGGATCCAGAAGCTTCCCCCTCCTGAGGTAACTACCCCATACAGGCACTTTTTTTTCCCTAAAAGATTCTCTTTAAAAAAGCTGCTAGTTAAAATGAGCTCAGATTTACCAGATTGCAGAATATCTTGTAACTTTATCTATCACATACCCTAACCTATTTCTCACATTACCCCTCCTCTATCCACACCTAACACTAACCCCCACCCCACGCCTAACACTATCCACCCACTTGTGTCTAGCACTAACCCTCCTACACCTAACACTAACCTTTGGCGCTATAGCAGCAATTTTACCAGCACACAATTTGCCTTCCCATTGGTGGTAATGGAACAAAATTTGCGCTTGACATAACTGCAATGTAACAGGCGCCCATTGCTGCAATTTCTACTCGGACCTATGGCGGTGTCCAAATTATCAGGCTCCATCTGCACCTAATTTACCTTATTCGCTCAGAGTGGGTTCTCAAACTTATGTTACTACCACAGACTGGGGCTGATTTTGGGGGGAGCCATGTACCGTAATCTGGAAGCATGTTTTTGGTATGCCGACTGATGCAAGCATGGAAAGAAGAAATACAAACTACACAACCCATGCAGTTAGCATCTTGGCTGTGGTGGCTAGCAGGCAGAAGCAACTTTTAATTATTATTATTACTACAGTACAGTATTTTCTTCCTCCATTCATAAAATGCTAACACATTTCACAAATCTATACAATTAAGTAATACAGAGCTGCTGATTGCAAATGCAAGACACATAAAAAAAATGATTCACAAAAACTAAAATCTTGTAGCCATGCGTGGGACATGGTTAGGAATAAATCTAGACATGCATTTATCAATAATAATGCCTAATGGATTTTTAGATTTGATTCTGAAATCAAATTGAAGGTAAATTAAATACATTTTCGGCTGTTCAATCAATAAAAAGTGATCATTATTGGGCTGCAAATCAAAATTCTGTTTGATGATCAGGATGGGAAATTGTATACAATTGCACAGGAATTGGTTGTCATTTCATCTACTTTCACGTGACTGTAGATTGATTTACTCTTTCTGACTGTGCACTTTGACATCAATCTAATTAAACTTTCAGTAAACTATTGAGGCTTCCCCCGTCCTCCTCTGTTTCGCTGTGGGTCCAGGATGTAAATATTTACCTTTCCGGCTCCAGCACAGTTACCGCTCTGGTCTCGGAAATAGACGGAAGTAGCCAATCTCAGTTGGGTCCGCTCCACTGTGCAGGAATAAGACCCCTGTGCAGTAGAGCAACCCGACTGGATCGGCTATTTCCGTCTATTTCCGGGCTGAGAGCCGCAACAGCGCCACCCGCTGGAGCCAGGGAAGGTAAATATATCAAGCCTGATCAGGCTTGTCGAGCGAGGATTGTGGGACGCTTCAGAGGAGCCAGCGCTGGATTGCCTGCAGCTACAGAGGTGGGGGAAGCCTCATTGGGACCCTGAGGCTTCCCCTCCCGAGGTTAGTACCCCCCAGGGGGCTTTTTTGTTATTACAGAGTCTCTTAAAAGGACATCCGAGGTGAAAATAAACTGATGAGATAAACAATTGTATCTATCCTCCTTCTCCCAAAATGATGTTTTTTTAGGTGTCCTGCAGTTTTATTTTATATTTAAATCTATTTTTTACGTTTTTACTGTTTCATTGTCTCTGCTCAATGACACATGCATTGAAGTTTGCCATAACTAAACTCTACAAACTATTGATCCTTTTCATTTCTTTCCTGCTCTTAGAAGCCATTTGCTGACAGGAAAGTGTTTTATAGCTGTAATTCCTCATCAGTGAGGGTCACGGCTATAGTCCGATCCAGTTCTGACACAGACAGAAACCGTCACTTTCATACCCGATTTTTTTTACTCTTTTAGGCAGAGAAAGAAAAAAAGGAATACAGCATAGTCATTTGTGTGCTTGGCACTGTACATACACATGTCTATCTCATTATGTCACGTCACCTCGGTGTCCTTTAAGTCCTTTCTTGCTTGCTGGTGGTTTAAACGGACACTAAATAGACCCTAAAAATGAAATACTGCTCATGTGTGGCCCGTCCGTGCATCCATCTCGATCTTGCGCCCATCGCCATGAGCATTCTGCGCATGCGCGGTTCATTCTTTCGAGAACCGCACATGCGCAGAACGCTCACAGAGAAGGGGCACGAGATTGAGACAGGCATGCGGACTGGGTGAGCATAAGCAGTTGTGCACAACTCCTGGCCATGTCGAGCAGCTAACAGAGCCACCAGTGGGTAAAGGGGGGGACACCAAGGGACCTCACAGGCTACAGTACGTACAGTACAGTACGTATTGCATTTTTAGGGTCTAGTCAGTGTCCCTTTAAATTGCAATTTATTGATAAGGTATTAAAATATCAACTAGGAGAAAAATTTGCACATACAGTTAATTGAACAGGGACCTCCGTCTCCCTCTCTATAGGAATGTTCAAAAACCAGCATAAAACATGACATCTGTTGTGTTTGTAGGAGAGATTTTATATCAGTGCCTGCTTCAGCAGCACCTTCTGTTTAACCTTCCTGCTTTATACAGACAATTTGATCTGAAGCCACTTAACATGCCAATACATTTATTGTCTGTAGTGAGATATCAGCATACCTGGAAGGAACTCAGGAAGCCATGGAAAGAATGTACTGCAGATACCATAGGGTTGATCTATTAAAACCGCAGAATGCTGGAGGACATGAGTGATACAATAAACTTGGGCTGGGATTTTTATAAAGCATCTACTAATACAAATAAACATTTGGGCCCTTGATTGGGTTATATTGAAACACTGTGGGGTACGCTGAATTAGCAGGTATATGATTGCAGTCTCAAGCAGATATACAGTACCAACTTTTATTTAATGTCCCCTGGCTTTTCTGAATGTACAGTATTAAAGATAAGTTGTGCGTCTGTTCATATGACTAGCACAGCACGAGTTCTAAAGGTTTCAACACACACTAGATAAAAGGCAGCCAAAATGAAAAATAAGGGCATACATTTGAAAAAGGCAACTGTTTTAAAGAGGAGCTGTTAGGTATAAGGTCTCAGAGAAAATAAACACATATATCAGTAGCTAAAGATTGGCTGTACTTACATTACATATGCATTTCACTGTCCACGTTTGGATTTCACAGAATTTGTATATAGTATATGCAGAGATAGATGCTCCTGACAGCTCATGGCAGGCTCCATGTTTTTCTGTCAAATGTGTCGTCATGTCCTGCCTGCTTCCTGATCACAGATAAGCTCCTACTTGAACAACACAGTGTGCAGTGAATATTAATGAGCCATGTGGCTAGGAACAATAGCTGACTCCTGCAGTATACTCTGCCCGGAGATTTATCAGTGCTATGCGCTGGACTGATTACAAGCTGCTGTAACATCTCATTAGCAGCCGAGGGGAGGGCTCCAGAATGCTTTGCAGTTTAGTATGCGGCTTGCGTCCTTATGGGTCTATAACAGCCTTGCTGATAAGCACACATCAAAGGTAACTGAGATTTTTATCTTCACTAATGGCTTTTGGGCTTCCTTCTAAACTGTTTAACACAGGAGAATAGAGGTTTAAATTAGCTTCTGCAGCCTGACAGTTACTCTTTAAAGAGGAACTGTCGCGAAAATCTTAAAATTTAAAACACATACAAGTAGTACATTTCTTCCAGAGTAAAATGAGCCAATTACTTTTCTCCTATGTTGCTTTCACTTACAGTAGGTAGTAGAGATCTGACATTACTGACAGGTTTTGGGTTAGTCCATCTCTTCATGGGGGATTCTCAGCATGGCCTTTATACATTATAAACACATTCCCTGAAAAAGGTTTATACAAGGATGCTGGCCAGCCTCCCTGCTCACCGTACACTTTTTCAGCAGTTGGACAGAGCAATTGACATTCACTAAGTGCTTTTAAAAATACCTGAAAACCCCCCATGAGAAGATGGGCTAGTTCAAAGTCGGTAATGTCAGATTTCTACTACTTACTGTAAGTGACAGCAAAATAGGAGAAAAGTCATTAATGGCTCATTTTACTCTGAAAGAAATGTACTTCTTATTTGTATATGTTTACATGTATTTTAAATATTAAGATTTTTGTGGTCCTAAATAGCGCAGGATAGCATTCAGGGGCATAACTAGAAATCCCAGGGCCCCCTGTGAATCTTTGGATGAGCCCCCCCGCTTTCTGTACATGTAAACTGAGAACCAATGTTATTCCATTGGCTAGTGCACACTTAAATGTGTTTTCCCCATGCAGATAAAAACAGCAGTGAAGCACTGGGAGCATTTTCTCTATCAATTACATTAGCTTCTGTGATAAAACGTGCATGTTTTCGCACATACAGACACACATGGGACTTGATTCACTAAACCGTGCTAATTCATAGCACGGCCGTGCTAGCGTTTTTTGTGCACGGCTTTGCGTTTTTGCGGGCGCAAATTCGCGACTGCGCGCGAACATTCACAATTGTGCGTGAAAATTCACGCTTGCATGTGAAAAAACACGCGCAAAACGCTAGCTCGGTCATGCTATGAGTTAGCACGGTTTAGTGAATCAAGCCCATGGTGTGCAGAAAATGCACAAAGAAAACCGACAGACGAGTGTGCTCCCAGCCTAAGCTTATTACACTTACTCTGTCCATCTTTGATGGAGCAAAATTGGCTCTGCAGACTTACAGTACAGAGCATTTGGGGAGGGGTAGAGAGGTTGAGGGCTGGGCACTGTACACAAGAGCCTGCTGCACACTGAATAGGGACTGTCTACAAATCTTTGTCTACAAAACTTTGTATGATCTGTTATCAGTGGCTGAGCAGATGCAGTCATTAGAACAACTGTGCAGATAGCAGAAAGCTTTTTTCTCTCCATGCCCTTAGTTTTAATTCTCTCAGGACAGGGAAAAGAAACTTCTCCCAGGCGCAAGTTACCTGCACAGTAGTGAGGGCCCGACTGGGATTGGCTATCTCCGTCTGATCCGAGCCAATACTGTGTCTGCGCTGGAGCTGGGAAAGGTAAATATTGCAGGCGCTACTGGGCCTGCGCCACAGCCTGACAAATAGTTAACTGTGGCCTCGGAGGGGCCCAGCAAGACCACTGTGGGACAGAGGAGGACGGGGGATGCCTCAATCGGATCCAGAGGCTTCCCCCTCCCAAATTAAGTACCCCTCTGGGGACCTTTTTTCAATACAGAGTCTCTTTAATGAGACACGGTAACTAGAAAAACGGCCCCTGGGGTGTACTCACCTCAGGAGGGGGAAGCCTCCAGCGGGGGGCCCTGTTTCAGCTTTCGGCTCCAAAGTAGACGGAAATACCCGATCTCAGTCGGGTCAGTTCTACTGCGCAGGCGCCGGAGACTTGCGCCTGCGCAGTAGAATGGACCCGACTGAGATCGGGTATTTCCGCCTACTTCGGAGCGCAGCGCCGCTACTGCGCCTGCGCTGGAGCCAGGAAGGTAAATATTTACATCGCCGACGTTCGGAGGGGCACAGCGCAAGACCACCGTGGGACGCAGGTTGATGGGGGAAGCCTCGATAGGATCCAGAGGCTTCCCCCTCCCAAGGTGAGTACCCCCCAGGGGCTGTTTTTCTCAGTACAGGTTTTCTTTAAAGGGGCTCACAGTGATCACCTCATAAGGAGCCAATCCTTACCGATAGGAGGAAGCCAGACTGTCACATGACAGCCAAATTTACTTCCTGCAGCATTCGGCTCAGCACTGCAGGAATATATGACAAATCAGAGTTAGAAAGCCGCAGATGCAGCGTAATTTCTACCTACTGCAGTCCCAAGACTGTTAGTGACCCCTGATGCCAGAGCAGCCCCGATCGCATTGTTTTTATTGTTTACTTTAATACTTATCACTATTTAAATTGTATGTAGATTATCATTACTAGAGATTATCATTGAGATTCTTGCAATGCAATGCAAAATTATGCACATTTTTAACCCAATTATATGCAGCTTGAAAATGGGCCAATTGGATCCAGCCATAGTGGAATTCAGTCGGTCCTTCTTCAAGCTGAATACGTTTGCATGCAAAATTTGTAGACAATTCTGCATCAGCTCGGAATTATTTGCATCTCATTGACCTTCCCTAGTCACTAGGGATGTCGCGAACATAGAATTTTCTGTTCGCGAACAGCAAACACGAACTTCCGAAAAACTGTTCGCAAACAGGTGAATCTGGCGAACCGCCATAGACTTTAATGGGCAGGCGAATTTTAAAAGCTACAAAGACTGTTTCTGGCCCCAGACCGAAAATAAAGTGAATTTGTAAGACATAAAAGTTTTATACATAGACTGGGTTGCAAAAGTATTCGGCCCCCTTAAAGAGGATCTGTAACATGAAAAGATCCCCTGGGGGGTACTCACCTCGGGTGGGGGAAGCCTCCGGATCCTAATGAGGCTTCCCACGCCGTCCTCCATCCGTCAGGGGTCTCGCTGCAGCCCTCCGTACAAGATGACGTCAATATTTACCTTCCCGGCTCCTGCGCAGGCGCTCTGACGGCTGTCGGCTCCGAACTACACGGAAATACCCGATCGCCGTCGGATCTGCTCTACTGCGCAGGCGCAAGTTTCCTGCACCTGCGCAGTAGAGCGGACCCGAATGAGATCGGGTATTTCCGTGTAGTTCGCCACAGCGCCCCCGCTGGAGCCAGCAAAGGTAAATATTGAACTGACAGTTGGCTCTGTCGCCGGCTGTTCGGAGGGCTGCAGCAAGACCCCCATGGGACAGAGGACGGCGTGAGAAGCCTCATTAGAATCCGGAGGCTTCCCCCACCCGAGGTGAGTACCCCCCAGGGGATCTTTTTAATGTTACAGAGTCTCTTTAAAGTTTTCCACATTTTGTCACATTACTGCCACAAACATGCATCAATTTTATTGGAATTCTACGTGAACGACCAATACAAAGTGGTGTACATGTGAGAAGTGGATTGAAAATCATACATCATTCCAAACATTTTTTACAAATAAATAACTGCAGAATGGGGGTGTGCATAATTATTCGGCCCCCTGAGTCAATACTTTGTAGAGCCACCTTTTGCTGCAATTACAGCTGCCAGTCTTTTAGGGTATGTCTCTACCAGCTTTGCACATCTAGAGAATGAAATCCTTGCCCATTCATAGAATTTTCTGTTCGCGAACAGCAAACACGAACTTCCGAAAACTGTTCGCAAACAGGTGAATCTGGCGAACCGCCATAGACTTTAATGGGCAGGCGAATTTTAAAAGCTACAAAGCTACTGTTTCTGGCCCCAAAAGTGATTAAAAAGTTGTTTCAAGGGGTCTAATACCTGGACTGTGGCATGCCAGAGGGGGATCCATGCCAAAATTCTTACCAAAAATTACAAAGTTGATGCAAAGTCGATTTTTAATCCCTAAAGGGCAGAAATCACATTGTGCACAGCTCTGGGTGTCAGTGGGCTGTGGAGTGTCACCCACAGAGAAATGCAATAGTACTATCAGAATACAGTAAAATAATAAGGCACTGGAGTGGTTCTATGCGTGTGAGGCAACAGCAGTAGTGTGCACACAGCTCTGGGTGTCAGTGGGCTGTGGAGTGTCACACAAAAAAAAAAAAAAACCATAGGAGACCGATGTACTAGCCCTCAATAGGGCTGCGTGAAGTGCTTTCACAGCAAGTTAGGAACAAGAACACAGGCCTAGCTAATGCTTTCCCTACCTATCTGCAGCAAGTCTGCCTCTGCTCTCACTAACAGTCAGAAGCCAGCAGAGAATTGATCCAATATGGCCACCGCAACTGCTTTTCGAGAGGGGGTGGGGAGTCCAGGAAGGGGTGCTAGCTGATTGGCTGCCATGTGTCTGCTGACTGTGAAGTAAGGGGCCAAAGTCTAGCTCAATGATAATGTATAGGGGGCGAATCAAACACGCCAAATGTTCGCCGCGAATGCAAACAGCCGATGTTCGCAGAAACTGTTTGAGCCAGCTCTACTAGTCACTACCAGCACAGCAGTCTACGTCTATAAAAAGGTCAAATCATACTGAGGATGGTGGAATCGGCTTATTATCTCCTTTTATCTCTAGAAAGATAGACAACTTGGCACAGCGTTTCTGCTGGCCGTCACCACTATAGCAAAACAAAGAGATAAAAATATATTGTGACTGAATCACAAGTAGGAGAGGCACAGAAATCATAGATCACAAGGGACGTGTAAGAAACCGAAAATAAAGTGAATTTGTAAGACATAAAAGTTTTATACATACAGTGGGTTGCAAAAGTATTCGGCCCCCTTAAAGTTTTCCACATTTTGTCACATTACTGCCACAAACATGCATCAATTTTATTGGAATTCCACGTGAAAGACCAATACAAAGTGGTGTACATGTGAGAAGTGGATCGGAAATCATACATCATTCCAAACATTTTTTACAAATAAATAACTGCAAAGTGGGGTGTGCGTAATTATTCTGCCCCCCTGAGTCAATACTTTGTTGAACCACCTTTTGCTGCAATTACAGCTGCCAGTCTTTTAGGGTATGTCTCTACCAGCTTTGCACATCTAGAGACTGAAATCCTTGCCCATTCTTCTTTGCAAAATAGCTCCAGCTCAGTCAGATTAGATGGACAGCGTTTGTGAACAGCAGTTTTCAGATCTTGCCACAGACTCTCGATTGGATTTAGATCTGGACTTTGACTGGGCCATTCTAACACATATATATGTTTTGTTTTAAACCATTCCATTGTTGCCCTGGCTTTATGTTTAGGGTCATTGTTCTGCTGGAAGGTGAACCTCCGCCCCAGTCTCAAGTCTTTTGCAGTCTCCAAGAGGTTTTCTTCCAAGTTTGCCCTGTATTTGGCTCCATCCATCTTCCCATCAACTCTGACCAGCTTCCCTGTCCCTGCTGAAGAGATGCACCCCCCGAGCATGATGCTGCCACCACCATATTTGACAGTGGGGATGGTGTGTTCAGAGTGATGTGCAGTGTTAGTTTTCCGCCACACATAGCGTTTTGCATTTTGGCCAAAAAATTCAATTTTGGTCTCATCTGACCAGAGCACCTTCTTCCACATGGTTGCTGTGTCCCCCACATGGCTTGTGGAAAACTGCAAACGGGACTTCTTATGCTTTCTGTTAACAGTGCCTTTCTTCTTGCCACTCTTCCATAAAGGCCAACTTTGTACAGTGCATGACTAATAGTTGTCCTATGGACAGAGTCTCCCACCTAAGCTGTAGATCTCTGCAGCTCGTCCAGAGTCACCATGGGCCTCTTGACTGCATTTCTGATCAGCACTCTCATTGTTCGGCCTGTGAGTTTAGGTGGATGGCCTTGTCTTGGTAGGTTTACAGTTGTGCCATACTCCTTCCATTTCTGAATGATCGCTTGAACAGTGCTCCGTGGGATGTTCAAGGCTTTGGAAATCTTTTTGTAGCCTAAGCCTGCTTTAAATTTCTCAATAACTTGATTCCTGACCTGTGTTGTGTGTTCTTTGGACTTCACGGTGTTGTTGCTCCCAATATTCTCTTAGACAACCTCTGAGGCCCTCACAGAGCAGCTGTATTTGTACTGACATTAGATTACACACAGGTGCACTCTATTTAGTCATTAGCACTCATCAGGCAATGTCTATAGGCAACTGACTGCACTCAGATCAAATAATTATGCACACACCACTTTGCAGTTATTTATTTGTAAAAAATGTTTGGAATCATGCATGATTTTCGTTCCACTTCTCATGTGTACACCACTTTGTGTTGGTCTTTCTTGTGGAATTCCAATAAAATTGATTCATGTTTGTGGCAGTAATGTGACAAAATGTGGAAAACTTCAAGGGGGACCAAAAACTTTTGAAACCCACTGTACCTGGGGCTTCCTCCAGCCTCCTCCACGTAGATCACTCCCTCGCCGCAGTCTAAAGCCTCCTACATTCTCATGCATAGTGCACTATGCATGTTACAGGGCCAGAGTTAGGACACCTATGTTTACCTGGGTACTTCTAGTATAGGTGACTAAGCATAAGAATGCATTCTTCTGTGAACTAAGACCCCGGCTTTTAACTTAGCTGTTGGGATAACAGTTGTGCCTGGATGAGTGAATCTGCGAATGCATTTGTTTGAACATTTGCATGCGAGAGTGTGAAGAGTTAATAGATTTTTGCTGTTTTCTAGCCACGCCCCCTTCAGCACCTCCATTTCCCTAATAACTTATTTAATGTCCTAACTAGAGGCAATGTGCCTGGATATATATATATATATATATATATATATATATATATATATATGTATTTTTGGGGAACCACTGCTGTCAGATTGAGTGTATTTTGGGGAACTGCTGCCAGGTGAGAGTTGTCTACCATATTAAGGGGGCATTCTGCCTATTTATGTGCCTCATGGCTGCTGAATTTGTCTTGTTGGGGGCCTCATGATTGCTGAATTTGTCTTGTTGGGGGCCTCATGATTGCTGAATTTGTCTTGTTGGGGACCTCATGATTGCTGAGTTGGTCATGTTGGGGGCCTCATGATTGCTGAATTTGTCTTGATGGGGGGCCTCATGATTGCTGAATTTGTCTTGTTGGGGGTCACATGATTGCTAACTGTGAGACTATGGAAAAAGCTGAATCATCATCATATGAGACAATAGCATTAAACCTACTTTTTCCGCTTTTTAAAACAGAAACTGAAACTGGGAGGTTCTAAAAAAATGAATACATTTTTCAGGAGTAGGATGGATGAAATTGTTTATCTTCACATTCAGGGGCGTAACTAGAAATCACTGGGCCCCCCTGCAAAACTTTAGATGGGGCCCCCTTCCCCCTGCACACTTAATAGGTACTGTCTACAAGTCTTTGTCTACAAAACTTTGTATGGTTCGTTATCAGTGGCTGAGCAGATGCAGTCATTAGAACAATTGTGCAGGGAGCAGAAAGTTTTTTTCTCTCCTTGCAGTGAGTTGTCAGCCTCTCAGGACAGGGCCCCCTGTGGCTTCTGGGCATCCCTGCGGCTGCATCCCTTGCAGGGTCTATTGTTACGCCCCTGTTCACAGTTTATTTTCAACTTGGATTTTCCATAATGTTCATGCATGAGTTAAAACGTTTGTATTTAGTTTAAATTGCTCTTGGCACTTTGTGATAGTAAAGTGACTTTGCAGTTTAGACACTCGACCTCCAAAAGGTTAGTCACCACTGTCCTAATCTAATGTCCCACCATTGCTTAGTTCATGTAAACTTGTCTCCACCCACGACCACACCCACATTCTGGTTCATGACCACACCCATTTAGCCCCATTTTTACACAACACCACCCCGAATTTTCGGCGCGGCACGCTGTACGCGCCGCCCCTCTTTTTCCTCCCCCCCTTTTTGCCCCCCCCCCCCCCCCTCCTGGAACATTTTCTGCGGACACCCATGGCGCCGGCGGAACAGGTAATTTATTGCTGCAGTCGGGAGGAACCGGAGTGACCTGAGGCAGGCGGCAGTGACAGCTCCACAGATTGTGAATTAATTTCATGCTGAAATCGATTCAAAATCGACAGCTCCACAGATTGTGAATCAATTTCATGCTGAAATCGATTCAAAATCTGTGGGCAGTATATGGTCATCCATTAGTTCCCTATCTGATCAGATTCAATCAGACAGGGATCTATCTGTTGGTCGATCTGGTGGCAATCGACCAGTGTATGGCTGCCTTTAGATACATACACTACAGAAAACACACATAAACATATGGCTTAGGCAGGGATATTAGATTGTGAGCCCCTCTGAGGGACAGTTAAGTGACAAGACTGTCTCTGTACAGCGCTGCGTAAGATGTCAGCACGATATAAATACAATTTAGCTTATAAATAAAAAAACAGCCTGCGCCTGCCAGCGCTGATCAGCCGCTGGCAGGCTGATCACTGACCGTGATAGTTGACAGTTACAGAGACAAGAGCCTGCACTCGTGCGAGCTCCCATCAAATCTCGTTCCTCGCGAGATGATGCACATATGCTTTGTGGAGGAATAAGAGAGCTTCTCTGCCACTACAATCCTACATTAGGCAGTCAGCAAGAGGTTAAGATCCCTGACGACTCCCGCACAAAGTACGGCAATTACCTGAAGTCCTTGTCGTGTCCATCTCCGATACCGTGTAACATTGCGCATACCCGCCGGCCGGAAGATGGATCAGGGGAGCGCTCTTCGTCAGGGAGACATCGCTGGATCCGTCTCCCTGCATTGTGCATTAAAGAGACTCTGTACTAAAAATAAAATGCCCCTGGGGGGTACTCACCTTGGGAGGGGGAAGCCTCTGGATCCTATCGAGGCTTCCCCATCCTTCTCCGTCCAATGGTGGTCTTGCTCTGGCCCTTGCAATGCACATCTGACAATTTGTCAGGCTGTGCAATATTTACCTTCCCGGCTCTAGCGGGTGGCGCTGTTGCGGCTCTCGGCTTGGAAATAGACGATCCCAGTCGGGTCTGTTCTACTGCGCAGGCGTCTTAGAGCGGACCCGACAAGGATCGGCTATTTCCGTCTATTTCGAGCCGAGAGTCACAACTGCGTCTGCACTGGAGCCGGGAAGGTAAATATTTACATGGCTGCTGTTCGTGGACATCAAGAGAGACCACAGTGGGATGGAGGAGGACGAGGGAAGCCCCCATAGGATCCAAAGGCTTCCCCCTCCCGAGGTGAAGACCTCCAGGGGCATTTTTTTTAATACATATTCTCTTTCAAGGAAACCAGAGCTGGTATAAATAAAACATTTTATACATACCTGGGGCTTCCTCCAGCCCCAATACGCACGGATCGCTTCCACGCCGCCGTCCTCAGTCTCCTGCAGCTCCGATACCGTGTCCCCGCACTTCCGACAGTCGGGCCAGTCTACGCAGGAGAAGTGCGCCCTCTACATATCTCTCCGGGTGCTGCTGCAGAGATACGCAAACAGCGGACTTCACTTACGTCAGACTGGCTCTGACTGACGGAAGTGCGGGCACTGACTGAGGCTGAGGACAGCGGCGTGGGAGCGATCCATGCGTATGGGGCTGAAGGAAGCCACAGGTATGTATAAAACTGTTTAGTTATACCAGCTCTGGTACACTTTAAGTACATAGATAGTTGTCAGTCTATCAGAACGGGAAAAATAAACTTTTTTTTCTCATGGACTGCCAGAAAATGTACAGGGCTAAAGCGCCCGCCTGTAGTGTCTATGATTTGCAACACCACAGCGCCCATCCTGACTTGCGCTCCTCTCCTTTTATCTTTAGAAAGATAAGATATCAAACTTGACACAGCTTTTCTGCTGGCCGTCACCACTATAGCAAAAGGAGATTATTATCCTGACTGAATCACAAGTGGGAGAGAGACAGAAGTCACAATCACAGGGGACGTGTCAGAAACCGAAAATAAAATGGATTTGTAAGAAATAAATGAGTGAATCAGCACAGGGCAAGCTGTGTCGTTACAGAACCGTGGGTGTGCGGAACGTATCTGTTTAGTCATCTATAAATAAGTTTATCAGCCGCCAGCCCGGGTAGGATGTAGTTAAAGGGCAGGTAAGAGTGACAAGGATACCTAGGCTCAGCACTCAGCCCATGTGCCCGCCCTCTACTAGAGAGACTACAGATAACACACAGTAGACGACACTCCGAGAAGGAAGGGGGAGGACAGACGCACGAGTTCTGCAGGAGGATCACATAGCCACATACACAGAGGAGACAGCTGGACCCGGGACCGCAGCCTTCATAGTGAGACGAGCAGGCATCCGCACATAACAGCCTTCATCATGTATGCCAATGGGAAGGTGGCAATGGTCACTGGAGCCGCACAGGGGATTGGAAGAGCGATGGTGGAGGAACTTTTACATAAGGGAGCTGTTGTAAGTTGGTAACGTGCATGCAACATGTTGTTTATGCTACTGTCAGAAACAATGCATTGATCTGCCTGGAATCCTCGGTGTCCTTGTTATTAGCATTTTGTACGTGCACCCCAGGGGGGTTACTTTTGTTGGGCTTAGGGGGTAGTTCAGCTTGTTGCAGTCAGTTCAATGCTGCAAGTTTTGAGATTTAAATGGAATTGATAAATCATGAATTAAGGTGCCCATGCATCCAGCGATTTTGCTGTATGATCGATTATTTGATTCGATAATTTTATTGAATGGAAAGAGAATTGAGTGTGTTCCAGTTTGCCCAATCGATGAAAAGTGGCTGATAGAATGTCGAATCGACCAGCTTAATCAATTGAGCAGGATGCAAGGTACCGGTCGATCGCTCAGGAATCTGCTTCTTTGGTCAGATCGATTAGTGAAGATGAATCGCACAGGATATCGATTGTAGTGTGTGGGTCAGTAGTTGATCGACCTTTCAATCAACCATACTTAAATTGATTCCCCAATAAAGTTGATCGCTTTGTCGATTGAATAAGAATCGCTAGATGTATGCTGCCTTAAGCTGTCCTGAATAAAGCTAGCCATACATCTAGCGATTCTGATTTATTCGAAAAAGCAGCAATCGACTTTATTGTGGAATCGACTTCAGTATAGTTGATGGAAAGTTGATCAACTAGTGTCCCATACACAGCAAGCGATTCCTATGCAATTCACTGTCACTAATCAATCTGATGTCTCCATGCTCTGAATGCAAAAATCGATTCAGAGTCGATCGAATGATATGTAAATAGTAGCCGATTCCTGTGCGATCGACTGATATCTTGCTTCCTGCTCGATCGACTAAACTGGTCGATTCAACATGAAATCAGCCACTTTTCATCAATCGGGCGTACTGGAACACATTCGATTCTCTCTCGATTTGATAAAATGATGGAATCAAATGGTCGATCGTACAGCAAAATCACTAGATGTATGGGCACCTTAAAGGGAACCTTAACTGCCGTGGAAAAATAAATTCACTTACCTGGGGGCTTTCCCAAGCCTCCTGCAGCCGTCCTGTGCCCGCGCCGGTCCTTCGGTGCCCTCCGGTCTTCCTCCGCCGCTAAGTTTCGTTTTCGGACGACTGCCAGTCATCCTCGGGCCTCTTCCGCATTCCTCGTCGTAAACTGCAGTAAAGCGCGTCCGCATGACGCCAAACGCGTCATGTGCATGACGCCAAACGCGTCATGCGGACGCGCTTTACTGCAGTTTACGACGAGGAATGCGAAAGTAGCCCGAGGACGACTGGCAGTCGTCCGAAAACGAAACTTAGCGGCGGAGGGAGACCGGAGGGCACCGAAGGACCGGCGCGGGCACAGGACGGCTGCAGGAGGCTTGGGAAAGCCCCCAGGTAAGTGAATTTATTTTTCCACGGCAGTTAAGGTTCCCTTTAAGTATTCTATTGGTTAATCAAAGGGGAATGTCTAGAGAGCATGTGTATTCAATGATGGGATTATCCTAACTAATACTGTATATATGTATCATAGGTTATCTGAGGTGATTTTATGGACAATAGGGGGTCGTTGGTAATCACCATAATGTATATAGGGGGTTTTTAGGAATGTTTAGAAACACTGTCCCAGCAAACTGTCACTGTTCCAATGAACTAGTACTGAAGTGCCTCTGAAACACAATGAGCTGTAGTTTCTAATTAAATTTCATCAACTCTTTGGCCCAGTGCACACCGAGCGGTTTTAGCAGCGATCCGCCAACCGCATCCGCCTGTGAAAACGCTTGGCTAATGTACTTCAATGAGATGGTGCACACCAGTGGTTTGAGGTTTTAAGCAAACCGAAAACGTGCCTCCTGCTGAATCTATCTTATGTGTGTCACTCACTAGGAACAGATTTCCAATAGATTTCAGTATAAAATCTACTAGTAAATGTATCAAAATGCAGCGTTGCACTATACGATCCAATGCAATGCTGTGGGCCATCGATCTGCTGCCAGTAGCCGATCGACCTAGAAATTCCATCCGGACTGATTAAGTAAATCAATCAAATTTTGCCATAAATCTATCAGTCAATCGATCATGCTGCCTGCTGCATCAATTTCTAGCAAATTCGATCACATCTTTCGAATTGGCCATATGTCAATGGCAGAAATCGATGAGTGTATGGGTACCTTTAATCATTAACAAGTTCTGATGATATTACATTTAGATCAGCTCCAGAAGTCTTCTCCTTTTGATATGAAAATTGAATTGTTTCAAAGGCTGAAGATTTCAGTTCCAAAGGTGGGTATATTCAGTGGTAAAATTGTTGTGCAAAGGCAGCACATTGCGTAATGCACATTATATTAGCGGCACACATTGTGTACACAATCGAGGCTGCACTATTTGTGCAATGTGGGCGATGTTACTTGTGTAAGTACTGCCGGTAAGATTGCCATGCACTGCCTCTGTAGGGCAATTTTGCAGCTGCTTCCTGAATATACCCCAATTGTACTGTGCTGACTAGGATATTTTAGGATATTGACAGCATTGTAGTTTTTGCAGACTTTATCTAAAGTTTGTCTTGTGGCACTGTGCTAGATTTTAGAACTTCTGCAACTAAAGGTGCCCATACATTAGACGAGGTGTGGGCAGATAAGATGATGTATGGGCAGATTCTAACAAGAGATTGATGTCCCTCTGATCGGAGAGAGATCTGTTGCCTGCCCATACACCACAGGCCGATTCCAGATCGATTTCAGCAAGAAATCTCTCGGGAATCGGTGTTGTGACGCTGCATCAGCCGGCCCCGGTGCTGTCCCCCCTTAGTGTAAAATGTGCCCCCCAGTGCTCTGTGCATGCATACTTTACCTGTTGGTGTCCACCTCTGGCTCCGTCCTCCATCCACACATGGTTGTCAGCGTAACGTGGGCACATGAGTGACATCACACATGCCAGCAACCATATGGGGCACGTGTATGTGGACGGAGGACAGAACATGAAGCCAGTGGTGGATACCAACAGGTAAAGTAAGCAGGCATGCGGCACATTTTACACTAGGGTGAACAGTGCAGGGGGTTTCCTCGCTCATCCTGATATCGCACGCCATTACCGCCATGCACCCGATCGAGCATATTCGCCCTACATCTTGTAGCATGTCTGATCAATACATGTGACCAGTTTCCTGCCAAAATCGGTCGCATTGTCGATCGAGCATGCTCTTGGCAGCATCGATTTTTATCAGATTCATCGATCGGCCGCCAAGTCACCTGATGTATGGCCATCTTTAAAGAGGAACTGTCACAAAAATCTTAAAATGTAAAACACATACAAAGTACATTTCTCCCAGAGTAAAATGAGCCATAAATTACTTCTCTCCTATGTTGCTGTCACTTACAGTAGGTAGTAGTAATCTGACATTACCGACAGGTTTTGGGCTAGTCCATCTCTCCATAGGGGATTCTCAGCATGGCCTGTATTCTTTATAAAGACACTCCCTGAAAAAGGATTTATACAATGATGCTGGCCAGCCTCCCCGCTCACTGTACACTATTTTGGCAGTTGGACGGAGCAACTGCCATTCACTAAGTGCTTTTAAAAATAAAGAAAACCCTGTGAACCCCCCTATGAGAAGATCAGCTAGTCGGTAATGCCAGATTTCTACTTCTTATTGTAAGTGACAGGAACATAGGAGAAAAGTAATTTATGGCTCATTTTACTCTGGGAGAAATTTACTTCTTATTTATATGTGTTTTAAATTTTAAGATTTTCGCAACTCAAGTCACTTTTACTCCTAATGCTGGGAACACACAATACGTAGGGGAATAAGTACTAAAAAAATTATTCTGAGTATTTTCTTCCTTGCTGGTGGTTTAAAAGGGTTTTTTTTATTAACAGGTTTATGGAAATATCACCCAGGATAATACTCAGGAGAAAAAGTTAATTGCATATGGGCCAAAATGTTTTAAGAAGGCAAGTCTATATTAAAGCAAACCTGAAATGTTAATTAAGGCCTAGTGCACACCGGTTTTTGGAGCGATCCGCCGGCCGCATCCGCCTGTAAAAACGTTTGGCTAATGTATTACAATGGGATAGTGCACACCGGCGGTTTGAGGTTTTTGCCAAGCCGCAAACGCGCCTCCTGCTGCACGTTTGTGGTTTTCGGAAGCGTTTCGTCCTCAATGTAAAGTATAGGAAAAACGCAAACCGCTCTGAAAAACGCTACTTCAGAGCGGTTTGCCAGGCGTTTTTGTTACAGAAGCTGTTCAGTAACAGCTTTTACTGTAACAATATGTGTAATCTGCTACACAAAAACGCACCCAAAACCGCTAGGTGTGTTTAGAAAACGTCTCTAAACATGCCTAGAATCGCTCTGAAATCAGCTCCAAAAACCGCTGGCGTTTTGTGGATCTGCTAGCGGTTTTGGTGTGCACTGGGCCTATTAGTGTATTTATACTTACCTGGGGCTTCTTCCAGCCCCATGAGATGCATGGACTCCCTCGCCATACTCTCCAGAAGCTCCGTTCTCTTGTTATCCTCAACAGTGATCTTGAAAAAGTACCAAAAAGGCAAAAAAGTACTGTCAAAATAATAGTATCTTCATGCCTGTGGGTGGCTTAAATGGCATTGGTCCATAATGCAATTAACTTTTACACCTGAGTTATCTCCTAGGAGATAATTTTCATCTTCTCTTTAAACTAACTTTTCAGCATTTTACAATTGAAAAAGGACACAAAAATTGATGAATAGGTACCATCAAATTTATGTTGAGTATTTTCTTACTTGCTGGTTTTCTTTCATGCCAAGTTGTGAAAATATCACCGAGGAGAATACTTAGGAGAAAAATTGAAAATATCACTTTGAAAAATTGAATTGAATAAGGGCCATACAAGAAGACATGTGGCTGACCCAGAGAAGCTTAGAGATGGTCATCCAGGAAAGGCTTTAGCTATATTACATTGCCAGTTTCTCTGAGATCAAAGGATTGGCTGATGTTTGTTTAATTTATTTGGCATTACTAAATTTAAAGAGGAACTGTAGTGAAAATAACATCTTAAATAAAATTGCTTATTGTTTACAATATTCATTAATAGATTATTTAGTCAGTGTTTGCCCATTGTAAAATATTTCCTCTCC
This sequence comes from Hyperolius riggenbachi, assembly GCF_040937935.1. Taxonomy (NCBI): domain Eukaryota; kingdom Metazoa; phylum Chordata; class Amphibia; order Anura; family Hyperoliidae; genus Hyperolius; species Hyperolius riggenbachi. Next base: position 157,666,423 of record NC_090646.1, read on the forward strand.
CTGATTTACCTTCTGCAATTTATCACCGGTAGTGATATCTTTAGTTCTGCTTGGTGATCTGTACAGAATGTTTATTACTGAGAGTCCTATGTACAGAGGGAGATAGTGCTTGCTTGGAAGTTTGAAAAAGCTGGTATTTCCCACAATGCAATGAGGTTCACAGACAGCAAACTGTCAGGACCTTAGCCATGACATCACAGTGTAGGAGGGGTTCCACCACAATAGCAGGCCACTCAGATCCTCTGATGTTCTATTTGAGAAAAGGTGAAGATTTCTTGTCAGCTGCTGATTGGAATGAAGTTCAATCATTGGTTAAGGTTCCTCATTAATGTATGCCGTGTGTGGTGTTACTAAAGAGCAATTTTCTTTTTTTTACAAAAAGGGAATTTATGTAACTTGGAGACCAGCAATGGAATAGAGCCAAAAGTTTGTTTTTAAGTGCATGCTGATAAAGTGAAAAATACACCAATATTATAGTGAGCCATTTACATGAGTCATCATCAGACGTTTTCTAAGACTAAAAGAAGATAACCAGGCCTACAACACAGGTCTTTAGCTTGTGTCAGTTTGTGACAGGCATTAATTTTATTATATCAAGGAGAGCTGAGCCACAAGTATAAAAATATAATAGTAAACTGTTGAAAAGTAATGTTAAATATTTAAAGAAAGAAAGAAGGCATTCGGCAAGATGGTCACACTTTTCCCCTTTTTTTGGTTGCTCACATAGTGACTTATAATGGCACACAGAACTTGCAGTGCTAGACTCCCAGGGTTGATTTTCAGCCAGGACAAAATCTGCATGGAGTTTGTATGTAGTGCTGCTCAAATCCAGATCCGGGAGATACCCGGATACTTGCTATCCGGATATCTCCCAGTAAACCTGTGCGGGGTGGGCGGGGGCTCAAGCTTACCTGTCTGACGTCTTCTTCGTCCGTGACTGGCGTCTCCCACGATGCGGTCCAGGCGCATCACGTGACTACAAACACTTCCTCCTTCAACCCGGACGTGACCGCCGCGTGGAACGATAGATAACGTAATGAAAAAAAAGTGCTTAATTTTTACAATAATTATTTATAAATGATTTAGTCAGTGTTGGCCCATTGTAAAATCTTTCCTCTCCCTGATTTACATTCTGACATTTATCACATGGCGACATCTTCACTGATGGCAGGTGATGTATGTGGAAGGAGATGCTGCTTTTTTGGCAGTTGGAAACAGCTGTTATTTCATACAATGCAACAAAGCTCCCACAGTGTGATGTCAGTAGCTAGGTGCTGACGTCACACGGTGGGAGGAGTTTCACCACAATTTCAGCCATACAGAGCCCCCTGATGATCTGTTTGAAAAAAGGTAAAGATTTCTTGTGGGAAAGGGGGTATCAGCTACTGATTGGGATGAAGTTCAATCCTTGGTTACAGTTCCTCTTTAAAGTCTAGAGTTAGGAAGTTTGGGTTAGTCACCAATAGGATTTTAAAAATAAGGGGTGAGATGTGGGTGGTGTTAGATTTATGCATCAGAAAAGCATATTCTGTTGGAGGAGGTTAGGGATAGGCTTTACGAAGGGCACTGGTTAAGAAGAATGATGGACTAGAAGCTCAGAACTATTCCAGATGAAAGCACAGACACATCCTAGTACTGTAGTAGAATATCAGTAATTGCACAACTACTGATATTTCAGTTATCAGAGTAAGCACCAAGCAGGTTCCCAAAGTATGCTTTGTACAATCAAATTAACCATACTGCCCTATAATGTAGTGTGTCAACGATGACAACGCTACATAACTATAAATACACAATAATATTACAAATAAGTATTTTAGGGACAACATCAAGGTGCTTTAAATAAAAGTATCCTAATTTATTCACGCTCTGTAATTTAATTTGAAAAAGTTTTTTTACTAGCCTAATGGCCTGCTTTGAAAAACTGGCAATAGACCTTTTAGCATTCATGAGTCCAATGATCTCTAATGCTGGTCATACACTAGTCGATTATAGGAGGATCGATTGAGCTATCGATTCTCGGAATCGATTCAAAATGAATCCATCGAACATGAATTGATTTTTTTTCCCCATACACTAAAGTTGATTTTTGTTCCATTTTTCCACCTTTAATCGATCAGAGGCTATTTTCAATCACAAAAAAACACCCTGATGAATCAGATTGAGTAAAGGTTGATCGATTACTAATGAAATAATAATGAAAAGCTCTCAATTATTTTTCCATCGATTGAAATAACCCCACATACCCGATCAATTCATTTTAAGAATTCGATCGCATATCGGCAGATAAGAATCGATTCTGCATCAAAATGACAACTCGATTCTTAACCACTTGCCGACCGCACACTCATACCGTGCGGCGGCAAAGTGGTAGCTGGAGGACCAGCGACGCACATCTGCGTCGCCAGGTGCCTCCCTAATTAATCAGGAAAGGTTTCCTGTTAGATCATGGAGCGGGTCTCCGTGAATAGCCTGCGAGCCGCTGACTAAATGTAAACGCAGGAGACATATGTCTCCTTTGTTTACATTGCACGGCGCTGCTGCGCAGCAGCGCCGTAAGGCAGATCGGGGATCCCCGGCCAATCAGCGGCCGTGGATCGCCGCCATGTGACAGGGGACAGCCTGTCACAGGCTGCACAGGACGGATAGCGTCCTGTGCAGCCCGGATCACCAGGGGGGAAAGGTAGGAGAGGGAGGGGGGGAATTTCGCTGCGGAGGGGGGCTTTGAGGTGCCCCCCCCGCAAACCTCAGGCAGGCAGGAGCGATCAGACCCCCCCTGCACATCATCCCCATGGGGGGGGGGGAAAGGGGGGCGATCTGGTCGCTCTGCCTGCACCCTGATCTGTGCTGAGCCCACCCAGCACAGATCACTAAAAACAGCGCTGGTCCTTAAGGGGGGGGGAAAGGGTGGGTCATCAAGTGGTTAATTCATTTATTGGTTATAATAATCGATCAAAGTAAAAAATCGACCAGTGTATGGTTACCTTCAGAAGGTCTTCTACACTTTGTGTCTCCAATTGTTAACAATGGTAAGCAGTTTGTCCAGACAGAGCATAGCCATTCTATTGTTATGTAATGATATTTCTTTAGCTCTGTGTCTCTGAACTTACCTCATGACATCCTTCCCATAGAATGAGTCAGACAGCTAACAAGAGAGGAAGTTAAAGCTTTTGCAGCTATCTTATAATAGAGTTTAGGGACGAGCGATCAGTTTCATCAAACTCTGGGTCGCAGGTGCGCCAGGGTGGTTGTCTGCTCACCAGACATCTGGAAACGGTTCACAAAAACTTGCCATGTGGAGAGCCCCGGTGTTGGCCCTGAGCTGAAATAGCAAGGAGGACCCCCAACTTCCCCCATGCAGAGTAGCAGAGCGGTGGGTGAGTGTATTTAGCTCACCTGTCTAGACTCTCCATCCTACAGATCCTCTAGTCGTCTCCTGGCTTCCCTCCAACATCAGGACGCAGACATTGATGCGGGGTTGGCTCCCATGGTTCACTGCATCAACTTCCGATACACTTATCTACAGCTCTGCTGTGCCCCTCTGCAACCACCCTCCCCCACAACTTTGCACTCACCTCCAGTAGCCACCTCTGCTGCAATTCAGATTTTTAAACTCGTTCACAAACTCCCAGAACCAGTCAGGGAATTGCAAACCAACTCAGAAATCTTTCCGCAAGAAGGTTCATTCATCCCTAAGAGTTCAGTTCTGCAGTTTAGGAGCAAACACTGTATAGACACATTGCTTGGCTCCCTTTTAGCCAGCCTGTACTGTTTCATGGAAAGGGAAGGAGGAAAGACTCCTTATTGGTATGCAAGTATAATTTTTTTCTCCACATATTATTTTCTTTTTGCTAAAAAAAAAAAAATTAACAACATATAAGCACATGAGTTGTATCATTAGTGCATCAGGACTGCTTCAGTATGCCTATGGGACATAGGAAATGGGATTAGATTATGCAGACAATATACAATGTGTACATAAGATAGCCCATGTTTTTATCACTGGACCAAGGTTTATCACTGCACCACAGGTCCTCTTTAATAACATATTGCAAGCAATAACGTGTGGAATACCATAACAAACAGAAATCACTTTTAGCTCTGTAATGCACTTATACAGTATATCACACCTTGCACCATGTTTGGTCCAGTTTACAACATGCTATTGATCTTTATACTGTGTTAATAGATACATTCCAAGTTCTTCACAAGAGTTTTGGAAGCTTCTGCTATTGAAAACATTGTTGTAAATTGTAACAAGAGATTAAGAGTGTCATGAAGGACCACACGGAAATCAGGGCATGAACTGGTCTTTAACCTCTTGACGACCAGCTAACGCCGATCGGCGTAAACTGGTTGTCTGCGGGTTTCCATGGAGGGTGTCTCCGTGAACTGCCTGCAAGCCTCCGATCGCGGCTCGCAGGCGAAATGTAAACACGCGGGGAAGAAATCCTCGGTGTTTACACTGTACGGCGCTGCAGCTGCAGCAGTGCCGTAAAGGAGATCGGCGATCCCCGGCCTCTGATAGGCCGGGGATCATCGCCGTCTGATAGGCTGAAGCCTATCAGAGGCGGTACAGGACGTATCGCCTGTCAATGGGAAATCACTTGGTCGGCAAGTGGTTAGAGGACCACTATATCGAAAAAAGTAGGCAGTTAAAATCTGACAGAACCAACCGGGTTTGGACTAGTCCATCTCCTCATAGGGGATTCTCTGGGTTTTCTTTGTTTTCAAAAGCATTTCCTGAACAGCAGTTTAACTGCCAAAACAGTAAGATACCAGCCGGCCTCCCTAATCACTTGAACACTATTTTGTCAGTTAGACTTTGCAACTGCTGTTCAGGAAATGCTTTTGAAAACAAAAGAAAACCCTGAGAATGCCCAATGGGGAGATGGACTGGCCCAAAACCTGTCGGTTCTGTCAGATTTTAACTGCCTACTTTTTTGTGATAGTGGTCCTTTAAGCCAAACCTAAAAAATAATACAGTAATTGTGCTGAACCCAATAATGTTTTACAAATGGCCAGGCCCATAAAAGAGAAATGTTAGTAAATACTGCAAGTGTTTAGTGCAGTAGGCAAGAGAAAACTAGTTATCCTTCCGAAACACAAGTGTGTCAGTCACACCCACAGGCAGGATGGTGCAGCTGGAGATTGGCAGGTTTAACTTCCACTGGCCTAATGTTTGCTTGTAGTGATGAGCAAAACAAATGGCAGCACACTCTGTTATCAAAAACTCACAAGCCACCAGAATGCTGGACCACAACCATATCTGTTTGGCTTCCACTGTCTGTGCCCGAATTAGCAAGACTTCCCCTTGCTTCCTATTATGAGGGACTGCATGTTCAGAGGTAGGAAGTGAGTGAAGGCTTCTTAACATGGACACAGAAAGCAGTAAATTGTTTACAGATGATGTTGGCACAAATTTAGACTAGGAGTCAAAACCTGTGTTGCGTTACCCTATTTTAGCTCAAGGAGCCGAAAAAACAGCAATGAAAGTCTATGGAAACTTCATTGAAGTCTGTTGCGGTGCACCAGAAGTATCCGGCTCCCCTTTGTGTCAGACTGGATACTTCCAGCACACTGCAATGAACTGCAATAGGTGTGAAAGTCTCCATAAACTTTCCTTACTTAACGTATGGTGCCTGGGTTAATGGAAGTCTATTGGCGATGCAGTAAGTGTAAACAATGGCATGGTGTGCGTCGTGTATGCCTTGGATGGTTGGGAATCCCAGGGAAACCCAGTGACGCACTTCCTGCCCGGCAGGGAGTACGTCACTGAGTAGGGGGCGGAGCTATGCATATGACCCTGTCAGTGCACTCTGACACAGAGTCATGTGAGTGAGTTTTTTTTGTGTTGTGGTGCGATGCAGCAGGAGCATTCCACCACAGTGAAAAAGTGTAAAAACCAGCCATAAGAATTTCCCATATTAATGAAGGAAATGTTTTTCCCCAGTTAGTCGCCCATTAATCATACAATCTTGATTGTACAATCTTACCATTTCCATAAAATAAAAGACTATTACATAGATTCAGTAAGATTGTACAATCAAGATTGTATCATTGATGGTCACACACTCAAAATCAATATCGCCCGTTGGGGATCCAATCCCTTGGGCAGCATTGCATGGCCAAGCAATGTGTTCTGCTCTATGCAGGGGAGAGGGGCGGAGCAGCGCGGGGGTGATGTCACTCGGAGGGCGGGTTAAGTGGTGGAGAACAATGCAATCTCCCGTCGTTTGGCCAAAGTGATCCACCAGGACAAATGGGAGGATTGGGGCCTGCCATACACACACTGGATTCTCTGCAGTCTTTATTGGCTGCCTTGGCCAAGGTTCCTCTGGCATGTGTATGGGCCTTTAGAGAGAATCTCCTTGATGTTCCTGTGTGAAAGTCAAGTGTCTGTACAGCTGTCCTATGATGTGGTCTAGTGTATAAACAAGGCATTAGTGCATTGTTGATCTCACAACAAGAGCTGCTTATTCCTCTGATTGTTGTCTTCTATCTTTCCTTTCGCCATAGAACAGAACAGGTTGCTCAGCTAAAGTAGTGCAGCATGATTGTATATAGTGAACATTGCACTAGTTTGGTCCTAAACCTGTATTCCAGATCAGTCACCAGCAGTCGTTCTGAACAAAACAGCTGAAGCAAACCTGTTAATAAACCAGTTGAAATGAGCAGTCTGTTTATTTGATAGCTAGGGATGGTGAATGAGATGCAAAGAATTCCAAGTTGATGTAGGATTATGCACATTTTATATGCAGTTTAACATTCTTAAACTGCTGCTATTATCTTAAGCATTAGAAAATGAGCGATACCCAATGATTTATGACAAATGTCATCAGAATTCACAACGACGGTCCGCCAATCGGATTGTTAGTGGAAGTCCAATAATGAGGACCCAGAAGTGTGTATTTAGCCACATGTGAGTAGTTTGAACAGAGCAATCGTTTGTTATCATTTGATATAAATGTCTGACACATTATCGTCTGAACTGATTGCCAGAACGGATCGGTCTACATGGGCTATAATTGCAGTCTGTTACCATCATTGGAACACCATTTTTTTAACAGTTATTGCCATCCCATTGTACCTCATTAATTTTGGACAATGGCAGTCTAGCATGTGTGTGCAGCTTAAAGCACACCCGAACTCAAAACTTCCTCTCTGCTCTAAAAGATGCACAACAGCATAATAACACATAATAACCTTTAAAGAAAAATAACCTTTAACCCTCCTGGCGGTATGAAAAAATCCGCCAGGAGGGAGTGCAGCAGTTCTTTTTTTTTTTTATTATATCATGTAGTGAGCCCAGGGCTCGCAACATGATAGCCGCTGCTCAGCGGCATCCCCCCGCCCGCTTTGATCGCCTTCGGCGATCTCCGATCAGGAAATCCCGTTCAAAGAACGGGATTTCCTGGAGGGCTTCCCCCGTCGCCATGGCGATGGGGCGGGATGACGTCACCGACGTCGGGACGTCATTGGGAGTCCCGGGCCAACCCTCGGCGCTGCCTGGCACTGATTGGCCAGGCAGCGCACGGGGTCGGGGGGGGGGGGGGGGGGCGCACGGCGCGACAGATAGCGGCGATCGAGCGCTGGGTGGCGGCGATCGGTGTGCTAACGTAGCTAGCAAAGTGCTAGGTGCGTTCAGCAAAAAAAAAAAATTAGACAAATCGGCCCAGTAGGGCCGGAGAAAACCTCCTGCGCGGCTTACCCCGAACCGCCAAGGAGGTTAAAGAAAAAATTTTCTGTGTCACAGCTGACGCAAATACTGCAATAAATGTGCAGTGTGTTTACTTCCTACTTTCATGGAAGCAAACATAGGGTTAACATCCTGTATTTACCAATCGGCAGCTCTGCCCAGGACTGCTGAATTTCTGTGACACAGCTCAGAGATCAAATTACATTAGTGATTAGACACAGATGAAGGGGAATTAGGCTAAAGTCTCTAAATACCTACAGGGTGCATTTCTTTCTTTTCATTCTGTCTTGTGCAAGAGATCGAGTCCACTTTAAGGGCTTTTGAGTTTTTAGTGATCATATCCGTTTTGACTCCAAATCATCTTAGCTGGACTTTTTAGTTTTGTTTGGCTGCATTCCTTATGCAAACATGTGTGTCACTTATGATCTAGATAGTTATTATACTGTGCTGCAGAATGTTAGAAAAATAAAACATTCTGCATTTAATGTAATCTTTATAAGCAATTTTATTTATCTTTCCTGCCAGGATTGATATGATCAGGAACTAAAACGTTCATCTCTCCTGAGGGCATATTAAAGCGCCCCGTGCTATATCAGCTCTATTCATCTGCCTGAGAACGGGCACCGCAGCTTTATATGAAAATGCAGACAAGCTAAACACGTGTGGCTTGTTACACGAGACGTACTTCAGCTTCATTATATGTGATAAAGGGTGACATTTACATATGAGCAGCTCATACACGCCTTGTAGTGAACAGATGTTGACAGATAATCTCCATTCTCAGGCAACATAAAAATAGTGAAGTGGAAATTTTTGGTCAGTTTCCTTTTTTTGCTGAAAGAGCAGAGATAAGCTAGCTGTGTAGTCCAAGGCACATAAAAATCTGGCAGCCTGTATACACTAGATGTGTATATCAGGGGGGAAAGGAAACCTGCCAAGAGCCTGATTAGCCCTACAAACAAAAGGCCCTCTTCTATGGGGACTGAGTTTCTGAGCTGTACTTAATTCACTTGCATAGACACAGTGGGGGGGATGTAACCAGTAATGCTAACATGGAAGTCATTCAGTTTTTAAAGTAGTTCCTTTTAACTGCTTTATGTAAACATTGCTTTTTGTCTACAAAAGAGGAAGTCATTTATTTTGTCTAACAAGCTTCAGTATAGGGCTTGCAGGGCAGACAATGGACTCGTACTATATATTATGAACATGATAATTATTATTTATTAGATTTGAACATATTACACAGTGCTGGACAATAAATAAGGTTACAAACAATGATGATAGGGGTGATAGACAACACAGGTAATAAGAATTAATGCTAGGTACACACGATGCGTTTTTTCAGTCGATTTTCCGTCCAATCGATTTTCGATTAGATTTTCCAGTCATTTTCCCGCTCCATTCTCTTATCTTTTCTTATCTATTTCCATTCACATCTATGAGAAATTGATCAGAAAAACGATCGAAAATAAGACCGGACATGTCGGAAATTATCTATCGAACCAACTATCTGCCGAAAAAAACCGTATGGTGTATTCCCAGCACAAGACACATAATGCCAGGTCATGTACTTGAGAAGTAGTCCCAATAATACTAGTTAACGCTTGTTTGTGAGCAGAGTGCAAGATCAAGTACGATACACAAGGAGGGTCATGCCAAAGGCTTACAATCTAAAGGGATGCTTTGTTTTGTTATCTGGATAATGAGAATTATTTTATTCATATTATTAATTTAAAGTAGACCTGTGATGAGGCTTTCCAGCCCCCTGTAGTCTGTTTGCTCCCTCGTTGTCCCCCCTGTCCTATCCGCTGTTCTACTGTGAAGTCCGCGATCCAGTTGGGTTTGGGCTACAGGGAATGCACTGTTCTGGGCCATGAACCTCCTTGTTTGCACTCCCGTTGCCTACTATGCAAGCGCAGTTACAATCTTAATGAACTGCACATGTGCAGAATGCCCCGACCAAAAGAGAGGAGAGCTATCGTGGGAGGAGGGGAGGTGCATGCATGCGCAGTAGTCAGCCGAGTCCCGGACGCTATCAGGGCTGACAGCGGCCCAACAGAGGACTGGAAAGACATCAATGGAGCTGACAGACTCCAGGGAGCTGGAAGAAGCTAAGTAAAAATGCTTTTCTCCCACTCATCTCAGGAACACTTTAAGTAGAAGTAACAGTTCTATTGGGTGTGAAACGAAATCAGTTTGTCTGGCAGAAACCCCCCTAAGGGCTGGTGCACACCAAGAGCAGTTCTGAGCGCTTTTTAAAATGCTTGCGGGGGGGGAAACCGCTTGGCTAATGTATTGCAATGGGATGCACACCACAGCAGTTGTTTTTTTCCCCCAAACGCAAACTCTGGTCTTGCAGCATTTTTACTGATTTCTGAGGTGATTCTGCCTCAATGTTAAGTATAGGAAAGTGGAAAACCGCTCTGAAAAACGCTAGATCAGAGCGGTTTTCCAAGCGTTTTTATTACAGGATCTGTTCAGTTACAGCTGTACTGTAACAAAATATAAAAAACGCTACAAAAAACTCTAGGCATGTTTAGAAAATCTCTCTAAATATGCCTAGAATCGCTCTGAAAAAAAAGCTTCAAAAACCGCTAGTGTTTGCGGATCCGCTAGCGATTTTTGGCGTGCACTGACCCTAACACTACAAACTACATTTAGATATTGTCCTGGCCAGGATTTGAATCTGAGACTCTGCTGCATGGCAAGTGCCTTAACCGCTTCTATATGAATCAATAATAAATAAAGAAAGATTAAGGGGTAGTGAGATTTGCAGACTTGATTTTTTTATTTTTGAATTACAAAGGGATTAGATGTTTGGAGGTTTTTATTATTGTGTTATTGGAGAGATTCCCCCTTAGTTATCATTGTGAAAATTGTTAGTCCTGAAGAAAGGCAATGTAGTGCAGCAATAGAAACTAGTCAGAGCGTCAGCTTTTCCCCACTTTACAAAATGTCTGATTAGTTGAGGGTGTTTCTTTTTTCCACTTTCCCTCTATTTATTGCCTGTAGAGGAAGTGATAGAAAGCTTTGTACACAGGCTAGATGGTTCTTGGCCAAAGTGGTTGGTTGGGGCTGCCTCAGCCGAGAATCTAGTGTGTGTGCAGCAGGGCTGTGGAATCGGATTTGGAGTCGGAGTCGGTGGTTTCATAAACTGAGCAGTCGAAGTCGGATGATTTTTGTATGAAATCCACAGCCCTGGTAAGTATTAGACTAAGGAGTCGAGGAATCAGAGTAGGAGCCATTTTGGGTACCTGGAGTCGGAGTCGGTGGTTTCATAAACTGAAGAGTTGGAGACATTTTGGGTACCTGGAGTCGGAGTCGGTGGTTTCATAAACTGAGAAGTCAGAGTTGGAGTCTGAGCGATTTTGGGTACCTGGAGTCAGAGTCGGTGGTTTCATAAACTGAGAAGTCAGAGTTGGAGTCGGATGATTTTTGTACCGACTCCACAGCCCTGGTATTCAGCAGCCTAAGACCACCCTCGATACGGTAGAGCTGCCTGGCAGACCTACTCTGCCAAGCTTAGGTCAAGGGCATTGTTACTCTACTCACCTCCCTCCACTGCGCCTCACATTGTGCCGTCAGCCCTCTGCTCTCACCAGAAAGGAGGCTAGTGACGCATCTTTACAGCCTCTGCCCCAAACGTTAAACCAAGGGATTGAGTGTGTATGAGGCTTTCCAGTTTTTTATGTTAATTGTATTAATGCAGCTTGAAATAGACCAATCAAACACAAATGCTTCAGCAATAGCATGTGATTGGTCCTTTTAAAAGCTGCTTATATTTAAATAAGATTATCGTAAAATTCAGCTTGGAATTATTTGCACCTCATTGGCCGTCCCTACTCGTCAGCATCCCCAGCAATGACAATAGCAGTTCTCTTTTATTTGTATATAATGCAATGTCCTCAGTAATTTTCTGAGATCTTTGTGTACTCCGCAATGACCTTATCAACTCTTCCTGCCTTATAGTGCGCTGTGTACTTTGTAAAACCTTCTGTAGTTGCTTGTTCATCATCAATCCACTGCAAGGTGCCCCGAGAAACTCTCAGTTACAGTCCCAGAAATATAAACATTAAAATACTTGTGACCACACTAGTTTAGTGTAAATATATGCTGTCTTGCAGCTGGAGGAAAGCAGAGGTTATTTATCCATTAGGACAAGACGAAACCTCCAGGAAGGAACGTCATATCGTCTGATAGCTGTGAAAAAATACAAAAACAACACGTAAAAGGCTCATTGAAAAGAAAAACAGAGTGATGTTTATTAAGAGATAAGATTCGGCTTCAAACATATGAATTCTGTATCTCCATTGTTCACATACATTCTACAGTTATTTATCAAAAGGTCTGATCCTACAACACTGTGGCGTTGCAGTTTTGCTCATGAATTATTGATTTCTTTCTTGGGTGAGTAGCTAGGAGTATAGTAGGGGTACAGGTGTGGGGTGGGGGCGGAGCTGGGGGGATCGTGGGGGTGTGTCAAGGGTGTTTTTTTTATCTCAAAAAGTTAAGGGGTGTTTATGAACTGATTATTGTAAAAACACTAAACATAATCCATTCACCATTCGGTCTTTTTAAAGGTACATACACACATCTGATATTTCTGAATGACTTCTGTACGAATGATCATTAGACTGATAGCAGCAGTTTTCACTAATCCGCTTGGCGGATCCGTGGACTAACTGTTGTTCAAACGACAGTTACGTCCATACATTTGTACAAACTACTTGTTGTTTGAAAGACTATTAAGCTGGCCATACACTGGCACGATTTGCGCCCGTTTTGACAGCAGATTCGATCACTGGGATCGAATCTGCTGCCAATCGTTCACGCTACACGCCGAATTTCGATCCATTCCGTCCGATCCCGTCGATCGCGCCGTGCGGAAAATAACCGTCGATCGCCCGCGGGTAAAGAGCGCATCGCTAGTGGCGTTCGAGTGCCCGACGACCGACGCAATAGAGCCGCATACATTACCTGCTCCGCCGGCACGACTTCCGGGTCTCCGCTCTTCTTCTCCGTCTCCGCTCTGGTCTGGTCTCCGGCATGCTTCCCTTCTTCCTGTCCCGGCAGGAAGTTTAAACAGTAGAGGGCGCTCTACTGTTTAAACTTCCCCCAGACAGGAAGAAGTGAAGCATGCTGGACCTGGAGACCAGAGCGGAGACGGAGAAGAAGAGCGGAGACCCGGGAGTCGCGCCGGCGGAGCAGGTAATGTATGCGGGATAGGGGGAAGCGGCAGCAGCAGCACCACCACAACAGATTGTGAACGGTTTCAGGCTGAAATCGGTTCACAATCTGTTTGCAGTAAAGGTAGCCATACGATCCCTCTCTGATCAGATTCGATCAGATAGGGATCTGTCTGTTGGTCGAATCTGATGGCAAATCGACCAGTGTATGGCCACCTTTAGTTTGACACTAATAGATTTTCAAACAACAAGCCATTTGATCTAGTCCATTGTTCTATCCAGTCCATTGATCAAATGACATGTAAATTAGCTGTAATTAGCATTTCAACGTTTTGTTGTCTGTGTGTAAAAGGAGTCTGATCAACTTTTTGTTTGAATGACAAGTCATTCAAACGTCCAATTAGAAAGACAATCGGGCATAAAATAAGACGTGTATATGCACCTTAAGTTTGACACTAATAGACTTTCAAACAACAAGTTGTATGATCAGTCATTTAATCTAGTCCATTGTTCTATGTTGTCCATTATCAAGTTGGTTAAATGGCATGTAAATTAGCATATCAGACGACTTGTTGGTCAGTGTGTATATGAAGTTTGAAAGACTTGTTGTTTGCACTACAAGTCGTTTGAAACAAAGTTGGACGTGTGTGTGCACCTTAAGGCTGCGTGCACACTACTAACTGATGTCGGATTAGGAGCTGATTCCCTTGGGTGACATAGCTGGACCGCGCTGCACAAACCCTGTCATCTGTGTAGCTGATGAAGCGCTGTGTTGCTATGCTGGGGGGGGGGGGGGGTGGTTGCACAAAAGGACGATGGAGGGACAACGTCACGAGGGAGGCAAGGGAGCAGCATGAACAATGGCATTGGCAGCGGATTGACGTTGATGCGGAGGGTACATCTACCACATGGATCACTCACTGGTTGGGGTCGGTGACTACTTTACACACGCCTGATTATCAGCCTCTAGACTCTTCATTCTGGTCACTTTATACACTCACTGTAAAATAGGTTCTTTTCTTATGGCCCATACTCATGGGCTACAATTGTCGCCGCAACCACGTGGCATGCGCGTGTTGCGGCGGTCGCCCGGGAGGATGGCGCGTGCTCCCCGAACCGTCGTTTGTCGCTGCTGTCGCCAGCCGATTAGCGCGGTCAACCGCCGCAACTGTCGCTAGTCCGCGTGTGTATGCGCACTAGCGACAGCAACCAATTGGTAGTGCACAGAGTTTCCGGCGGGGGGAAGGAACGTCGGCGACAGCTTCCGTCGCACCACTAATCCCTCTTCCGCAGTGTGTATGCAGAGGGACCCGGCGACGAGCTGTCGCCGATCTATCACGCACGCGCTCCCGTGTGCTAGAGACTAGCTACATTTGTAGCTCATGAGTATGGGCCATTAAAGTTTAGTGCCCAGAGGCTAAACAGATGACCTTTAAATGAAAGGCTTTTTATCAGCCTGTGCAGCAGCATTCAGGTGTTAATTGTCCTTTCTTTCAGAGGGCTAACACATCTGCTGTTAGCCCCCAGCAGGTATTTCCACATTTTTTTCCTTCTAATGAATTCTCTTTAGGAAAAAAAAATATTTTTAAGAAGATACCATTATAGAAAAGAACATGAAAGAAGATGCTTCATTTCTTTTAGCCTTAAAATACAGATCCCGATTGTACACATCTTGCCACCAGCTAGTCTTCTTCTGTATGAACAGGTTAACCTTGAAAAGACATGTTGCAGCCTGATGGTGTAATTCTAGTATTGCTGGACATTATGGACCGTGCACGATATTGGAATCTATCCCTCACACTTTGTAGTCCACCTTCTAATACTGGGCATACACGGCTCGTTTCTGCTGCTTGATTCTCCCGTTCAATCGTTTTGCCGCTCGATTCTGCAGTTGATTCTCATATCTTCCACTCATTTTTTGTATCTTTTTCCATTCACTTCAATCACAAATTAAGCGGGGAAATGATCGAGCGGGATATCGGACATGTCGGAAATTATCTATCGAGCCATCTATCTGGCTCAAAAACGAACCGAGCATTCCCAGCATAACTGGACACTGAAGACTCATACTTGCGTTCAGAATCTCTGTGCAAGCCAATGAACAAACTGTCAGAAGTAACAGCAGAACTTTATAAAGCCGGAGCTAGAGTAGGTAGCCAGAATTACATAACTGGCACTTGTCAATAACCTATTTTTTCATTTTCCCTTTATATTAATAATTCCAACATTAGAGGTGCGTACACACGCACTACTTCCGCCAACCACGGGTTCGTCAGACCCTCCCGCTGGGCGGATGTTCTGCTGACAGTAGCACGTGTGTATGCGCTGTCGGCAGACTGATAAGGCTGTTTCTGAACGATCTGCTCAGCGGATCGTTCAGAACTGTGCAGCATGCATTTTTCATAGCACAGGTACAAGACTTCTCTATGGTGTTTTTAGAGGTTCTTTACATCACCTCAGATCAATGCAGTGAGTGGAGGGGAGAAAAAGGCACAATAGACTGGTAGGTTACCACAGACAAGTTTATTGGGACAGCTGCACCGATAAGATAACTCCTACAGTGTTTACCCAACACTCCCTGGGCTTGTTATTGTACTGCAAGTGGTTTAATGCAAAGTTCTGACACCTTGGCCCATATGCAATAAACTTTTTCTCCTAGGTGATGTTTTCACACCTTGTCAATAAAATGCCTTTTAAGCCGCCAGTAAGGGAGAATATACTCAGAATAATGTTGACAATACTTTCACCTGCTCTCTCCTACTTACTCAATTGCAGAGTGCTGAAAGATTATTTTAAACAGTAGATAAAAAATGTTTATCAAGGAGAAATTAAAGGTAGCCATACACCTAGCGATGATGGGCATATTCGACCAAGAGACAAATCTCTCTCTAATCGAATGTGATTAGAGAGAGAGCTGTCGGCTGTCGGCCAATTCCCGATCAATTTCAACATGAAATCTCTTGAGAATCGGCCGAGCCCGCCGCAACTGCCGCCTTGTTGCTGTTCCCCTAATGTATAAAAGAGCTTTAAGGGTGAGTTTATACATCACCTGTTCTGTCTGTCTTCCGCCGCTCTTCTATTAGCTGCACACACGCTGCTGGCATGGGGCATGTGCGACGTTAGCGGAAGACGCATGTGTGAGTAGCGGAAGACGAATGGGCACCGCGACACAGGACAGGTAATGTTTAAACGCACACTTACAGCACATTTATACATTGCTGGAACAGCACCGAGGGTTTTGTCGCTCGCCATTACTTCCGCACATCCTTTTGAGGAAGTCGGCCCTACATCTTGCAGCATGTCCGACCGGTTAATGCTGCAATTCGGCCTGCAATTGGTCACGTCGCCGATCGGACATGCACTTGGTGGCACCGATTTTCATCCAATTCCCATTACAGTATAATAGTCAGATTGGATGGTAGATCGGCCGCCAAGTCTCCAGATGTATGGCCAGCTTTAGGAGAAAAAGTGAATTGTATAGGGGCCACTGTCTAGTATTGGAGGAGGACAGTTTATATTTATACCGATGGCCCCTGTACACACACTTGATTATCAGCAGAGGCGGTCATTGTCAGCTGCCAAGTAATGACAATAGCAGTTATCTTTTACTTTTATTATATACAGTAATGCAATGTCCTCAGCAATTTTCTGAGTTCTTTGTGTACTGACTTTATCAACTCCCCCTGTTTTATAGTGCACTGTGCACTTTGTAAAGCCTTCTGTATTTGCTTGCTAGTTATCAGGTCACTGCAAGGTGCCCTCAGTATTATGTTCTACAATGATTTTCAGCAGGATGCAGCCTAAAGTTATTACAGATCAGCAACTTAAGACCTTTAGAAATTGGAATTTTTGCAACAAGCTCTGCGTAGACAGACTGCATGGCTACATGCTCTTCTGTTCTATGAAGAGGGGAGGAGGGGAACATGAGCGAGTGGGGCCCCAATGCAGCAATAGTAAAGACTCGGTGAGGGTGATCCATCCAATGAGATCACCGGAGGAGAGGTCGATGGCTGAAACAATACACAACAATGTAGAAGAAGAGAGTCAGTACTACAGTAGGCAGCTGTCGTGTAGAGGGATATGGCAGGATGCACTCACTTCCAACACCCTGGTGCAACAAGCGTGCTCTGATTATAGTAGTTCAATACTGTGCAGGTAAAAAGAGAGAGAGGAGAATCGGCACTACTAATAATGCTTTTAATCCAGAGTGTGGCAAAACATGATCCAATGCGAGGCATTACAAGGCATTACAATATGACATACCAGTGCTTCAGAAAGCGGTGCAATAGTGGTGGGTGCTGGGCAGAATTAGTCTAAGGCTACACTATTGCACCATTTTCTGAAGCATTGGTATGTCACATTGTAATGACTCGAATTGGATCATGTTTTGCCACACTCTGGATTAAAAGCATTATTAGTAGTGCCGATTCTTCTTTCTCTCTTTTTACCTGAAACAGTGGACACCTGTGATTTTCAGCCAAGACCATCAGGAATGACCATGTCAGACAAGAAACATCAAAAGTGTGCACAGAGCTCTAATAAATAAAGACCAGGAAAATGTGTTCGCACATTATGCAGTTTAAAAGGTAGCAGGAAATTTGGGCACACCTTGCTAATGGACAATTTAGGTGCCCCACATTTGCTAATGCGAATGTATTCACTTAATACACTCAGACAAGTTGATTTTGAAATGTGATTTTTATGGTGACAATCCCGCTTTAAGAATACTGTATAATTAATATTTTGGCCTTATTTGTTCTATTTTAGTCCATGTCCACCTCATGGTGTTTTTAGTTATAATCTATTCTAAAAATGACCAATGTGTTCTGTAGAGCTTATTAATAGACACGTGACTGTGTCGGTGCCCCAGAAATGTACTTCTTTGGCCAGTTATTTTCATTAGCTGGAAGAATTATGTCTACTTGTCAGCATTAATAAATTCCTAGCATCAATATTTGTAGTAACAGCAGGTGCGATGGATTTTTTCCAAACATGAATCTTCCTTCTTTCCTATGAGCCAAATGTTGAGCTGTTGACGGATGGATCAAGTATTAACCGCCTGTATCCTTGCAACAGAACACAAGCTAATCAGATTAAAACAAATGTATCATCTGTTGTATCTTTGCTCAGATGTACATGAAGTGAGCTAAAACTGTTATGCAAACAAATCGGTCTATGAGTGTTTTCGACTCTGCCATTAACAGCAGGGTGTTGTGTGTGAAACACATACAAGTGGTATTAGAATCTTTGCCACAGGAAATATATTAAATCTAGTACTGGGGTCCAGGTGACTATGACATCCTGCAGTAGACTATGGATCCTAGGGTGCTAGACTATGGATCCAAGCCTATGAGCATTTCAGTGCATGCTTTTCACCCTTCTCTTTTCATAACTAGGGTTATACTGGTGGCAGCCATTAGCAATTCCTCCTTTGCTGGACACCATCTACTCCACCAGTTTGCCGGATTATTTGCCGGCAATATGAAAGGAAGGGAGGGGTTCCTCCAATAAATGTAAAATATTTTATATTTGTCATCATGCAGCTGAAAAAAGGCTGCTATTTATTATTATAATTTAGAAAATAGATTTTATTTCTGAAATCTTGTATTTTTAGTTTGGGTCCACTTTAAGGGCTCTGCATCTGACACAGGAGACCTGGGTTTCAATCTCAACTCTTCCTGTTCAGTAATCCAGCACCTATTCAGTAGGAGACCTTGGGCAAGATTTCCTAACATTGCTACTGCCCATAGAGTGTGACCTAGTGGCTGGCGCTTTGGGGACGCCAGGAGAAAAACGCAATATAAATGTTATTTGTCATGTGCAGTAGAAAAAGAAAAGAGTCTCATATTTTTATTTTCAGTTATATAGTTTTTTTATTTTTATAACTGTGCATCTGTCACATTTGCAGTTTTAAAACCACACTCTTTCTTTTAAGCTAAGCAAAGCTTTCTTTAAAGCTATCTCTCACTGCTTCTTGGCTGTTTAAAGCTATCTTAGCAGCTCCTGGTTTCAAATAGCTTAAATGCCATATTTGAGAAGTTAACCCCCCCCCCCCTTCCCTTTTCTCTGCCATTATTCAGGGTTGGTGTGAAGTTCATGAAGTGTAACTTATCTTAACTGTCTGAAGCACAGTGTCCCCCCCCCCCCTCGCCCCTCCTTAATGCTGAGGGGTTTGTTTGATCTTAGCTTCTAATTAGAAGAGTCTTTATCTGCCTTCCATTTTCTGTGGCTTGCAGACAGAGGAAGTAGAAGAATACTGCCTGTAATTAACCCTTTAAATTAAAAAGATCAGGTAAAATGAAAGGTTTTTTTAGTAATGAGCCACGGCGTTAGTATGCACTTTTAATGTAACACGTCAGAAGAAGTGGGTGCACAGGGTCAGCTAGTAAAGTTGGAGTGCTCAAAGCCCAAAAGACAAGGTCATCAGCGGTTACTCTGTAGAAAAGGTCGGCTGGACACTTCCAATTAAAGCACGAATTTATTGAATGCCTTTAAAAATCAATCCAGCGATACAAAACACAGCAGCATAGGAGAGAGAGAAAAGCAAAGCTTACATGCTTTGCTCTCTCTCCTATGCTGTTGTGTTTTGCAGGATGTAGCTGATAAACAGGATTTTGTTTATAAAAGAGTGCCAGATGTAGCCAATAAATGTGATTTCATTTATAAAGGGCGCTGGATGTAGCTGGTAAATGTGATTTTGTTTATAAAAGAAACCGGATGTAGCCGATAAACGTGATTTTGTTTATAAAAAGGCGCCTGTATGGTGGTGGTGTCTAAACATACCCCCCCCCCCCCCAATGGTGGTACCGAACCCCCATGGTGCTGTCTAACCTTAAACTCCCCCTGACACCTAACCTTGACCCCCCATGGTGGTGCCTGACCTTGACAGCAGTGAAATTGTTGTAATTTATGAAAAATATAACCGGTATTCAGGGTGATTGTTGTAGTGGCATATTTTGTCAAATATATAAACGGTATTCAGTGAGCTCATTGTAGCCGCAATTTTTGAAAGATATAACCTGTATTTGGCATGATCATTGTAGCCACATTTTATGCCAAAGATATAAGCGGTATTCAATTATATCGTTGTAGCTGCAAAATTAATGGATTATAGTGTAGAAATTAGGTCCTGTATTATAGTCACAAACATTTCCATGATATAGCTGTAATAAAATAACCCTTTTTACCGCTTATAGCCGCTACTCTTTGCAAATAACTTGAAAGTTTATGGTGGCTCTGTTTTTACTCCATCCACTCTGGTGCCCTTTTCAAATGATGCCACAGGAAGTTCACAGTATTGAAAGTCATCGTAGTTCTAAAGGAAAGGTGCAGAGCAATCCCAATCTGTTTCATCTAAGAAATAGAGGCCTGTAACACGAAAAGTCCAGAGCTGTTTGAAAGTAAAACATTTATCCACATGTACCATATACTGTAGAATACATTGGCACACCAGACTTACAAATGCCTTGTAGGAATGTAACCTGCTTGTAAGTAGGTCCTACATTTATTTAGGACCACGAGAAACGTTTTATTGAAAGTTAGTACTTCAGGCCATATGAACGAGGTCTGCGATGGTTTATTCGGTAGATTTGTTGAATAGTTTTCTCTTTTTTTTCTCATACAGTTGGTAATGGTGGACCAGAACCGCTTAGCAGGCGAGGAATGCAAAGCATCCTTTGATGAGCAGTTTGGAAGTAACAGAACCATGTTCATCCAGTGTGATGTTACAGACCAGGAACAGTTAAGAGGTAAGACTAATTGTAGGCTGGTGATCATTGATTTACTTTCATTTCATATTTCTGACACAGGCCGAGGTTCACTGGATCTAAAGCAGCTATTAATAATTATACTTTGTACAATAATTATTAATAGATATGCTTAGCAAAGAGTAAAATGTAACTTTGTGCATCAGCTGGTATGTTGTGCATAGCAAGTAGCGGTATGCATAATTGCTTTGTTAGAGATCTTTTTCAGAGACTATGCATATTTTAACAGCAGAAATCCGAAAACATGAATTCTTTTTGAAGCATTTTGTTAAAAGAGTTATAGTCTGTGATATTATATATTCATGCATCACTGATGTGTAAACAGGTCACAAATTGCAAACCTCATAGTCCTGAAAAGGGTGATTCTCACAGCAAAAATAATTTATCAAAAACAGGTTCTCATTGTAATGGAAAGGTCATTTTGGAGACAGGCAGTTATAGCACACACTTGTGCCTGGTAATTTTTGTGCCTAATAGAGAACAATTACATGGTGGTGCCAGCTATGTAATTATGGTTCATTGACTAAATTAGTGGTTTCAATTAGCGGTGGTAATGGCGTGATTTAGTGGTGGATGGACCTTATTATCAGTTACATTTAGCAGCTGTAAACTTAGGGGAGGTAACGGTGTGATTTAGTGGCAGTAGGCGCAATAACTTAGGCCGTAGGTTGGTGTAAGGCGTGGGTAGGAGAGTGAGTGTTAGGTTAGGAAAGGCGATAGTAGAACATCATCAGTAACATTACCAATATTCTACTGTCGGATATACTGTATCCGTGCACCAAATTTGCCAAGTGCTGTTATTACTAGTGATGATCGTAATCTACTAATTACAATTACATTAAATTTCACGTAAATTTTTGCAATTAAGGCTGTGCGTAATTACAATTTGAAAAGTCAATTAACCACTTGCCGACCGCGCACTCATACCGCGCGTCGGCAAAGTGGCAGCTGCAGGACCCGCGACGCAGTATTGCTGCAGGCTGATTAATCAGGAAGCAGCCGCTCGCGCGAGCGGCTGCTTCCTGTCAATTCACGGCGGGGGGCTCCGTGAATAGCCTGCGGGCCGCCGATCGCGGCTAGCAGGCTAAATGTAAACACAAGCGGAAATAATCCGCTTTGTTTACATTGTACGGCGCTGCTGCGCAGCAGCGCCTTAAGGCTGATCGGCGATCCCCGGCCAATCAGCGGCCGGGGATCGCCGCCATGTGACAGGGGACAGCCTGTCACTGGCTGCACAGGACGGATAGCGTCCTGTGCAGCCCCGATCACCGGGGATGAGCAGATAGGAGAGGGAGGTGGGAATTTCGCAGCGGAGGGGGGCTTTGAGGTGCCCCCCCCCCGCAACATGCCAGACAGGAGGAGCGATCAGACCCCCCCTGCACATCATCCCCATAGGGGGGAAAAAAAGGGGGCGATCTGATCGCTCTGTGTGCCAGCTGATCTGTGCTGGGGGCTGCAGAGCCCACCCAGCACAGATCACAAAAAATAACGCTGGTCCTTAAGGGGGGGTAAAGGGTGGGTCCTCAAGTGGTTAATTTTGTGTAATCCCTGTGTAATTTTGTTTAACCACTTAACGACCGCCTAACGCCGATAGGCGTCGGCAGGTCGAAGTGGTGTTACCATGTAGCCGATCGCGGCTCGCAGGCTAATTGTAAAGAAATCCCTGCTGTTTACATCATATGGTGCGCTGCGCAGCAGCGCCATAAAGGAGATCGGCGATCCCCGGCTTCTGATTGGCCGGGGATCACCGGCATATGATAGGCTGAAGCCTATCCTAGGCGGCGCAGGATATCGGTCCTGCGCAGCCCATAGCGAGAGGGAGAGGGAGGGAAGGGCAGAGAGGGCGGAAATTGTTGCGGAGGGAGGCTTTGAGGAGCCCCTCTCCCCCGCTCGGCTACACAGAAAGGCGGCGATCAGACCCCCCCCAGCAGGACATCCCCCTAGTGGGGAAAAAAGGGGGGGAAGTCTGGTCGCCCTGCTTGTTATATGATCTGTGCTGTGGGCTGGAGATCCCACGCAGCACAGATACTTAAAAAATAGCCCGGTCCTTAAGTGGTTAATCACACCAAATTTTGTGTAATCTTGTGCTGACTTTGGCAGTTAAGAGCAAAGCTCCTATACATGCTATTATCACCAAAATTGCTACGTATGTTAAGGGGAACAGTAGGAACAAGGTAAAAAAAGTATTTATCAAAAAACCTTGTCGTTTTTGAGAAAATCTATTTTAAAATGCAAAAAAAAAGTTTTTTAACTCAGAAAAATTACAGTTTGAAAAATAATTTTTCCGTTGCATTTTAACATTGATTTTCTCAAAAACTACAAGGTCTTTTTGACCTATTCCCACTATTCCCCTTAACATACATAACAATTTTGGTGATGATAACATGTATGGGGCTTTGCTATTAGCAGCTAAAATTGTCAGAAAATTACGCGGAACTTTGCATAATTCTGCAAAATTACAGTTCCTGATTACAGTTACAAACAAAATTATATACATTTTCCCAAAATTTTGCATTATTATTTTGCATCGTTAATGTGAATTTTGATGCGAAATTACAATTATGCAAAATTTGGTCCTCATAACTAGTTATTACATGTACACCTCATTTCCTATACCCTTATCATCTGCAACGCTTTCCTGTCTCTGTCAGATAGGGTAATTTAGTGATGTTCTACCAAACACATAAACACAATAAACTTTCCTCTGCAGATGGTAGGTCAGCAAGCACCTTCAGCAGAAATATATTATGCAGGTGTCCCTATAGACAGTGCAGACTAATTTCTCCTGAATCACACTCTCTAAATTAGCATACATTATATTCTAATTGTCTTGTTCCCTTTCCCTCTCCATAAAAACAGAAAGGACCCAAACTGGGCACATTGTCTATTAACCCATCATTCTTAAAACTGTCAACAAAATGACCTCAATGATCTTTCAGGGCAATAGTAACTGGGCATTAGACATGGTCAATGAGATGCAAATAATTCTGGTTTGAATGCAAATAGTATGCAGCTTGGAAATGGGCCAGTCTGAATGTTGAAATGGAAAAGGCGCTATTTGATTGGGCAAATTCGAAGCCTTTATTTGCATGAAAGTCAGAATTATTAGCATACCATCTCTGTTGAGCATCTGTAGGGTTGGAGGGGAAGAAAAGAAAGAAAGCGTAGCTAGGCTTTGAATAAGAAATCAAGTGCTCAGTACGGTGGTGTAACCAGTGGTAACGTATGTGTTGGTTAATGCAACCTTACTGAACTTAAACTGCATCAGTCAAAAACTTGTTTTGACTTTACTTTTTGTTACAGTAACCTCACTGTTTTGTTAGGCTGACATCCTTATTTGACCCTTTTGTTTCCATTTACATTTTACAGTAAAATGCCATAGCAATAGGCAATCACAAAAGTTGAAAGCCAATTTTAAACCTATTTTAAGGCATAGACATGAAGTACAGAAAGCCCCATACACACGCTCAACAGCTGTCTTTTATGCAACACAATTATCAAACAATTTTTGTTGTGAAACAACCCAAAAAAAGTGGCTTACTATTGTTCACACAACTGATACGACTGATAAGACATCAATCCAACTGTTGGATTGGCATCTTATCAGTCTTATCAGTTGCGTGAACAATAGCAAGCCACTTTTTTTGTTTTTTTCAACTTATCTCACAACAAAAGTTGTTTGATAATTGTGCTGCATAAAAGACCTCTGTTGAGCGTGTGTATGGGGCTTAATACATGTGAAACCTATCTCACATGTCTTTTCCATATGCGCCTTGTAGATGCCTTTCAGAAGACAGTGGAACATTTTGGAAGATTGGACATACTGGTGAACAATGCAGGAGTAAACAATGAGAAAGACTGGGAGAAAACTATTGAAGTTAACCTGGTAAGTTAACTACACAGGTAAATTTAAGGGCTTCAGTATGCATTTTAATTTATTTAAAGGAGAACATTAATATTACCATTTGTCCTTGATTGAGTGAATACTGTGTATCTCTGAGAATAGAGCTATTTTGTATGATATATACTTACATAGTTTTTTGGGGTTGAAAAATGTTCACCAAGTTGAACAAGAAAATAAGTCTCAACACTAGCCTGAACCTTCACATATCCTCATCCAGAGGGAAAACCCTTACAAGGCATGGTCCAATTAGCCCCAGAAGGGAAAAAAAGTTGCTTCTCGACTCAGACAGCAATCAGATAAAATACCCAGATCAACACCACCAGGAATTACCTATTAATTATGACCATGGATGTCTTTCAATGCAAAGTAAGCATCTAAGCTCCCCTTAAACACAGATAAAGAATTTTCCATAACTACTTCCTGCGGTAATACATTTCACATTTTAATCACCCCTAGCGTAAAATAAAAAAAAAAATCCTAAATAAATGGCTTAAACTTTTTTCCTCCATGTGCAGATCATGCCCACAGTCCTTTGCACAAGCCTAAGGACAAAAAGCTTATCTGCAAAGATTTTATATTGCCCACTGATGTATTTATACATGTTTAAATTGATCTCCTCTAAGGCCTCTTTTCTCCAGACTAATTAAGCTCAGTTTATCTAACCTTTCTTGGTAAGTGAGACCTTCCAACCCTCTAATCAGTTTTGTTGCTCATCTCGGTACCTGCTCTAAAACTGCAATGTCCCTCCTGTAATTCGGTACCCAGACCTGAATTCCATACGCGGCCTTACTATACAGTTAAACTGGGGCAGTACTATGCTAGCATCACACGTTTTTATTTCCCTATTAAAGCCTCCCAAAATGTTATTTGCTTTAGCTGCAACAGCTTGACGTTGTATACGATTATTAAACTTGTTGTCGATGAGTACTCCAAGTTTGATGTCCCCGCCTGTGTCCCGTTTGTTTTGTATGGAGCTAGACTGTTGGTATGATCAAAATGCATGACTTTACATTTCCAACATTGAATTTCATCTGCCATTTATGTGCCCATATAGCCGTCCTATCCAGGTCCTTCTGCAATGAGTGACTATCTTCCTGAGAGTTGATAATTCTGCACAATTTGTATCATCTGCAAAAATAGCAACATTACTTTCTACTTCATCTACTAGGTCATTAATAAATAAATTGAAGAGTACTGAACCCAGTATTGATCCCTGTGCAAAGCCAGTTCCCTATCCATGCACACAGAACTTTCCCCAGTACTTGTACCCTCAACTTTAGCATTAGACTGTTGTGGGGAACAGTATCGAAGGCCTTTGCAAAGTCCAAGTATATCACACCTACAGCATTCCCAATATCCACAAAAGCATTCACCACCTGATAAAAGCTGAACACGTTAGTCAAACAAGACCTGTCCTTAGTAAACCCATGTTAATGCTGAGAAATTCTCTGTTATGAAGTCTTGTATACAGTAGCATCTCCTAGGAATCCCTCAAATAGTTTGCACACAACTGATGTTAAGCTTACAGGTCTATAATTTCCCAGATTTTATATTTTGCCCTTTTCAAAAAATGGGAAAACGTGGGCTATATGGCAATCTATTTGGAACTTTACCAACTGAAAGAGAGTCGCAAAAGATAAGTTAAAGGGGATTATTGATAACTGAACTAAATTCCCTTAGCACCCAAGGATGTATGCCACCCGGGCCAGGTGCCTTATCAGGTTTTTTTTCTAGTCTTGCCTTCACTCCTTCCTGTGGTAAGTATTTAATATTAAAATTGGAAGATTGGGATCCATCTGTAATTTGCAGCAATGGTGTTTCCATTTATGTTGACACCATTCAATAGCTAAGCCCTACTTTGGTCATTCACCATCGAGTTCCCTCCCTCATCCTTAAAGAGTCCTAAACAGTCCGCCTTTCTTTCTTAAGAGTTGATATACTTGTAAAACGTCTTTGGATTTGAATTCATATCCCTAGCGACTTGATTTCAGCTTCGTATCTTTTCTAGCCTAATTTCTTTTATACTACTTTTTTGCACTCCTTATAATTGCTTAATGCAGCCGCTGTCTCCTCCTGTTTTAAGGCCTTATAAGCATTATTATTTCATTTTATTTCTAACCTTTCTGTTCATCCATAGAGGCCTTTTTTATTCCTACAAGTTTTGTTTCCACATGAGATATATTTTTCCAACAAAAATAAGTTTAATGGAGCATTAAATAGTACACTTACAAATCAATGAGAAAACAGTAATGCGTACATGTTAATGCACTGGATTGGGCTCCTAGATATTGAACAGCCCATCTGGTCATGCAGAAATTTGACAATTTGTTGCCAAAAGTCAGCCACTGGTGGAAACTCCCATATAAAGTGAATAAATGAAGGGGCAGAGATCAGGCATCATGTATATTACTGTTACATTTGTGGAGTCTGGAGGGAGTCAAGTATGTTTGATGTAACCAGTGGTTGACCAGATGCAGCACAACACAATACATCAAACCCAAAGTTGCCCTCATCAATGTCAGTGGGGTACCTCTATGTTACAGGATTGCAGTTGTTACCACTCTGGAACCAATAGGCATGTTGTTGGATTGCACAATTTTATAGTTATTGTTGCAATTTTCATTTCCCCGCTTCCACACAACCAGTCTAGCATTCCTGTAACATTAGCGATGGGCCATCATCAGTACAAGGCTGTGTAGACTCAAGGAAAGGGAGATCTGGACATACAGTTGACATTCTGCCTGGTGCCAGGATGGTACTTTTTATAAGGACATGGCTTTAATGGGGGGGAAATGATGGCATTGAAGGGAAAAATGGCAACTCTTGTATTTGGCATTGCTGGGGCACCATAGCTATACTGAGAATGGGAAGGTGGACACAAGGGGCAAGGGCACATGAGAGTTGTGCTAGTGAATCTCATGAACATTTGTTACAATCCTGTGAAGTAGTGGCAACACAGGAGAAGTTAGGATTTGTGATATTAACCACCCTTGCGTTCTAATTTTTTTTCAATATTTTTTTTCTGTCATGTAGCTAGCCTAGTGATAGCTACATGACTTCCCCCATTGGCTCGGCTCCCCCGTCTACCTTTTTTTTTTCCGGCAATTCTTACGTGTCCATGATCTCGCGATGAACGTGTTTTCCTGTTTGGGCTTCTGTCGTCGACATGGCGTCGATCGGACATGACAGCATGACGTCATGCGGCATTCCGGTCCACCCGATAGCGCAGCCTGGTGGTGATTGGCCAGGCTGCTCTATGCATCTCGGGGGGGCCTTTCATGGTTGGTAGCAGCGGATCGGTGGCGATCGGATACAATATTTTTTTATGTTTTTAAAAAAATTGTTAATAAAGACCGCTCCTAGCAGGAGCTATCCACTCCGGCGTTCTTGGCCGAGCTGAGCTCGTCCGTAACACTAGGGTGGGTAAAAAATGTCACTTACCTGGGGCTTCCCCCAGCCCACTGCAGGCTGCGAGGTCCCCCGGCGTCCTCCTGGTTCCTTTTTGTCTGCCTCCGCCGGCTCCCGTTACCGGTGACACCCGGGCTGGGTGTAGAGCCGCTCTTCCTGGATCCTCACGCATGAAGTCATCACGCCGGCCACTTCACGTCATCACGGCACCCAGCGTGACAGGTCTGCGCATGTGCGGTGTTCTCATGCTAAACCGTGCATGCGCAGACCTGTCACGCCGGCCGGCGTGATGACGCGAAGCGGCCGGCGTGATGACTTCATGCGTGAGGATCCAGGAAGAGCCGGCCCGACACCCGGCCTGGGTGTCGCCAGTAACGGGAGCCGGCAGAGGCAGATGGAGAGAAGGCAGGAGGATGCCGGGGGACCTCGCAGCCTGGGGTGGGCTGTAGGAAGCCCCAGGTAAGTGAAATCTTATAATTTCAGCCACTGCTCAAAGTCCCTTTAAGTTTTAGATGTTTTTACAACTATCCATAAAAAGAGGAAAGTAATCTTTACCATATCTCAGATACTTTTGAGATTGATGGACCTCAGCTGTCAGCTGCAGTTATTGGTTCCAGAATTCAAGTTCCACCAAGTAATATTTAAAAACATTGTGATTTTGACTGTGAGATGGATTCCAGGTGAAGGTGAAAGATGTCTCAGTGGGGTGTGCTGACATATATTCAATTTCCCATCATACAGGGAGTGCAGAATTATTAGGCAAGTGGTATTTTTGAGTAATAATTTTATTATTGAACAACAACCATGTTCTCAATGAACCCAAAAAACTCATTAATATCAAAGCTGAATATTTTTGAAAGTAGTTTTTAGTTTGTTTTTAGTTTTAGCTATTTTAGGGGAATATCTGTGTGTGCAGGTGACTATTACTGTGCATAATTATTAGGCAACTTAACAAAAAAAAAATATATATATATACCCATTTCAATTATTTATTTTTACCAGTGAAACCAATATAACATCTCAACATCCACAAATATACATTTCTGACATTCAAAAACAAAACAAAAACAAATCAGTGACCAATATAGCCACCTTTCTTTGCAAGGACACTCAAAAGCCTGCCATCCATGGATTCTGTCAGTGTTTTGATCTGTTCACCATCAACATTGCGTGCAGCAGCAACCACAGCCTCCCAGACACTGTTCAGAGAGGTGTTGTAACGATTGGTGTCAGCAACACAGATTGTTCTGATTATTGGTGATCTGCAGTATCACCAATAATACAGATGCTATACCTGATTATGTGGTGATCTGCAGAATCACCAATAATACTAGTATAGCTAGACACAGGACACCCAATGTTTTGTGCAACAGTAATTGGAGAGATTATCTCCTGAGAAGTGGGAGATAAAAACACTTCTGCAGCTTGGGATTCCCTGAGGGGCAGGGAATCAGGCTGTACTGCAGCCAGTGGATACCTGAGGAGCAGGGATCACTGTCTGGAGTAATATTGATGATGATTGGTCTGCAGCTAGGGATTCCCTGAGGAGCAGGGAATCAGACTGTACTACAGCCAAGGATTCTCTGAGAGGCAGGGAATCAGACTGTACTGCAGCCAGTGGACCTTGGATAGGTAGAGACCCACTGACTGTGCTGCATGATGGTCTCCAGTGGAGCTGGTGACCATTGGCCTGATATAGCAGCTAATGACCACCTGAAGAGCAGGCGTCACAGGTATACAGTAAGGCTGATCACCCAGGGGCTAGGTGACAGCCAGAAAGGTCAGACAAGCCAGGTTGGCAACAAACGGACAAAGTACAGAAGCGGAAGACTGATTCAGTATCTAGGTACAGGCAATGTTGGCAACAGGTAATCAGATGGGCGGAAGTACCTAATCAGGGGACAGGAGAGTAGTCAGGAAAGCCAAAGGTCATAACAGGTAACAGAAATCTCTCTCAATCCTAGTCTTAGGTGTGAGGTCCTTGGTCTCAACACCTGGGATCTAGTCTAACAGGTGATAGTAACAATATAGCAATCTCCTAGTCTTAGGTGTGAGGTCCTTGGTCTCAATACCTGGAAACTAGTCTAACACATAAACAGTAGCAAGCAATAGTACTTTAAAGCTATCAATGGAATCTGACAGTGTGAATTCCCAGGTCCGGCTGGTTCTTACACACTGTGGGATCTGACTCAGGTCTGAGCACTCACACGTAGATGTTCGCAACAGCAGACAACTTGCAAGTGACAAGCGAGACCTATATATACTAAAAGCGCTCCACAGCGCCGCCCCAGTCACTCAGCCAATCTGGAGCATAGCTGGAGTCAGCTGATCGGCATGATCAGCTGACTCCCCTTCTAGCAGCATAAAGGCCCTGTCGCCTGGCGCGCTCGCGCGTAGGTCTCCATCTGTGTGCACTAGAAGGACCAGGCAAGGCAGCACCACGCTGCTGCGCGGCAGCAGCCGCCGGCTGAAACGCGGAGATAGCCGGCATGCCGATCTCCCATGCGGCGGCATCTCCGCTTTTCATTACAGGTGTACTGTTTTCCCTCCTTGTAAATCTCACATTTTATGATGGACCACAGGTTCTTAATAGGGTTCAGATCAGGTGAACAAGGAGGCCATGTCATTAGTTTTTCTTCTTTTATACCCTTTCTTGCCAGCCACGCTGTGGAGTACTTGGACACGTGTGATGGAGCATTGTCCTGCATGAAAATCATGTTTTTCTTGAAGGATGCAGACTTCTTCCTGTACCACTGCTTGAAGAAGGTGCCTTGCAGAAACTGGCAGTAGGACTGGGAGTTGAGCTTGACTCCATCCTCAACCCGAAAAGGCCCCACAAGCTCATCTTTGATGATACCAGCCCAAACCAGTACTCCACCTCCACCTTGCTGGCGTCTGAGTCGGACTGGAGCTCTCTGCCCTTTACCAATCCAGCCACGGGCCCATCCATCTGGCCTATCAAGACTCACTCTCATTTCATCAGTCCATAAAACCTTAGAAAAATCTCTTGAGATATTTCTTGGCCCAGTCTTGACGTTTCAGCTTGTGTGTCCTGTTCAGTGGTGGTCTTCTTTCAGCCTTTCTTACCTTGGCCATGTCTCTGAGTATTGCACACCTTGTGCTTTTGGGCACTCCAGTGATGTTGCAGCTCTGAAATATGGCCAAACTGGTGGCAAGTGGCATCTTGGCAGCTGCACGCTTGACTTTTCTCAGTTCATGGGCAGTTATTTTGCGCCTTGGTTTTTCCACACGCTTCTTGCGACCCTGTTGACTATTTTGAATGAAACGATTGATTGTTCGATGATCATGCTTCAGAAGCTTTGCAATTTTAAGAGTGCTGCATTCCTTTGCAAGATATCTCACTATTTTTGACTTTTCTGAGCCTGTCAAGTCCTTCTTTTTACCCATTTTGCCAAAGGAAAGGAAGTTGCCTAATAATTACGCACACCTGATATAGGGTGTTGATGTCATTAGACCACACCCCTTCTCATTACAGAGATGCACATCACCTAATATGCTTAATTGGTAGTAGGCTTTCGAGCCTATACAGCTTGGAGGAAGACAACATGCATAAAGAGGATGATGTGGTCAAAATACTCATTTGCCTAATAATTCTGCACTCCCTGTATACACTTGGAACTGGCAGACCAGCTTCTAGCTAACCACCTTAGCGGTATAGACAAGCTCAGCTCAGTGGGGTAGCTAAGAAGCCATGGGCCCCAGTGCAAGTTTAGCATTGGGGCCCCCCAAGCATGCTATACATAACAATTCATACAACACACCAAACCCAATTAAGGACAACCATAGTGTCAGAGGTGCAAGAAGGGGATGGGGAACAGTGTGTTAATGATCACTACTATTCAAAGCATCTATAGAAGTGAAAATTATCAGCACAGGACCAATAAAGAGCCAATACTGTGTTTGAGGGGTGGGCCCCTTGGGGCCCATCTAGCCCAAGGGCCCCGATGCGGTGGCTACCTCTGCACCCCCTATTGCTACGCCACTGCCTCAGCTCCTCCATTACCGCCGCGATGGATTGCTCAGCCCCTGGTGGGTCTTTTTTGACAATTTATTTTTAAAACACGCAGCTAGCACTTTGCTAGCTGCGTGTTTCACTCGATCGTCACCGCTGGTCCGCCGCTACGTGCCGCAAGAGGGCCCCCCCCCCAGACCCTAAGGGGTGGATCGGGACTCCCCCTGACATTATGACGTCGATGACGTCATTCCGATCATTGCCATGGCGACGAGGAAAGCCCTAACAGGAAATACCGTTCAGAGTGGGATCTCCTGTTGGGTATGACCGCCGGCGGCGATCGGCAGGGTGGGAGGGATGCCGCAGGGAGGGGGGAATCATGTAGCTAGTGCTAGGCTAGCTACATGATAAAAAAAAAACATGAAAAAAACCCACACGCCGAGCGCCGCAAAACAATCAAACGCCAGGGTGGTTAAGCTTGTAAAGTCATCATCATTTTCTAAAATCTAATGAGATAGAGAATGGAAATAGTGTTGG
Source organism: Hyperolius riggenbachi (assembly GCF_040937935.1). Taxonomy (NCBI): domain Eukaryota; kingdom Metazoa; phylum Chordata; class Amphibia; order Anura; family Hyperoliidae; genus Hyperolius; species Hyperolius riggenbachi. The sequence goes on from NC_090646.1 coordinate 157,698,896, forward strand.
ATTTGTCAAAAATATATTTGTGATTTCATGAAAGAAAAAAAACAGCCATCCTACAAAGATTCTTTTCACAAGTTCTGGTGCACAAACAAAACACCCATCAATGTCAAACTGTCTGTATAGGAAAGACTTTTACCAGTGCTCAACTACCGTAAATGTGCCAATCCCTAATAATAAACAGATAGCATTCCTGCCTGCCTGGGATCCTCCCTTTAAAACAGCAGCATTTAATCATATTTGTAACTTTCACTAATCCGGCTCATCTTTCTTTCCAGTGCCAGAAGCTCAAAAATGGCTGCGCTTAGAATGGCAATTAGGAAAGCTTACTGCTCTGTTTAAACATTGACGATCAAGACTTGCAGACAGTTATATAGCAATTAGAAGAATTATTCCAATGGGATTATGCTCATTTATACTGTGCGCTGTTTTACGGAACATCCCTCACCGTTCTCTGCACAGTTGTTATACTTCTACAGAAGCTTTGCATTTATTACTTTTAACAAAAGTGGGGATCGAATATATATTCATTTAAGTGAATAAGAAGAGTATGGAAAAAAGGCAAGAGTCCAGGAACATTTTACCTTTTAGAGGACCATATCTAAGTAATACCCAGATAGCTCATGATGACTCAGAGCCACAAGGTGACCCACTTTCCTAGTGTTTCTGGGTCACCATGAGCTGTCTGGGTATTACTTAGTACTGGTCCAAGCCCTGTCCTATAGATCATCCATATCAATCCATGCCATGCTCTGATGAGGACCAGAAAGTCCAAAACAGGCTGTCTGCAGTCTGTCAGCCAATAAAAAGTGCAGATACTTGCACCTATGTCTGCAGTACTAAATCTAGCAGGAGCTGCAACAAATCGGCCATAGACAGGAGAGAGAACTCGGCCGCACATAATCGTATATTATGTGACCAGCAGCGGGCACCACATGCAGATATCCCTCTTACTCCCCCTCCCTATCACTGGCATGCACACTAGGAGCTTCAAAAATAAAGATTAAAATCACAAACACTGGTGCACATAACAGGTGGGGTCCATGGGCTCTGCCACCACCCGGGACCCCCACCCCCGCATGGGACAACAAAGTTTTGCAGAGGGGTCCAGTGACTTCCTGTTAAACCCCTAAGTGCCGGTATATGTTTCCTAATTTGTAAATCTTCAAAACAGTTGGCGTTGCTGTAATAATCCAGGTGCTAAGGGTAGAAAGGGAATATTAGGAACTGGTGAGAGTTTGTTACTCTTTCTTTTCCAGAAAATAACAGACTCATTTTATAACACAGGTACATATCTCTCCTAAATAAAAAACGTATATTCACTACTGGGAATGACAGCACCATATTTAGCATAATAATGGTGTATTGGATAGGACTCTTAAAGAGGAACTCCAGTGAAAATAATGTAGTAAAAAAAGTGCTTCATTTTTTACCATAATTATGTATAAATGATTTAGTCAGTGTTTGCTCATTGTAAAATCTTTCCTCTCCCTGATTAACATTCTGACATTTATTACATGGTGACATTGTTACTGTGGGCAGGTTATTTAGCTGTTTCTAGCTGCTCTGTCTGTTACAGACAGCTAATAACAGCTATTTCCTGTCTCTGAACATTGTTACATTGTGGCAGTTTGCCAGCAGTACCGCGGTATTCAGAGCCTCTTGTGGGAGGGGTTTCAGCACAAAATCAGTCACACAGCGCCCCCTGATGGTCTGTTTGTGAAAATCATTGTCTTTCTCATGTAAAATGGGGTATCAGCTACTGATTGGGAAAAAGTTCAATTCTTGGTTGGAGTTTCTCTTTAAGGGGCCCATATACTTACACGATTTCCCGCCGATATACAGCAGATTCGATCACTGTGATCGAATCTGCTGTGAAACCATTGCGCAAACGCTGACCGAATGATCGATTTCCATCCGAAATCGATCGTTCCCATCGATCTGTTGACGCAGAAGATTTCGCTCGATCGCCGGTGGGTCGGGAGTGTGTTGATAGCGGCGTTCGAATGTCCGACGACTGACGCTAGCGGCAATACATTACTTGTTCCGCCGGAGCGTGTCCCCGCTGTCCCTTCTCCGCGCCGGGCTCCGGCTGGATTCACTTCTTCCTGTTCCGACAGGAAGTTTAAACTTCCTCTACTGTTTACACTTCCCCCGACAGGAAGTAAAGTGAAGCTGGAGAACTGGAGCCCAGAGCAGAGAAGAGACCACAGAGACCGGGGGACTCGCACTGGCCCGGATCAGGTAATGTATGCAGAGGGGGGGGGGGGGGGGGGGGCGGCGGCTCCACAGACTGTGAATTGGTTTCATAGTGAAATCGATTCAAAATCTGTTTGCAGTGTAGGCAGCCAATAGATCCCTCTTTGATCAGATTCGATCACAGAGGGATCTATCTGCTGGTCGATCTGGTGGCAATCGACCAGTGTATGGCAGCCTTTACCTTGCAGCGCTGGAGATTTTGGTACAAATCTGAGCAAGGACACTATCAGAGTTTGTTTGTGGTGAGATTTTCTCCCAAGCGCAATTTTCATCCTGACGTGTTTTCTGTGTGATTCAGCTACGATACTTTGTATAGGAGCGCAGGAAAATTGCAAAGTGCAGGAAACTTGCAAAGCAATCACACCGCTATGCAATTTTCCCTTTGATTCAGCAATTTCCTGCTCTGTTTTTTTTTTGGGCGCAAATCGCGAATGCATAACGCACTGCAATCATGACATACACCTTACAGATTGCAATCTGATCACAGAGGGACAGTGGAGGTGGAAATTAGGAAGAAACGCAATCACATCACAGCACGATTGCGATCACGTTTCCAAGTGGAAAAGAGCCCTCAGTCTCTCATATGGCCATACAACTATGAATATGGTAGAGATTAGATTGCAAGCTTCTCTGAGTGACAGTTAGTGACTTGACTTTACATATGCAGTAAAGTGCTGCAGAAGATGTCGGCAATAGATAAATGCACAATAATGATAATAATGACTATTAATGGGGTCTAACTGCATACAAAGCATCATGTGGTAATAAATGAAGGTGCCAGACAGTTATGTGAAGTTAAAGGGAAAAAAATGTACAGAAAGGCTGAATGTAATTTGTAAATTTGGAAACTGACTATTTATTTTAGATGATAAGAATGATTTCATGGATAATTGTCTCGGTGTCCTGAGCGGAGAGCAGTACATGTTCATCCTGTGGAATGTTACCTTTGACACAGAGAGCATTTCCAAAAGAAAAAAAAAAAAGAAGAAAAACTTCTGTTGCTGTGAAGTTTCTGAACTGCGTAAATCACTGTATCAACAAAGATACCACACCAAAACCCAATCTGCTCAGACATGCAAGGAACCGCCAATTCTTGGCAGAGATTGTCAGCTACTGACAGAAAGGACTGATTAGTAATGGCCTACCTGGTACAGGAATACTTTGAAACTATTAACGTCAGTGTTAATGGACAATCTACTCACAGGAGATCGCACAGAATTTTCAATGCTTTAAAGTAATGTAATGTTGAAACAAACCAGAAAAGAAACGTATGATATAATGAATTGTATGTGTACTATGGATAATAAATAGAACATTAGAAGCAAAGAAAAGAGTCTCATATTTTTATTTTCAGTTATAGAGCTTTTTTTTTTTTTTATAAAATCGCATCATACTGTCACAGTTGTAGTTTTAAAACCACACTCTGTCTTTTAAGCTACAAAACAAAGCAGAAATAATGACCTTTAAACTTTCTGGCAGTAAAACCTTATCTCAAGCTGTCTCTCACTGATTCTTGGCTGCTGAAGTGCTTCAGAAAACAGGACTGTATTCGATAGAGTGGGTCAAATAACTCAGAGAAACTCTTATGCATAGATAACAACTGAAGTTTTTTTTTACTGTTCCTATATTGGAAACAATATGAGACTCTTTTCTTTGCTACTTATGTTCTATTTATTATCCATGCTACACATACAATTCATTATCTCATACGTTTATTTTTGCTTCAGGTTTGCTTTAAGGACTTTGAACCTATAACATTTTTCTGCATAATTTCATGAAAGTACATTTGAAAAGTGTAGTTACCCAATGGGAGGTTTATAGGTCAGGCAAGTGATACTAGTGGTAGTCAATAGTTGTCATGTTGGGAAATGACAGATGGTGTAACGATTGGTGTCAGCAAGAACAGATTTTCTGATTATTGGTGATCTGCAGTATCACCAATAATACAGATGCTATACCTGATTATTTAGTGATCTGCAGAATCACCAATAATGCGAGTATAGCGAGACACAGGACAACCAGATGTAAAGATAGGTGTTTGGTGCAACAGTAATACAGATAGAGATGCCAACTTCCCAGAGGAGCTAGTAGAGGGAGATATCTCTATAGAACACAGGGATCAGCATTCCAGCAAGCCGGAGATGCAGATGAACTAGCAATCAGTTCACCCGAGGAGCGGGTGGTGCACAGTAAGACAACGTATACTGATCACCCGTGGAGCGGGTGATTCAGACTGCACTGCAACCGGTGGTCACCTGAGGGGCAGGAGATCAACACTGTACTGCAGCTCCTAATCACCTGAGGAGCAGGTGACTAAGACTGTCCTGCAGCTACTGATCACCTGAGGAGCAGGTGATTAAGACTGTACTGCAGCTACTGGTCACCTGAGGAGCAGGTGATTCAGACTGTACTGCAGCTACTGGTCACCTGAGGAGCAGGTGATGAAGCTGTACAGAGAATCCCTCACCAGGGACTAGGCTCACTGGTGAGGGCAGGAGAGTCAGACAAGCAGATTTGGCAACAAACGGACAGATACGGTACAAAGACAGAAGGCTAAATCAGAGTAGTGTTCAGGCTGAGTCGGCAACAGGATCAGATAGACAGAAGCACAGAATCAGTAGGCAGAAGAGTAGTCAAGGCTAGCAGAAGGTCATAACAAATAATACAATTCAATTAGTACTTTAGCTATCAATAGAATCTGACTAAGTGTGGATCCCCAGCTCCTGCTGGTTCTAGCACACTTTGGGATCTGACTAAGGTCTGAGTGCTAACACGTAGCATTTGCAACAGCAGACGAGGAGTTACTGACAGGCAGGTCCTATATATACTGAGAGCGCCCCATAGTGCCGACCCAGTCACTCAGCCAATCAGGAGCACTACTGGAGTCAGCTGACCGGCGATCAGCTGACTCCCATTCTATTCGCATAAAGGTCTTGTCGCCTAGCCTTCAGTCTATGTGCAACTGAAGGACCAAGCAAAACTTCACCATGTAATTGCGCGGCAGAGGCCGCCGGCTGAGACGCGGAGACAGCCGCCATGCCGCTCACCGCTGCGGCGGCATCTCCGCTATCTATTACAGATGGAAGGACAAAGGAAGGAGCGCCATGGCTGGACAGGTGAGTGTGATCTGCTGCAGTGATTACTCTGCAGGGGGAGCACTATTAATTGGGGCGAGACCTGGGGGCCTTTTAGTTGGCTCTAGGGCCACTATCTTTGGTAGTAGCAATGGTTCCATGCTGAAGTCTTTTAGTAATCCATTTGTAGTGTGTAGCAGGAGTAGATCCATCTCTGATCAGATTTTGATCAAAAAGGGATTAAAGTTTTTGGCAAGTCAGGTGGCCATCTGTTAATGTCTATTCACCTTGAGTGTCAGAGCTTCCTGTCATTCACTCTGTTTGTACAGTTGTGGAAAATAAGTAACAATTTTCCTGTTCTGTTCTGCCAATTACACCTGCAGGAAGGGGAATTAAACTGAGCTGTCAACACTGAGTACAAATCCCAGATTAGAAATGTATTGCAAATTGTGCTTATTGTCTGTTTTAGAAGACCAAAATCAACTGCAAAGTAAAATGGAACTTTTAATTACGTTAAACTTCTAGAACACTTATGTAGTATTGGTACCGTTTATAACAATTTTTTTAGCAAGGGAGGAATGTTACTGTAAATAATATAGTAATGATCATCGCTTTAAAACACAGCTTTCATTTATATTTGCAGATTTATTGAACCCCTGTTATGATACCTGATAGGGAGACTCTGGGGAACAGGATCATTTGAAACCGCTGCAGGATTAAAAGGGCTCGGCTATCTCCCCTATTCATTTTAACGACTGTACAGATATCTTGGCGCACCCAGTATTAAACTGGTGCCTGGCTATAATTTGTAGTCGCTATTTGTAGCTGCTATTCTCTATGTTTTAAAGAGGAGCTTTTAGGTATAGGGTCTCAGAGAAAAAAAAACACATGTATCAGTAGCTAAATATTGGCTGTACTTACATTACATATTCATTTTACTGTCCACGTTTGGATTTCACAGAATTTTTATATAGTATTTGCAGAGAATGATGCTCCTGACAGCTCATGGCAGGTTCCATGTTTGTCTGTCTCCTATGAAGCCAATTGTGATGTCATATCCTCCCTGCTTCCTGATGATTCGACTCACAAAAAAGATCCTAATGGGACAACACTACTGTGCAGTGAATATTAATTAGCCATGTGGCTAGGAACAATAGCGGACTCATGCAGTATACTCTAACGCAGGAGTCTCAAACTCGCGGCCCGCGGGCCATTTGCGGCCCTCGATACAATATTTTGTGGCCCTCGCTGGCAAAAGCTTCCTTATAGTTTGCTTCAGTGCTCCCAAGTAATCCGCCGCATCCCGCCACTAAACGAGGGCTGCAGAGCCCCCAAATCGCCCGGGGGGCAATCCGCCGGCATTTCCTGGAAGGGGCAGAGCTTTCAGCTTCAGCTCTGCCCCTCCTGACGTCAATCGCCGCACGGATCACCGCCTCTGCCCGCCCCTCTCTATGAAGGAAGAGGGAGAGGGGCGGGCAGAGGCGGCGATGCGTCGCGATTGTGAAATTCCTTATGCGGCCCAGCCTCATCCTGACTTTGCCTCCTGCGGCCCCCAGGTAAATTGAGTTTGAGACCCCTGCTCTAATGGAACATGTGCCCTGTGATTTTTCAGTGCTGTGAGTTTTAGGCTGCTGTTACAAGCTGCTGTAACATGAGCCTGTAACTTCCCACTGTGAAAGCAGCCTTAGGGCGTGATAGGGAAGTAAAGGGGAGGACCCAAGGTAGTGCAGTGGGGAGAAGAAGCAGCCCCAGAATGCTTTGCAATATCTGTTATGCGTCCTGCAGCCTCCGTAGGAGCTTGGGAATAACGAATAACGAGCCTTGCTGTTCAGCACGCTCAAATTAAGAGAGATTTTTAACTTCAGTACTGCCTTTTTGGCTTCCTTCTAAACTGTTTAACACAGGAGAATAGAGGTTTGAATTAGCTTTTGCAGCCTGACAGTTACTCTTTAAGGTGAGTAGCCCACCTGGGGGAGGGGGGTGTTTAAGGGTTAGACACCACCAGGGGTGGGGTTAAGGGTTAGGCACCACCACGGGGGGGTTAAGAGTTAGGCACCACCAGGGGGGTTAAGAGTTAGGCACCACCAGGGGGGTTTAAGGGTTAGGCACAACTAGGGGAGGGTTTTGTGTGAGAGTAGGGAGAGGTTGGGTCATAGTAAAATATCAGTAAATATTACTGATATTTTACTATATGAATGTAGTAAAATATCAGTAAAATTACAGATACTCTACTACTGTTATCCTGCGCCCTTTTAAACATGCAGCTTTTTCACATGTATGCTGGGGAACTGTATCTGTGCACATAATGTCAGATTCTACATCAAACATGGAAGCAGATGCAGCACTTTGTTCAATGGGCAATAAGCCATTTTAAATTGAGAGTGTCACATAAAAGCCTAAACTCTGTAAGCCTTCTGGTATATTGAACGGAACTTCTGCTTGGGACATATATTACAGTTTCACAGTTCAGCGTAATGTGCTTTTTAATATACCCTCAGCGAAAATATACACACGTCAGGTTAAATGTAGAAATATGAAGCCACCCTAGCTGAGTCAGTGCTGCTGTCATTAGCTGAATACGGGGCATATATATTCCAATTGTTGTATATAAATAATGCATGCATACGCTAGTGAGGCTGGAATGGGGTCTTAAGGTCTAAACTGAGTCTTGTAGTTTAATTTTTTTCAACTAGTAAGCATTTTTTTCCCAGCACTTTTTTATTTATGGCTACAATTCCTCTTGCGGGTCTTTAGAGGTTCAGTTTTCAATCACTGGAGGTTTAAATGTGTTGTGGTCCTTATTCGATTTCTGCATGCTGGTTCTGTAATGGTGTTGGAGAGAGGCCTGTGATCAGTGTAATAACAGTAGTTTCATTCCCACATTTTCTCTTCCAGATTTCAGTTATCAGAGGAACATATATTGCCCTGGAACTCATGAGCAAAAAGAATGGAGGTCAAGGAGGTGTCATAATCAACATATCATCTCTGGCAGGTTAGATATTGCTTTTTTTATTGAACCATTAATACAGGAAGTGGGTAGGAAGGAGCAGCTGTAGCAGTCGCACATTTATACATTTCTTAGTAAATACATTTTGTATGATGAAGGTTATACATTGAAGATTTTACATATTTGTAACTAATATATATCATTCACTTTGAGCCCAACCGAATACATAAATAAGGACAGCATATTTGTCTCAGTTTAAACAGTTTCTAGCACTAGGTACTGCAGTTATTTAATAACTGAAATGATAATTAAGTAAATTGGTTACTTTGAGTTATTTAGATACATCTGAACAGTAAAATTATTACTTTGGATCAGCAAGAATCAGATAAAACAATGTGATTGGCTAAGTGAAAAAAAATAAATGAAGAGAACAGGGGGTATTTAATAGATATTATTAGAGAAAAAATGGCATAACAAAAGAGACCTAAATAGCATAACAATGATATGATAGGTGCTGTTAATGTTCTAGTTCAGCCATACTTGTTTAGATTTGGTCAATATTTATTGTTGAAACTCTTCTGGATTTCCAGGACAATATTCTGCAGCATTGCAACCTGTAAAGACCCAGGCTGTACATACACAGTCTAATGTTTCTTTATAAAGCGGATGCACACCCCTCCTAATAAGGGTTTATTATGTTGGGTGAATGAATTCAAGCCAGTGAAATAGGCACAACATAGTTTCTGTCTATAACCTATCAATTTGTTATCGGTAGTGATGGCCCGAACGGTTTGCATGCAAACTTATTCCTGCGAACATCGCGGGTTCGCGTTGATGATCGAATGTGAACTTTATGCGAGTTCGACCCGCCCCTATACTACATCATTGGGCTAAACTTTGACCCTCTACATCACAGTCAGCAGACAAATGGCAGCCAATCAGGCTGCACTCCCTCCTGGAGCCCCCCTTCCCCTTGTAAAAGGCAGCAACGTCGGCAATGTTCTCACTCTGTGTGCTGCTGTATTAGTGAGAGAAGGGAGAGACATTGGAGAGATAGGGAAAGCGATAGTTAGGTCTGTTAGCTTGCTCCTTGCTGATATTTGTTGCTAAAAAGCACCCCAAAACAGTTCTTATTTTGAGAGTTAATGTTCTTGTAATGTTTTTTTTTTTTTTTGTGTGGCCCACTCACACTTGCATATACAGCCCTGTCTGTCGCAGCTGGCCCTTGCTAATTGCTATACTGTGCCAGCCCAGCACATTCAGTGCCTACCTTTTCACTGCACCTGTGTGTGGGACAGCTGCACATTTGTAAACCAATCTGTGCATACCTGTTCACTGCACCTGTGTGACAGCACGCAGTTTTATAAACCAGTCACTGCATACCTGTTCACTGTACCTGTGTGTGTGACAGCTGCACATTTGTAATACCAGTCCGTGCATACCTGTTCACTGCTTCTGTGTGTGTAACAGCTGCACATTGTATTGATACCAGTCACTGCATACCTGTTCACTGCACCTGCAGTTTTATATACCAGTCACTGCATACCTGTTCACTGCACCTGTGTGTGTGACAGCTGCACATTGTATTGATACCAGTCCGTGCATACTTTTCACTGCACCTGTGTGACAACACACAGTTTTATATACCAGTCACTGCATACCTTTCACTGCACCTGTGTGACTGCACATTGTATTAGTCAAGTCAGTGCATACCTTTCACTTCATCCCCCCCAATATGGACAAAACAGGCAAAGCCAGAGGAAGGCCACCCGGTGGGTCTGTTTGAGGTCGTGCTGTCGTGATTTCGTGTGGCCCTGGACCAAAGTGCAGTGTTCAGAAGGCACGTACCATCAACCCCCAAGATTGTCAGGAGGTAGTTGACTATTTAACACAGAACACCTCAGCTTCCGCACGGAACCGTGACATATCTTCCTCCTCCTGCTCTGATTCTGGCACCCCATTTAACACTCAGTCGGCAGCCATCAAAGTGCCGGCTTAGCGGTGTGGAAATTTTTTTGTGTGTCTGCCTCAGATGAGAGCAATGCCATCTGTACTCTCTGCCACCGAAAACTGAGCCTTGGAAAGACCAAGACCCGCGTAGGGACAACTTCCTTACGAAGGCACATGATGACAAAGCACAAACTGCAATGGGTTGACCACCTGAGGAAAAGCAGCACACAAAATCAAAGCCACACACTTGGAAGATACCAGGCCACAATAACTTCTCAAAAAAGGCGATACCCAAACTGTACCATGATGTTGAAAGGCAAGTGGTGTCATCTCTGGCACACAGCGTTGGGTCAAGGGTCCATCTGACCACGGATGCCTAGTCTGCAAAGCACGGTCAGGCCTGTCCGAAGACTAAGTCAGTCCCCACACACAGCATCTCTGCCTGCACGCGGTGTGACTGCCTGCCCCACCAAGTCGGTCCCCACACAGCATCTCTGCCTGCAGGCCTCTTGACTGCCTTCTCCACCTCCACCAACAGGGTTCCGGACTCCAGGTGGATTCCTGAATTTTTAAGGCCGCTGCTAGCAGCGGCCACTAACAGAAACAATAATAATTTTTTCTGGTGCGTGTACATGGCTGCCTAATTTTTCTGGCTGCACTGCAGCTGCAACAACAAAACAAAAGGCATGTACATGTGTCAATTCCCCTTTGTGATCGTTACCTTGCCGCAGTGAAGGGGCTTGCGTATCACAATGAAGCAATGACTGCCAGCTATATAAGTGTGTTGGGGGGCACACCCAAGATAATGAAGTCGTTGCTTCATTGTGGACAGACCAAATTCGATCAGCTGGACAGTCACTGTTGTTCTATCATTGAGCTACCTCAGCCTGGCGACCATATGGGCTTGAAAACCGCCATCGCCTGCTCTCTCGCCATGGTGCGCACCAGTCCAGCACGGCCGTCACAACACAACAGCTGTTTGCGGTGCGTTACACAGTGAGTTTGGTCTGTCAGTGTGAAGCAGTACTCTAATTACACTCCCTGATTGATGTATACACACCAAGATGTTTTAAAGCACTGTATGCCTCCAATTTAGCATGCAATGTGATTTTTGCCCTTAAAACGCTGCTGTGTGTCAAATCCGTAATTTTCTCCGTGACTTTTGGCATGTATCCCACTCTGCCATGCCCCCCTCCAGGTGTTAGACCCATTGAAACATCTTTTCCATCACTTTTGTGGCCAGAATTAATATTTGAAGTTTTGACAGTTTGTCTGCCCATTGAAGTCTATTGCGGTTTGAAAAGTTTGCATGTTCGTAAACTTTTGCGGAAGTTCGTGCTCGAGGTTCACAAACCTAAAATCTGCGGTTTGAGCCATCTTAGTTATCGGTGTCCACAAAACTATTTGATGTAGGCTACAATCTTCCTATTCAGAAAACTGGGAGTGGAGAAACATATGTTTCCTTGCCTGGGGCACCAGAATGCCCAGAGATTGCCCTGCTATGTTGAGACTAAATGTATACCTTTACAGTTGCTGTATATACGCAGGTATGTGCAGTTGATACTTGAAAAATTAGAACATCGTGCAAAAGTTCATTTATTTCAGAAATTCAACTTAAAAGGTGAAATTAAAATATGGAAAAGACTCTTTACATGCAAAGCGAGATATCTCAAGCCGTTATTTGTTATAATTTTTATGATTATGGCTTACAGCTTATGAGAACCCCAAAATGAAAATCTCAGACCTTTAGAATATTGTGAAAATGTTCAATATTCTAGGCTCAGGCCTGGTGCACACCAAAACCCGCTAGCAGATCCGCAAAATGCTAGCAGATTTTGAAACTCTTTTTCTTATTTTTCTGTAGCATTTCACCTAGCATTTTGCGGTTTTGTAAAGCGTTTTTGGTGTAGTAGATTTCATATATTGTTACAGTAAAGCTGTTACTGAACAGCTTCTGTAACAAAAACGCCTGCAAAACCGCTCTGAACTGCCGTTTTTCAGAGCGGTTTGCGTTTTTCCTATACTTTGCATTGGAGGCAGAAACGCCTCCGCAATCCAAAAAATGCCTCACCCCGGGAGTATGCGTTTCTGCAAAACGCCTCCCAGTCTGGTGTGAACCACCCCATTGAGATACATTGACCAAGAGTATCTGCAGCCGCAAGCAGCTGCAAAAACGCCAAAAAAAAACCTTGGTGTGCACCGGTCCTCAAAGTGTCAGACTCATCTGACCTAATGAATCCAAAACACCTGCAAAGGGTTCCTGTGTAATTCCCCTTCATTTGTGTCTAATCACTAGTTGTTATTTGATCCCCCCTGTGTCACATGACTGTCTATGGCAGATAAGCCCATTTGACAGTACAGGCTGTAAACAACATGTTTGCTTCCATGAAGTAGGAAGTAGAAACAGTGCAGATTTATTGTAAGATTTGTATCAGCTGTAACAAATAAATGTTTTTTGTTTAAAGGTTATTATGCTGTTGTGTATCTTTTAGAGCAGAGAGGAGTTCTTAGTTCAGGTCCACTTTAAGACACCGAAGCTATTGGCATACAAATACATATATAGGGCTTGATTCACAAAGCAGTGATAACTCAGTTATCACGCCTAAAAGACTTTAGGCGTGATAAGCGGTGCAAAGCTGAGTTATCACCGATTTGTGCTGCTCTTCGCGCGAAGCTCCTGCGCGCAAAGTTTTGCGCGCGTAGCGCACCGCGCTGCGCGCGCAAAGTCCCATAGGGCTCAATGGACGCTGCTCGCGAAGCATGGCACACTGCGCGCGCAGCGCGGTGCGCTACGCGCGCAAAACTTTGCGCGCGGGAGATCGCGCGAGTTTCTTCTTATCACTCCTAAACTGAGTTTAGGCGTGATAAAGGGCTTTTCACAGGCGTGCAAACACTTTGCACCGCTTTGTGAATCAAGCCCATAGTCTTATAAGGCGCAATAGCAGCAAAGTGTTATGATGAATAACAGTGACATTCATTTACGTGATTCAGCAATAGGCTAGTAAATGGAACAATGGAATGGCCATTAGGATACTGCACATGTAGCAAGCAACTTCAGGTATCACTCTCTTATCTGTGCTGCTTTCTACTTACAACAGCAAAATAACCTCCAGGGTTGGACCGAAGTTAATTAGTTTCAGCCTACTTATTCACCTTTGTCCCCAAATGGCTGCAAAATGTGTTGTCAGCTGCCATTCTACAGACATTAAATTATCAAGCAACCCAACAGCTTTTTTGTTATTAGTATTTATATAGTGCCAACATCTTCCGCAGCGCTGTACACAGTATATTGTCTTGTAATTTAACTGTCCCTCAAAACGGCTCACAATTTAATACCTACCATAGTCATATGTCTATGTATTTATAGTGTAGTGTATGTATCATAGTCGATTGCCAATTTTAGGGGGAAGTCAATTTACTTATCTGCATGCTTTTGGGATGTGGGAGGAAGTCAGAGTGCCCAGAGGAAACCCACGCAGACACGGGGAGAACATACAAACTCTGTGCAGATAATGCCCTGGCTGGGATCCACACATCTTTCAGTTATCCTTCTAGACTGGTCCCATTTTTATGCAGTTTTTTTTTTTTTGGGGGGGGGGGGGGTGGTTGTTCATTAATCGCTCAGGTATGTATGATGCAGCTGCTTCTTTACCTATTATACAACTAGCAAATGTACTGTTAGACCATAGGGGCAAATGTAAAATGTCTATATACAGTGAGAGGCATCTCGTTGGGATAGATACTGAAGATTATAGTAATAGGTATTTTGAGTGATAGAAAAGGAGCGCTCCATAGTGCATTATCTTAAAGGAATACTGTAGGGGGTCAGGGGAAAATGAGTTGAACTTACCCGGGGCTTCTAATGGTCCCCGCAGACATCCTGTGCTGACATCCTGCAACCACTTACCGATGCTCCGGCCCCGCCTCCAAGTCACTTCTGGAATTTCATAACTTAAAGTCTGAAAACCACTGCGCCTGTGTTGCCGTGTCCTCGCTGCCTCTGATGTCACCAGGAGCGTACTGCACAGGCCCAGTATGGTCTGTGACTGCGCAGTATGCTCCTGGTGACATCAGCGGCAGCGACCCCACCAGTATTCCTTTAAAAACGTTGCTTTAGGGCCCGTTTCCACTATCGGAAATGGAAACAGGGCCATCCACTTGCATTGGCTATGCGAATCCGCATGCGGACAACGCATGCGGATTCGCATAGCCAATACAAGTGGATGGCCCTGTTTCCATGTGTCAGTTTTCGTGAGCGTTTTTCTGTGCAGGATTTTTCTGCATGGCAGAGCCCTCAGAATTCGCTTGTGTGTGGAATGCAGGTGAATCGCACGCAATGTATTTAATAGGGAAATCGCATGCGTTTTTGGCATGCGTTTTTTCCGCGATTTCGCGTGCGATTCCGCATAGAAATCAATGTTAATTTACACAGGCAGCGACATGGTTAAAATCCCATATACCCTAACCTATGCGGAATCGCGGTAAAAACCGCATGCGGAATCGCACCCGCATGCGATTTCGTCAGCGGTGATTTCCGGCGATTCCGCACCGCTATAGTGGAAACGGGCCCTGATTCACAAGACAATTGCATACTCACAAATAGTGCAGGTTAAAATCGCATATCAGCAGTGAGGCCAATCCGCTTATCAACCCGGCGTCAGTTACACTCGCGCTGTGGCCAGCAGCGCCGTCTTCGGTATCCTGGGAGCTCGTCTCGCGAAGGGATGGGCGGGGCTCCGCGTTTGTGTGACGTCATTACGCATTTCGTCAGATCTAGATCTTCGTCTAGATTCCTTTGCATCCCTAAGTTAGAGCAGCACAGTGCATATTACTGAAAGGAGTGAAAGACTTTGTGGGTGTGTCTGAATTCTGCATTTGTAATATTGGATGTCCTGATTGTACAGAGTATTGAACGTTTCATGTATCTGTACTCCCCATTATTTGTTTTGTATTATTTACAGCGCTACAGAAGATGTTGAGGCTATATAAATAAAAAATAATAGTAATCCCACTACCTCCTTCAGAGTGTAGCAGAAGCAGAGTGCACTCACATTTGCCAGCCCAATATACAGTGTATATATATATATATATATATATATATATATATATATATATATATATATATATATATTCTAAGCTGCCTAAATGATTCAGTGTCTTTATCAATTCAGGAACGGTATTGTAAATGACTATAGTACATTTGTTAGCTGATTTTAGCTCCGATCTAATATATCATTGCACAGAGGTGGTATACCAGTGGGGGCCCATCAGTGAAGGCAAATGAATACACATTCTTATCTTTTAATTACAAACATTTAGTCTCAGGGTCTTGGAGTATATAGCTCAATTTTCAATTATGTTTATGACTGTTAAAAGAAATTGCAATGAAGGTGGACATAGATTGACCCATCTGTTGTGTATCCCTCCTCACATGGAGTGCAGGCAAATTTATAACTCCACAATGTTACAATAAATTATCCGGGTTATAAACACATCACAGGTTTATATTCTATTACGACTGAAGCTGTAATTCATTGGCATTTGTTTCCCTTCCTCTGCTCATTGTAAACCTCATTTATTTCCAAGGAAAGCTTGTGAATTTACATATTGTAGCTGGTAGCACAGCACATAAAGGTAACCCCAGAAAGGATGCTTTAAAGGACCACTAACACAAAGAAA
This sequence comes from Hyperolius riggenbachi, assembly GCF_040937935.1. NCBI lineage: Eukaryota > Metazoa > Chordata > Amphibia > Anura > Hyperoliidae > Hyperolius > Hyperolius riggenbachi. The sequence goes on from NC_090646.1 coordinate 157,714,799, forward strand.
TGTAACATTTAAAATACATTTATATACAATGTACATTTCTCAGAGTAAAATGAGCTATACATTACTTTTCTCCTTTATTTCTGCCACTTACAATAGGTATTAAAAAGCTGACAGATTTTGGACTAGTCCATCTCCTCATAGGGGATAGATTATTAACCGTATTGTTTACAAAAGCACTCCCTGGCAAGGATCTGTACAGAGATTTCATCCAGCTTCCCTACTTGTTTGCACGCTATTATTTTTGGAAGTTGGACTGAGCAACTGCAGTTCAGTAAGCACTTTTTGTAATTAAGGAAATAACTGTGAATCCCCAATGAAGAAATGGAGTGGTTCAAATTCTGACAGATGTGTCAGACTTTTACTAGCTAATGTAAGTGGCAGTGAGATAGGAAACAAGTAGTTTATTGCGCATTTTACTCTGCACATTTATATGTATTTAAAAATGTATGACAGATGTCCATTACATTTTAAATAGGTGACTAGGTTCAGATATTAATTTTCTAAACTTCAATTTCAGAAAACAATATTTCGTTTAGGATAGTGCAGAAAGAGTTTGAGCCTCTTTCTATCTTAAAGAGAAACTCCAACCTAGAATTGAACTTTATTCCAATCAGTAGGTGATACCCCCTTTTACATGAGAAATATAATGCTTTTCACAAACAGACCATCAGGGGGCGCTGTATGACTGATTTTGTGCTGAAACCCCTCCCACAAGTAGCTCTGAGTACCGCGGTACTTTTGGCAGTTTGTTACAATGTTACAAGGTTCACAGACAGGAATTAGCTGTTTACAGCTGTCTCTAACAGCCAAAACAGCTAGCAGCAGCTACATAACCTGCCCACAGTAAAAATGTCACCATGTAATAAATGTCAGAATGTAAATCGGGGAGAGGAAAGATTTTACAATGAGCAAACACTGACTAAATCATTTATACATAATTATGGTAAAAAATGAAGCACTTTTTTTACTACATTATTTTCACTGGAGTTCCTCTTTAATTGTTACACACAAAACAGCTCACATAGTTTACCAGTGTTTATCAAAATGATGTAACGCGCTATGCAAATGAAATGATGTAACTCGTACTACAGAAACATCATTTACATTGCTTGTATAAAGTATGTTATTGGCTGACTAATGCTGATCCAGTCAGCGAGAAATGTATGATACACAAACAACCTAGACATGTGCATAAAGTGAGCTAAGCGAGCTCAATGTAGCGCGTACTCTCTGCAAGTTGGAAGGCCCTTTTGTTGCCGTTGCCGGCGACCATACAGTGTAAAAGGTCTTGACCCAGTTTGTTGCCCGTCTGTGCTGTGCTACATAAGGATACAGGTGCTTTTCAAACGGGGGAGAGATTACTCCTCTTTTCCTTCTTTACAAATCATTATTTTATGGACCATGCGGGCTGGTACTGCTCAGGGGATGGACGGAGCTGCACAATCATGGACTCTGAATTTTCTGAGGAATATCAGTCTTCATGGAGGATTAGAGTTACCGGTAATAGATCTTGGAACTTACAAAAACAAGAGCATTGCAGGAACGTTTTATACACATTCTCCCTCCCCCCCACCCCACCCCCCAAAACAACTGTTTATAAACTATCCCTACCGCCATTAAATATCCAAACTTTTATCGTGAGGTTACGCACATACAAGACACATGGCTGGTACTTGTTTTAACTACTTTGGTTAGCTAAAACTACGCTGTACTTGTGGCAGCCTAATGCGGCATAGCTGTCTAAAGAAAGCTGAGTTCCGTGCCTCTGTCTGAAGCTGATTTCATTGGCTCCTGACCCCCTGATCCCTGTAAGCCAATCTCAGTGATCAGGAAGTGAATAAAGAAAAAAAACAAGGCTCTGGTTCTTAAAGGGGTTCGGAGCCTTCCATTAGAAATAAAAAAAATGAAATCAGCCTCTGCATTTCATGATTATGGACATCACGTCATAGTTGTCTTATCTGATCTCTACGCAGGCATCTGCTGGTCTGACTGATTGAAAAAAAAGGTAATCTGCCAGGTTGAATTTTATTGTTTTTGCTGAGGCACAGTGGCACAAAGCTTTGTTCCTGACTTTTTCCCCTTGCCTCCTTTCTAGCAATGAATAGACCCTCTGCCTGCATGTCGAATATCAATGGCACTGCTGCAGCTTCATGCATTGTCCTACCCAAATGCAGTACAAAGTCATGCAGACATCGCTTAGATACCACTCCCACCCATACCTCCTCCCCGCTTTTATCCTCCCCCTATGGCCCTCTCAATCCCATCCCATCCCTTCGAAAAAGAAAAAAACAGGCATATCTAATCAAGATTTGATAGATATTTTGATTATTTTTATTGCCATAGTTTTGATAGATTTTTTTTGTTAGAGTCATCATATATATTGGATCCAGAATCTAATCTGCCCAAAAATATTGTGTAGCATATGCAAACTTTTAAACTGTACAGCTTTAAAAGTGACTATAAATTGCAGTCACTTTTCAGAAATGCATGAAATGTTTGTGCACAGATTACATGCACATGATTATAAACACAGCATGCCTCATTACAATGGTGACTCATTTAGACAAGGTTACATTCAGTAAGCCCATTGTGTTTTCTTGTGTCTACTCTAATTACTAAACATTGCATTTGACACAGTCACATAATCAGTTTATTAAGCTGGTTTGCCTCGTATGCTCAAAGTCATGGTATTTAACTTAGAATGAACTCTGAAATGTACACAACAGAGTAATCCAAGAACATTCATTGTTTTGAAATGGTAACTGGACTTACCATAGCAGTATCCAACCGGATGAACCGTAGATAGTTCTTCAGATATTCTGGTTACTAAACAGGAGATGTGGAATGACCCATAAAAACTACTACCCAAAATATCCATTATGCAAAGAGTGGACTGCTCACTCATAATAATCTCTATAGTTGTGGTTAAGGCACAGGTTACATTTTTAGAGAACAATAGTATTTTCAATCAGATTATTCAGATCATATATTGTATGAAAGCAAGGAAGCTGATGGGCTCAATATAACCTGAATAATCTCATTGTTTATTTCCTTATAGAAATGGTTTGATTAGCGTGTTGTTTTTTTCACATAGATACGATCATAACGGGTTTATATATAATCACATGTTAGATTCTTTAAAGACTTCCTCCGGTCAAGAAAAAGTTGAATGGCAATACGTATATGTAATCTATGCACTGTGTACAGTTACGTCAGGAACCTCTTTGGCTGAGCGAGCCATAAATGCCACATATTTTAAAATGTATTTCAGTGTCAGACGTGTCTTCAGCTTTTCTTGGGTTTCAGCAACAACAGCAATTTCCCGAAGAGCCAGACAGGAGAAATAATGACTAACAGCTTGTACAATTAGCTAGCTGACTTGGGGGTTGATTCACTTTGTAGGACGAGTTCCCTGCACTTTGGCCCAATAGGCTGCTTGTCAAGTGAGTAGCATGCCTACTTTGAAAATTGTATTTGTGCTGTCACACTAAGCGGTGCTGCTTGAGCAGTGTAGCTTAGTGAATCAATCCCTATCTGTGAGCCAGATGTAGCCATCAAAAGAGCCACATCTGACTCCCAAGCCATAGGTTCCCTACCCCTGAGTTATAGGAACATACAAAGTTTACATATGATACATCGTAGTGTCTAGAACAGACCTCCATCTTGCTCTTCATGCTGATGCATTGCAAGTACACCCTCCGCATTGTGTCCTCCTCTCTAGCATTTTTTCCTCCCCTCCAACCTTGTGCCCTCCCGTCATGCAAATATGCCTGTGAAATCCCTCACATGCTCTCTCTTTATAGATTATGGGCTGGACTGATGACATTATAAGAGCCAGGCTTGTTTTAGTACAGCACTCGGGGAAGAAGTGAGAAACAGAGCAGAGTAATTATAAAGATAAGAAATCTGACACAGCATGCTATAATTCTTATCCCAGACGTCTGCCTGCCTCGATCAGATTACATCTCTTTTCACAGTGGTTGTGGACTGAGAGCAAACATGGGGGAGTGGAGTCATGACATCAATCCCCCAGCATCCTTTGCACCCATGGCTAAATTTCAGATTGGCCACTTTTAGTCAAACTGCACCAGATATGCTACACATATGTGCAAGTGACTGTTATCCTTTCCTTCGTGCCTTTGCCTAAGCCCTCATTCAAGAGTGTAAGTATTGAACGCTTGATTGAGTTGTCAGTCATGCCTTGTGCTTGTAATATGATAGCATGTCAGTCATAAAGTCAACAGTCAACGTACATTAAAGCGTTTGTAGGATGAAAATGGATTTGCCTAGTGTTATGTGGCACTTTCATAGTACCAATCCATATTTCTTCATTAGTAAATGTCACATAAGATTAGGAAAACATAAGATTTAAATTGATTGCTCAGGAATGTTAACAATTTTCAGTACCCAGTTTGTTTCAAATAAATGAAAATGGCTGTACTTTTTGCATCAAATAGTTGTAGCTATACAACCATCTATTTAGTGCGTGTTTATCGCTTATGCATTTAGCAATGATATGATGTTTATCAGATTGTACAGAGTCGACTTATTCAGAGAAAAGATTTAAATAAGTAAGTAATTTAAAATCAGCAAACTAAAACGTCTGTCTAAATGTATGCAATTATTTGGTATAATGTAAAATTCACCTTTCTGCAGACAAGTAAATAAGTACTTAGTTTAGTCATCTGATAAAAATATGGGAATGTATAAACTCACCAATGGAGTGCTGGTGGGTGGCCCATCTTAAAGTGGTCTGTAATTACTCAGCATTTCTTCTTTGCTCTAAAAGATTATTTACAGCCTTAAACCTACTAGCACAAAAAAAAATTGTAGCAGAACAGCATTCAAACAGTTAAACACAGCTCTTTGTTCTGTGTGGCAAGCTCCTTCAGCTTGTGATCCACATCCTCAGAGGTGATAACATTATATTTTGTTTGTATTCCTCTTTTGTTACAATTAGTTATAATCAGCCAAACGGAACTGTACTGAACTGACAAGCAGAGACAGATGAGACATTTTCACTAGATAGCTGCTGTATCTATATACTAAAATATATGAATACAATGCAATGGCAGCTTTCAGAGCAGATAAACTGTACTTTGGGAACTTGTAATTTGTAAGCAGGCAACATTACTTGTGCACAAAAGCAAATATGGTAACTGGGTAATGAAAAGTAGGAAAATACATTTTTATTGAATGTTATGTCAGAGTTTTGTTCCACTCTAAGACGGGGAACCCCTGGATCAGACAATATACAGTAAATCCTGATGTGCTAAAGGGGATTTATAAAACCACAGGCAACATTTTTAAACCTCTCTTTAAAAAGATCTGGAATGGAGAGAAGTTATCTGCAGAATGGAACTGAAGTTTGTTTGATAAAATATCTAAAAAGGAAATACAGTGGAGTGTAGCAGCTGGAGAGGAATTACTCTTCTTTCTGTGTCAAATAAGGTCATTCTATATTGTATCAAGGACTCAAAAATACAGAATGAACAGGCAGGATTTTCAAACCATCACAGCTGTGTGGATATGATAAATATATCCCCCATATTACTGAAACAAAGCAGTCAATGACAGAATACACTATATCTTACGTTTATCAACCATGTAAAATCCTTAAACTCAGTAAATAGAAGGAGATATGGCAGATAGTGGATAGAAAAATATGAGTGTTATGTTCACAAGCTGCCAGTAGAATTGCCATTCACAATTAGTACATGGCAATTTTAGCGGAGCTTATGCAAGTGACATAGCGTATATTGCACAAATAGCACAATCTCTGTTATCTTTGTGCGTTGCAACTATAATGCAGGTTACACAAATGACATATCACGCATTATGCTAGCATTCTATATGTTGTGTACATAACACAGGTTATGCTATTTATACAACATGCACTATGTCACTTGCATAAGTATCTGTAAAATTGCTGTGCATTGCTTGTGCATGGCAATTTTACTGGTGGGTATACTACATGGTATCCAAGTAAAGATACATTTCAAATGGTGTAAAACACAATCTATGTTGCATTCTACTCTACCTCAGAGTTTTGTTGTCCACTGCTAGAGGGAGGTAAGTCCACCTTACCTTCCCTCTTTTTACTGTTTTTAAATAATAGTGTTTTTACTCTTTTTGGCGCCTCTGTTCTATCTGCGTTTGATACATATTACTTATCCGCCCTTGGTGGAGGGGTACGCCCCCTTTTTTCTCCTGTCTACAGAGAGCGACTTTTATACCCGAGTGGGGTCGGGTACCAATTCTCCCCACCTGCCTTTCAAGTGGTTGCCTGCTGGTGACCCTTTTTTGTGAGTATAATTCTGCACGAACTATCTAGACAGATTTTCTCTGTTAAAACTATATTGCACTATTGGGCTCTCGGTGCCCTGTTTTTTCTTTTGTTTTACAATCTACAGTAAAACCTTGGATTGAGAGTAACTTGGTTTGAGAGCGCTTTGAAATACAAGCAAAAATGTTGGTGACATTTTGACTTGATATACAAGCAACGCCTTGATATACAAGCAAAGCACTGATATACAAGCAAAAAACATATACATGCGTCACGTCATCACAACTGAGACTAAAACTACCCACTTTGACACTGCAGGATTGTACTTAGTCTGAGTGTAGGGACTGTACAAAGTCATATTTCCGTGAAATCCTCAAAAGTAGGCAACAGCAACTGTCATTGGATAAAAGGTTAGGGAGAACCACCAGATAGCAATGATTCTGTTAGTTATAGTGAAAGTGCTGTTTACATCTTTATTTTATATAGTACAGTCCTTTGTATTAAATATCTTTTTATAACTGTTTTTGGATTGTGGAACGAATTTACATTAATCCTTATGGGGAAATTTGCTTTGATATAAGAGTACTTTGGATTACAAGCATGTTTCCGAATTATGCTCTCAAACCAAGGTTCTACTGTACTAGTACTGCACACGTTCTGTACATAATGCTGCCAGTTACACTATCTGCAAAATGTGTAGTACTTCACTTGCATAAGTACCCATAAAATGGGTGTGCACTTCCTGCACATTGCGATTTTACTAACAATCTAAAATGCATTAAGGTAGTTGTTCAACTTGAGAAATGTCTGGGAGTATGAAACAGTGAGCTATTTTTGAATTGCAGCCTCATTGTTGTACTTTTTTAACATTTATAAATGACGACTTATATTTTACTGAAATAACTATTTGGTGGTTCCTATCGAACCTTTGGTTTGTTTGAATTGAGCTCTGATTGGTATAAAGGAGCTGATTATTTGCGGTGCACTTTTTCATTTAATGCATGCTAATGTAAAATTGTGTCTGGAAATGGCAATTTTACTAGCAGTTCTTGAATATACCCCATGTTATCCAAATAAAGATAAGTATTATTCAAAAAATGTCCAAAGGCTTTGAATATCAAGTTTTACATGAGGGAAAGCTCAGTAAACTAATCATTGTAAACTTTGGCAGGGCTGCATTCTCTGACCAACATTATTTCTGGTGGCATCAGATCATGTTATGAAAACAGTGGTCAAAGGAAGAAAAATAGAATTGCAATGAGAATGGATGACAGGTTCAAAGATTTAAGCTTTGCAGATGACATTTGTTTGCTAGCACAACAGGTGATATTTGTTTGCGAGTCATAAACAGTATAAATTGTTAAAATTAAGCTGAGTACTCACTAGCTGACAGGTCCTGCGATGTCCCCTTGATGACATGCATTCAGCAATGCCTCTGTCTGCTTACAATGTCACGTGACATTACACGGCGTCGCGAATGGGAAGTCAAGCGATCGTGGTACTTTGCGCGGAGTTGTCAGCGATGTTAAAGATCTGATCCACCGTGACGGTCATTATCGTTGTTCACGTGGCCTGTATCCACGTCGTAAGATCACAGAAATGTCCGCTCAGCATAAAAGCAATATTCTGGACCTGGAAAGGTGCAGAAAGGGG